>NW_008236180.1:7687083-7711203 GCF_000691975.1 Corvus brachyrhynchos
TGGACATGAAAAATTTTCCCACTTTGAGTATCTTGTTTCTGGATAGGATGGTGTGCGGGAAAAAGGTGCAAGTAATCAGTGTCTGGAACAGATGTTCCTTACAGATGTTGATCCTGACTAATGTTTGTGTTACCCATAGAACTGGTTCTCTGTTACACTGCATACCCTCTTAACCCCCTGACTCCTTGAGTCAGAGCATGCCACAAGGTAATTATAGAATATGTCCGAGGGTTAATGCAACTCCTGGATTTTGATTTTTGATTTTTATCTCTTTTTCTTCCTGAGGCTCAGAACTACCAAAGAAATCTCACTGAGACTTAAGTAGGTTTCTCACACTCTGTGTCCCTGAACTTCTCTGCTCAGGCCCAAAGATTTCTTACTTCTCTCTTTGTCTGCTTCAAACACCTACCAGAGGAAGCACTGAGACAAATGTTTTTAACCAATTTTTATTTAACTGGCATTCTTTGGAAAAGCAAAACTCCACTCTGTTGAGATTGCCTATTAATTAAAACAAAAATCAGTTAGTTACAATCAATCAAGTTGCAGTTTGAAAGTGCTCCCACTACTCTACTGCTCCAGCAGAGCCCAAATCCTGAGCCACTTCTGTTGCTTCCTTTGGCCAGGATGCACCCAAACAATTTCATTCAACTCCTGAAGAATTTTACAGCTGTCATGTCTCTTCTTCTCCTTCAGTAAATAGACAGCCAAAGGGACATAAAACTCCTAGTTCAGCATTAAACATGTAGAACGCCTTCCTTATAGGTCTGGACAAGTGGGACAACTTGCAAATTAAAGAAAGACTACACCAGCTGGCTGATGGCCAGAATTGGTCCCTGGGGAGGACTTTAGGAGTGGTAACTAACCATAAGTATCCACAGCCTGGCAGTGTTTAATGGAATGTTGGCAGACATGCTGTATAGTACTAATAAATTAGTAATGAGAATTAATTAATAATAGTTTGCATTCATGTGGCACATTCCTTGCTGCAATTTACTTCTCATCCGGCTAAACAGGGACATGAGGAGCAGTTTATCTTCTGGTGATCTCCCTTTGTTTAAGCTGCTTTTGCATCTTCCTCCCATCTCACCCTCTTTACATTCCATCGAGGTTTCCTCATGCACCTGAACTGCAGTTCTCTCATGGACTCCTCTGTGTTCTCTCCCAGTGTCCAGAGCCTTCTGGAAGTGCCATTCTGACTGCAGGGCTCAAGGTGAGGCCTTTCCAATGATCACTGGATCTGAGGGATTGCCTTCCATGTCCCAGAAATTATTCCACTTTTCAAAAATTCATGTTATGTTGTTGATTCTTGCTCAGCTGGTGCTCTCTGGGAACACCTGGATGCTTGTTTGGTCCCCCATTGAGTCTTCTGGCTGTGTTTGTGCCCACCTGTAGAGCCTTCCACCTCTCCTTATTGAATATTTGTTCATTCCACTTCACCAGTTTGTCAAAATCCTTTTACATTCTCATGTCTTTACAGCATTTTTGATGTGTTCTTATCACCCAAATCAATGATGAAAACATTGACTTAGTGCCAGATGAACAACTGCACCACACATATCGTTCTACTGATCATCACTACCTACAGAAGATTTTATGACCAGTTTTTAATTAATTTTATAGATCTTGACTATGTTTTCCTCATTTACTTTCGAGATAACATAAGAAATATTGAAGTTATTAATGTAAATAAATATGGAATCTGCACCTTTTTCCTTACCTGGATCAGAGCTGGTCCATCAAAAAGAGATGGACCAACTCTAAAGTAAGCAGTAGGAATTCAGGGAAGGGAGGAAAATAGTAGGACCTTGTTCTTTGATGCTTACAAATCCCTGGATGATGTTAAATTTTACCCTCATCTTCTTTTTTCATTTAGATGCTTATAAAATCATATTTGGTAGTTTACTGTAATATTTGTCTGGTGATTCGAGATGTTTGACCTCCTATTTTCTGGCTCTCCCCCCCTTTAAAGACTAAATGTTGGGATTGACTTTTCCCAAACATCTGTAACTTGATCTACTTTCCACAGAGGGCAATGTGTCCATGATCCCCATGAAGAGCTCTCAGATTGCTTTTGCCAGCTCATAACACACCCTAATATGAAATAAATCAGACACAATGCATAGGAAATATTGGACTGATCTTGAATTTGCTGGAGCTGCAGAATCTCAATATTCAGTGCATTGTCCCAGCTCATCTCCTAATTGATCTAATCCATCTCCAGATCTCCAGCTCGTAATTTTGTTTGGCTGATGTTCTTTCAGGAAAAATATTTAGGCTCCGTTCTTAAGTTTTAATAAAGCTTCATAAATAAAAAATCATGGCTGTTCCCCAGCCAAGACCAAGTCCCAGATATGTGTGTGAATTGAACCCTCTGCTGGTGAATGATCTTTAGCAAAAATTTTAGCCCATTGCAAATATGAAATAAATATGCCTAAACATCAGCTAAAGAAGCTGAAATCACCTGGTTTATCTCATGCTTGTGATGGGCTAAAAGGTGCACCTGGACCTCTAAAATAAAATTGCAATTCACAATGATTTACTAAAATGCAAGAACCCGTTTGTGAACCTGACCATAACATTTACGAAAACCAAAGAAATCAATTAAAAATCAATATGATGTTTATAAATTCAGGCAAACCTTCTCTTTCTTTTATGAATAAAAAACTAGAAAAAAAACTCTGAGTTCAGACAAAAGTGATCTTTTCTGGGAAACACTAAAGTTCTACTTGATCAATGGAAAATATTTTATTTGACCTGAACTGAAATTTTTAGCTTTTTACCTTGTCTTAAAGGAGGTTCATTACCTGAACTTTTACATGAAAAATGCCAATTTAAAAAAAAAAAAGAAGTTTGATTGGGAAAATGTCAAAATGAAAACTTTTTGGCATTTCTGAAAGAAACATTATAGATAAAAAATGCCAACATGAAATGTTTTGACACTTTGAAAAATGTTTCCCTTTTTTCAGTCTGAAACTTCACCAAATTTAAATTGAATTTACTGTTTGTCAAGAAAATAGGAACTGCTTGCATTGGTAGTTTTCCCTGGATGAGCAGCTAATCTTCCTGCCAGGTTAATATTGGAACACCAGCCAAGTACAAACATGTTCTTAAGCAGTTCTTGCCTTATTGCAGCTCAGATTTGGACTTTTTAGTGATTATCTATCTATCTATCTATCTATCTATCTATCTATCTATCTATCTTTCACTCTTGCACTGTACAATGTCCAGCTTTCAGTTTAGCAGTTCTATGGTGCACAAAGAAGTAAGAGGGAGAGAAATGATAACTGTTTAGATAGTGAGCAATTTCTCATTGCATTTAAATTATATTTTTATTTAGAAAGCTGTCTTGTGGCAGATTTATGAAAGTTCATTACAGAAAAAATGGTTTGCTCATTAAAGAGAAGTTAAGTCCATGAACCTGAATGAGTTTTAGAGTTTTCTATAGCTAAATTCTTAAATTAAAACAACCCCTTCCAGACCAAACTCCCAACATTCCAAAATAAGCTTGCAAACTGTGGTGAAGCAGCACCATGGAGTAGTTGGTGCTTGCATTGCATTTTTGGGGTGGGTTGAGCTGAGCGCAGCCTGGGTTCTACTCCAAGGTCCCTTCTGCTGCCTCTTTTGCGTTTGGGCTGTTGGAACCCAGCGAGGAGATGTGGAAGTGCAGACTGATTTGGCTGGGGGCTGCTGGCAGGTGTGAATTCCCCCCGGGGCAGGGAGGATGCAGGAACGCAGCTGCCTCTCTGTGAGTGCAGGGCTGCAAGGAATTGGTGACTTCCCACGGGAGCACTCTAAGAGTTTGAGAGGGGAACAGGACAGGGGTTCTGCTGGTGTTGGTAGCTGCATGGAAGACTCTGGAGAGACACTAAGGCAAGCGGAGGGGGCTGAGCAGCCCTCATTTCAGTTCCCTCTGGCGTGCTTTAGCTCAGAGAAGCCTTTCTGTGTTCAGGGAGAGGCAGGGTAAGCTTAATATTGGTGCTTTCATGTCACAGTGGAGATGGATTTACATCTCTTAACTCTGGCTTCTTGCCCTCTTTGGAGTTAAGCATCTGTGGACTCCTTCTTTGACTTTTAGGGGATTTCTTAATCCTCCTGGCTCTAGTTTCAATAGTGCAGGGCTTTCATGTTTCTTGTTAGCTAATGTGAGGAAATTGAGTAATGTGAGGTTATTAAAAATTACCCAGCATTTAGATGAATGGGAAAAAAGTGTGTCCACTGCAGTAACTTTGGTCCATCACCTGGGCTGTGTGGATCCCTGCCAGCCAGGGTTCAGCCCACTGTGCTGCCATGTGTAAATTACCTCCCTAAATGCAGCAAGCTAACAGAGCTGCTCCACGCTGAGTCCTAAATTGACACCAAAAGGGAAACTTCCATCCAGACTGAAAATATAAGGAAATTGAGCAGACTAACCAGTAGCACATAAAGTTCTGAAACCACAACAGTTATTAAATAAAGCTAATTTTTTTCTCTGCAGACATTAAGTCAGTGTTTAAAAATACAAACATCTAGATAATGAGAGAAACTTCAGATCTGTCTTCATAATGTTTCAGCAAGATGACCTTGTCAGCTTTTCTATTTTGTATTGATTTCCACAAAGCTCAGTTATTCCCAGCCTTCCATTTCAAATGCAGCACCTTGTTTTCCTGTATCTTGAAGCAAAGAAATTAGATAAAAACTATTGATTAGCAAGGCACAGGGGGGAGTGATGTCTGTAACCTTCCTTTGTCTTGCAGCTCTGCAGCTGAGGCAGCAGTAATAGGATTCTGTGCGAGTGCGACTGTGATGAGGTCACACTGCTGAGAAGGGAGTGAAAACACTGCAGTCAGCGAGATCTCTTGCTTCTCTGATAGTTTTTGATATTGTTTGTCAGATTGCGATTTGAAGGTTATTTCTCTGGAGGCTAAAGTTGCCTTGCTTCTCTTACGCACTTGGCTGGGCTTTTAAAAATCATGCATTCATATAAACAGCTCCTTCTCGCTCAAAGTTTCTGGCTCTTATTTGGAGCCAAGATAAGGAGCAAGAAGAGTTTCTCCTGAAATTTTCCATCATTGTGAGGATAGAGCAGTTGTTTGTTAAAATGAGTTGGATTTGTTTGGTCTCTCTACCTCTCCTTCCTCCCTTCTTTTTTGCGAAGGTACCGAAGTCCTCTTCAGCTCAAAACAGGTTCAATAAACACTTTCAAGACACATGAGCCGTGAAGGGTTATGCTGATTTAGTACATAATGGTGTAGCATTTATTGGTATCATTACTCAAGAAAGAGATGAGGAATTTCCTCATTTCATTTGCTTTGGGAAACAGGCGTTTTGTGACCTACCTCGGGCAACTGCAGAACTGAACAGAAAGTTCAGAATAATGGTTAATGCTTTCCCGTTCTGAGTGGGCTTTACCACTGTTATTCTTACATTTTGTTCACAGTGGTGAAGCAGCTCATGGAGGTGACAAAGAGAAAAACTGAGGGTCATAGAATCAGAGAATGGTTTGGATTGGAAGGGACCTTAAGGATCCTCTGTTCTAACCCCCTGCCCTGCGCTTCCAGGATCTATTTCCTGGGACGGGGTGTCAGTGTCAAGTACAGGATAAACACAGATTACCTGGCCCTCAGGACTCTACTTTTGGTGCATAAGGCAGCTGCATTCCTTTCTTCCCACAGAGGAAGAAACCACGTGGGGCATGCAATGTCTTCCACTAACCAGGCCTTAGGGGGTTTTCCTCCCTTTGGAAAGCTCCCTTGCCCTAGTTCTCCTCCCGTAACAAGACACTGGAAGATTGGTATGGAGATAGCTGGCTAAGAAAACCCTCCAAATAAACTTCTGGAATTGCATGGCAGTAACAGGATGCCTTTAGCAGGCAGCTGCCTTGTCTGTCTGTGCAAAAACAAGTATGTCAGGTCAAGCTGCATATTTTGAGGTTTGATGTCCCACCCTCTCAAATAAGTGATGTGGGAAGGACTCTTCTGGGAAAACTCCTTCCCCAGGCTTGTTACTGTGGGGGTTTTTGTGGGAAGCACTGAGACTTTCCCATCCCCTCCTTTCCCCCATGTGATGCTCTGTGATCATAACACATGGAACTATCTCATGCTTCCAAGAACTCCTCCAGTGCTGAACAAGCACACTCCGGGTGTTTTCCTTTAAGTCTTTGTTCTAGTCTCTGTGATCCTGAGGACATCATTCTTTGTCCCCTTTGTTTCTTCATCCATGTGAAGAAGGTGATACTTCATTTCTTGAGGGTGACTGTGAAAACTTTTGGGTTTTTTTTTAAATCCCCTACCAGATGTTGGGTGCTATGGGGTAGCAAAGCATCTTTCTGTAATTGATTTATTTATATGGGAAAGTTGATGCCACTTTAGAGATCCTTTTTTCACCCTCCATCTCCAAGTAGCCTGCTGGAAAAGCTGTTCTGATTTGCTGTTGTTTTTCTGCTGTTGGTATCTTCCTTATCCCATTTATGGTTATGTTTAAGGTCCTGATGAAGCAGCCCCACAGGTTAAAATAAGAGCTGTGGGAATATTACCTGTAGACTGCCCACTGAATGGCTCACTGAGAGCAGGACAGCCGGAATCATCCTGTGCCTGATGAGATACCTGTCAGCTGAATGGATGGAATTGCATCCTGTTGGTCCAGGACTGCAGTACTTACTGTCTCTTTAGCATTCAGCATCACCTCTATGCTCCCAGAGTGGCATTAAGAGTGGAGACTCAAAAAGATATTAGAGGAAAGCAGTGAGTGGGGAAAAGGCTTGAAATCGCATTATTCTTTAGAAAATGGGCAATTGCAGTGAACTAAACACAAACAGCACATTCTTCAAATCTCTAGAGGGGCAGAGCTTGGCTGAGAGTTCTTTTTTTTACCCTGCATTGTTTCAATGGATAAGTATTTTCTCTTAATCCCCACTTATCTTTTCATTTGGCAGATTTTTTTTCCCACCCTCACCCAAGATGTATTGCTGAGTGTGGCATACCCAAAAGGGCATGTGACTGGGGTGAGAGTAGCATCTGGTGCTGGAAAGAAATGAAACCCCAGTCCAGAGCAGTGACTAAGGTCAGAATGGTACATGAGCAGGCATCCCTACAATATCCAGAGAGAATCTGGTAAAAAAAATAAAAATCATCTTTACCCACAGGACTTAGGCAAATTTTCTATTTAATCCTTAAATATTCTTGGCCACTCTTTGGCGTTATTTTCATGCTTGGTCATCTGTCTCTTAGCAAGATCTAAAGGACTCAGCCAGGTGCAAAGATAATTGTTTCCTTATTTCGGGCAGCATCTGCTCAGCCATCTGGGAGGCTCATCTGTAAAAGGTGACAGGCTCAGGTAGCAGCCTGTAAGTCCCACCTCTGGAGCTCTGGTGGCTTCCAGCCCTGCTCAAACAAAGCCTGTGTGACCCACAGTGGAGAGCACAGGGCAAAGGGAATGCAGCTCTGCTGAGTAGAGTGAGCCAGGCACCTCAGGAGGAAACGAGGAGCAGGAGAAGTTTGGATATCACAGAGACAAAGACTGCAGTGTCAGTTTTCTGTATTTTGCTCCGACCCCAAATTACCCTGTTAAATGCTTCTGTTTCCCCATATATTACATTAATCTGTTTTATTTTACAAGGCTGTTTATCAGCAGCCTGTGTGAGTTTTGATTGCCAATTTTCTGCATTCACTGCTAATGAAGAACCATGGCTACCACGATTTTAATGGTTCTGTGATCTGTAACTCCACACATCTGGTGTTGGTGACAGTTTATCTTCTACCCCAGTATTCTGTTCTTTCAGCAGATGGTTTGTAGGAAACTTCTCTGAAAGACAGGGAGTGGCAAGAATCAGGTATTGGACACGAGGGGTGAATACAACCTCTGGTGTTCTCTGCACAGCCCTCCTGTCCCCCTGTTCCTGAGCAATAGGAATGTTGTAAAAAATGAGAAGCAATAATGTACTTCTGGCTGTAGCCAAGGGGGATTTGTGTGTGGTGTAGCCAGAGGATCCAGGTCGGGTGTTGGGGTCTGTTACAGATTTGGAAATGTGCTACTTGTTCTTTGTAGCTCTGTTGCTAAACAGACATTTTCATTTCTAACTACTTGCTTGCTTTCCTTTGTTGCCCCAAACTGCCAAAATTAGAGGCATCTGACATGGAAAGGAAGTCAGTTTTGTTTAATTTATCTCTGATTTATTGTGTGACATTTCCTGGATACATTTATCCATCACACTATTAAATAAGAGTTTATTTTCTGGAGGCTAGAGCTTCAGCTTTGCCTATATTTCAGTAAGACCGGAGTTTAAATACTGTCAACATGCTGAGAAATTAGAAAGTCTATCAGGTGTGTTCTGCAGGAGAAAGTTCAGAGCTCCACTATCTCTCCTAATAGTTGCCCTGGGGCTTTTTCAAATGTATAATCTGATTTTTCCACTCATTTGAAATGTAAAATGAGAATTTTCACAGAAGACAGAAAAATCCATCTGAAAATAATATTTGTTTTTGGCAATTTGTTTCTTTAATTATGATGATAAATTTCCACTATTTGGCAACAGCACAAAGAAATAGGCTCTTGCATGTCTTTGTTCCTTCAGGAGGAATGGAGAAAGTGGGTCTTGTTCGGAAAGCAAATCCCCATTTAGTCACGTAATTCTTATCACTCACCCCAGCAAGTGATGAGAAACCCCTTTTTTTGCCTCTCCCGTGGGAAGGGTGTTTGGCTATGACTCAGAAAAGAAAAAATTATTTTGTTTTGGACAAACTTTGACTGACTCAGGACAAAACTCAAGTGAGGAAGTTGTACAATGTTCTAATCTGTCTTTATCTCTCAAAAACGCTCAGTTACAGTGAGGAACGTGCTTGTATACACATTAACTGCCTCAATAAGGGTAGTTCAGGGGTGCTGATAGGCCAGTGGAATAGCTGACTGAAATTTGGGATTGCTCCCACCTGGGAGACCCTAAATGAGGCTCAAATCTCCAAATACCTCAGATGTGATTTTTTTGGACATGATGACTCAAATACCAATTTTGCACCTTGAATCCATCAATGGATCATCCAAAAGTTGTTGCTGTGTTATTCAGATATTTTCCTGGGCTCTAGATTTAGAAAATGAATTAATTTAAATCTCTCTTTTGTAGCAGCACACACAACCTTGTTGTTACTTCTTCCTTTTCATTGCAAATGAAATATATGTACTTATAAACATATTTATTTAAACTATATACTCTGCATTATGTTTTGAGGCAGATATTTTATGATTTGTAGAGAAGAAAAAATATTACAACTTAGCATATAAATATTCTCTATAGATTCTGCTCACTGAACATTTGTGTTCGTGGGACTATGGGCTGAGAGGGGAGGAACCTGGAGTTTTCTGTCTACTTAATTTCTTCATTTCTGCACATCCTTTGCACTGACTCATGCCCTGTGTGTGCCAGTACACCATCAGTGAAAAGTTTCTTAATGATGTTTTTATCAGGCAAAGGAGAAACCCTGGAGACAGTAAACACCCAATATGGAAAATGTTTTATAGTCCTTAGAATTCTGCAGACTTGTTCAAAATAACTGCAAAGGCCATTTCGTATGCAGAATATCTGAATGGGCCTTGGTTCTGGATAAGGGAGAGGGAGCAGAACTGGATAACTGGATGTATTAAATTCTTTATTCAAAAGCTTTATCCCTTTTCTGCTATTGTATTTCCCATGACTGGATTTTCTTCATTTTTCCTCTTCTGGATTGTTTGGCATATGCAAACATACTGAAATCACTGGTCTGGTCAGGAGCTCTTCGAATTCGCCTGGTTCATGGCATTCAGTTTTCAATTTTAGCCATATGGGCCTTTTGGTTTGGTTTCTTGCCTTTTTTTATTATTCTATGCCTGCTTAATTGTAGCTTTTATGAAGAAATGGAGAAAGAGTCATAAAGACAATAAGACAAATCATTCCCAAAGCAAATATAATGAGGAGTAGAGTTGGAGAAATATTTACATGATTTGAATTTTCTGTCAGTGCTCCTAAAAATAGAACAAAGAATTAAATAAAATAGTCAGATGATTTTCTAGTGAAAGGAATAAAAAAAAATTGCAAACATGAGAACAAATGTTCATTTTTATTCCAAGAAGTAGTTCTTGGCAGTATTTCGGAGGGCCTAATAGAGAAGGCAAAATGTAGATTTTTATCCCACTTGAGCATAAATCAGTGCACTAGACTAAACAATATCTATTGTACAATGCACTGAATTCTTCTATTTTGTACAAATGTTCAATTAAATCTGTAAACTTAGTCTGTAAACTGTAAAGAGGCTGAGTCACCTTCTCATCAGCCAGTCCTTCTGCAGGTCACTGCCATTGTCCTGCAGCAAAAAGAAGTTCTGTGTGGGGAAGCCTTCCAGTAGCATTCCAAAATAACAGCAGTTACCTAATTACAGCATGGTCATGCTAAAGGTTACATTAATGGCCACCGATGCTGATGAATAGGAAGGCAATGGCGTGAATGAAATCATAATTAGTGGAGCATGAGGTAGGTGTTATGTTAAACATCCAATGGAAAAAAATTAACAGCACTGCACAGGTGGACTGAAGTGTTACATGTAAAACTTAACCTGCAACAGTCCCACTTTCAGAAGACAAGAATAACCCTTACATCATTTGTTAAGCCAGTTCTGGGTCTTATTCACCAACTAGGGAAGCACAGACTGGGTGTGACACTCTCCAGATCTCCTCTCTGCTCTCCTCGAGGTGCTCTGTACCTGTCCCAGTCTGGCTGGGTTTGATACCAACCCACTGGGTTTCTCTTCCTTAAAGAAAGGCACTGGAGCTGCTTTTCTAGGAGCTCACCAGCTACTGAGAGAGGAGAAATTCAACTGGAGTAGCAGGACAGTGAAGGTGCTCCAAGCCCTGTGCAGGCAAACGATAATTCAGATTTCCACTCACAGCATCTCTGGGAAGGGTTTGGTATCCTGTGTGTGTCACAGATGTGAAAAATTCGCTGCTATTGAATTAGCAGAAAACCAGCAACATTTATACAGTTTAGGTTGCAATGGTTTCCATCAGCACTAAATGGGTGATTTTTCATTGTTGCAGTATATGCAGTGCTAAGGTGGCATCTTATGTCTGCTATTGATTTCCCTGATGCTGCCTTCAGAACTGGTGGTTACAGCTGTATCTTCCCTCTTCTGTAAATGTCAGGGTCTCCAAGTGATCTCTGGAGCTCAAGTGTTTGTTTCTGTCTTTGCATATTCTTGGGTTTCTGGTTAGAAATTACAATGCTGCAGAATTTCCAGAAATCTGTTGCCTAGGTATATTCTCAGGACAGCAGAACAGCTGATCTTTTCTTGAGTGGGTTAAAGAGATGGCATTTAAGTCAGGAGTTTTAAATAGGCGAAGAAAAAGGGACAAAACTGTTGCTGCTAAAACACTTTAGGGTCCCCTGCTATAAAGAATTTAATCCAGTTGCCTGCATTATTCCAACTGTGATATAAAAATACAGAATGTCTTCCAGATTGGCTCTCAAAGTATTTTTTGCACACAAAATAGTCTCCTGAGAGAGTCCACCCATCTCCCTGGAATGTACCATTCTCTGTGGAGAAGGTGGAAACCCTTCAGCTGCCTTTGCAGAGCTCAGTGGCTTTCATGGGAGGTGTTGCCTGACACTGAGAGATGTGCCAGAGATATTTCTAGTGCCAAACGTGGCCGTTTCAGGAGAAAGGACATTTTTCAGTTTCGCTCTTCTGGAAGACTGGACCACCAGAAGCAGAGCTCCCAGAGGAACTCTGAGGAGGGGAGGCAGAGGCACCAGTGATGGCTTTGGCTTCCTCCATTCTTGTGGCACCTCCCGTCAGTGACCGTGCTCAGCCTCGTCAGCAGTGACTCATCCCAGGGCAGATCCAGGTGCCCTGTGATAGATGCCTGCTGCCTCTTATCTCAAATAGCTTTGAAAATCTCCTTTGGCAAGAAGCCCAAGTGTGAAGGAGCAATTCTGTTTTAGACCAAACTTGTAAAGAATCTGGAAAGGTAATAGGTTCTGCTGGCTGTTATTTCTGTCCCCTCCTCTGCTGTCTGCTCTCCAGATTAGTTTTTTAATCTGAATGTCTGGCTGCTTCTCATCTTGCTGATGCAAAATCTCTCAATATCCAGCAGGAGAAAGGTTCTCATTGCTTTCAATAATCTTTGGATCATGCCATTATCTTCACTTAAGCTTTGGGTCTGGTTCTGCACAGCTCAAAGGATTTATAGTCTCTACCCCAAGTCCTTACCTACTTTTTCTGAGTTAACTCTGTAGATATGAAAGGTCTCAGCTCTTCACCTGAGTATGAGCTGTATCTGCTGCTACCAATAACACAGACATTTAACGAAGGAAGGAGGAAGAAAGGACATTGTATTATAATGTTTAACTTGTGAAACAAGAGGAAATGTCTTCAACCTGTGATACATTTGTGTTGCATAAGCTATGAATGAGGCATTGTTAGATGAATATTAAATATACATGTATATATTAAATATTTAACTTGATCTTTGTTCAGTTTTCCTTTCTTGTAATTCCTTTTCAGTGTTCATAGAAAACAAACCTGATTTTTATACTGCTTGCCAGTAGTGACCTCAAATTTTCTGTTTGTGTTAATAATATCAATTACCTGCACACACAAGTCAGGTTGAACTTTGTTACTGCATTGGAGGAGCACTTTTTGGAATTTGTCCACAACACTTTTTGCTATGAAAATGCTCCCTGTTGCTTGAAATACTCTTTGAGTTCACATACTCTTTCATGCATATGTAGCCCTGGAAGATCTTCATTCCTAATTTTTTTCAGTATAAAGCTGAATCATGCGACTGCTCAGTAACTTAAGCAGAGATGATAAAAGAACTCCAGAGAAATGTTGTTATCAAGGAGAGGAATGAAGGCAACCTGAAATGTCATTTCACAACAGCCCCTGGAATCCCCAGGTTTGCTGCAGACCACAAGTATATTTTGAACCTTAGCTTAGTGTACACCCACAGTATGTCCCCTACAGCTGTGAACTGCTACTCTTTGTTTAGGACTGGGCAAGGCTCCAGTGGCTCTGTTCTTACAAGGAATGCATTTTCCAGTGTTTTGAGTTAATGACTATTATTCAAGCTGAAGTCAGTTCCTTTCTCACACTATTTTAGGCTGTGTGTGGTAAACCTTTGTGCCACTGTTCTCCTAAAAAAATTCTGGTATTTTCTTGCTAAAACCAATACAAATTATATCAAGCTCTTTATCTTATGAAGTAAATGTCAGTTATCTTCATAATGAATCAATCCTGAAACGAAGTAGGTTGGTATTTCTGCTGGCCTACTGACCCTCCTTTATATTGCTGCTGCTCCACACAATAGTGCTGGGAAGTTCCTGTTATATTTGGTGATGTACAAATAGAGAACAAAGGGCCCCTGCCCCGATGGCTGAAAGTTTTGATATTTCTATTGATTGAATAAATATTGGGCATTTGTCTTTTCTCACCAGAAAGTGATACATTAGGGCAACTGTTTCCTGGAGAGATAAACAGTGAATTCTGAGGATGGAAAGGAATTGAGCATGGAGGGAAGCCAGTGTGTGACACTGTAATATTCTTCCTCTCTTTCTCCCATTACTTTTATTTCAACCTGATACTTCATGAAACAGGCGTTGATCAGAACTTCTACGTGTGTGTGTGTTTTCCAGCTTTTACTCTGTCCTTGTGCCTCTGAGGTGGTTTCACATCCTTGCTCTCAGGAGAAGGAGTGGATGCTGGGAGGCTGCAGCCTCTGTGAGCAGGGCTGTCAGACCATCCTGTCTCCCTCGCCTGCATCATCCAAAGCCTGTCTCCTGCAGTGAGGAACCCTTCAGGAAAGTGTTTGTCTTGCATATTGGGCCACATCTACCCCTGCATTGCTCAATACCTGCATGCCAATCTCTCAGGCATTTTAGTCCTTATTTATCATTTGGATTGTGTTGTGATTTTCATTTAAATTAAAATTAATTAAATAGGACATTGTATTTTTTGAAGCTGTATAGGGAAAAGTTATTTTTATTTCCATTTTACTGCTTAGAATTTTTATTTTTATATCTTTCTTTGCACAGCTTAGTTACACAGGAATGTAACTTTATTTTGAAAATTTAAAGCTTCTTAGGAGTACAGTTAAGAAACCATACCTGGGGAAAACAGGATGTTAGTCTATCTGGAGGAAGAACAAAACTAGTTATGAAATAATTTCAATTAAAAAAAGCCAGTTGACCAGTTTTACTCTCCATTCAGTGACAACAGCTCTGATAAAATGTATCTAATTAACACCCAGCAGATAACAATTATCTTGTATAATTATGATGAGCTTGTTTGTTCTTTAGTTGACAGCTTAGGCAATGTTTTATGATGTTTATTTGACCTTGCAGCTAATCTGCACCCTGCTCCCGTGTGCTGCCAAGCGCGTGGCTCCTTGGATTTCCATCCCCAGTGCCGGCGCTCGGCCCTCGTTACTGTCACTGTCCCTTGTGGGTGACGTGTCCTGTCCCTGTGACTGCACAGTGTTACTGTGATCCCAGCAATTGCTGCCCCTCTGCTGCCTGTCCCGCCATGTCTGTGTGTCTGTGCAGGAAGCAGCTGAGTCTGGAGCAGCCTCACCACATTCCCTGCTCCTCCTCAGGACCAGGGATGCTCCCTGTGAGAGACCACAGCGCTGGCTGTACCTGCTGCTTTCATGTGGAGCTGATACAGATTTTACTCCCCCAATCTGTTAGAAGGTACCCAGTAGCTCAATAACTAAATGTCTGTGCTGGTAGAACAGATGCACTTGGTTTTCCTGCATCCTGAATGCTTTGTGAGGATTTTCATTCACCCACTGAATGAAAGCTCTTTGCTGTCCTGTAAATAATGAAGTCTTGTGTTCTGGTACCTGGCTGCCACAATAAAGAACAAAGCTGTGGTTTCCCCATGTTGCCTCACTACCCTTGTCCTTGGGGATTTGGAATGAAGGGGAATCTCCAGTGTGACAGTCCTGCTTGGCACACAGTGTACTCTGTGAGTCAGATTAATGTGAGGGGTTACGTCTCTGAAACAAATTTTAAATTAATTTAGTGAGAAACAAATAGGAAATGTCCACAAACAAGGTTTTGTCTAATATTTCTGGATTTTGGGGATTCCATTAGAGAGGGAAGTAGCCTGGAAACAGCTTTTCTTATCACATCATTGTGTCCTTTTCACTTCAAGGCAGTATTAGAAAGTGCAGTGGTGCATAAGAGTTAGTAATAACTATTATTATTTGTTAAGCATTGTCTTTTACAGTGCTGAGAACATTGGGGCTTCTGTCCTACATGGATCATTACTTTGGGTATGCAAGATTTTTCAAACAGTAAGTGTCCTTGATGATTAGAGAAAGATTATCACCGAGTGCTGCATTTTTATTTGGGTTTTTTGTTGTTGGGTTTTGTTCTAAATAAAAGGACTGAGTTTCAAACTGAATCTACTTATCTGTAAAAGAATTCTGGTTTGAGGATGAGATAAAATATGTCAAACCACTTAACGTGGTCCTCTCTCAACATAAATTGGTTGGAAATGTGGAAAAATCCCCTGCATGTGCTATCATGATTTTATGTCCCCAAACTGGCAGTATGGCCAAACCAAATCCAGGTGCTTGGGTTCTCAGATGTTGGGATAGATTCTCTTCATCCTTTTGGATGATTTTATCTGCATATGAAAGCCAAGGTAATGGGCAGCTGGACTTCCAGCTTCATTAATTGAGATATTCCATCTAAAACCAATGGATAAGGAATTGGGTTGGCAGGAGCTGAGAGTTTCATGTACTATTTTCTCTCCTTTTTGAGGAGGATTCTGTAGAGGCAAATCTTTGTTCAAGTTAAATCAAGGCAGATTTATGTATCTATTACTGATGCATAAAATAATAAATGGAATAAAGTTTGGAGATGTATCCAATAGATTTATAGTAAGAAATCTTCTGAGGAGACCTTATAGTATTATCTGACCTTTAAAGTAAACTGGAATTTATTCAAATGCCATAGGCACAAATTATATGCTTTTTGCCTTGAAATTCACAGGGTAACTATTGATAGAATTAATAAAGAATAATTTTTCAGAAAAAGCGAACATATGGCTTGTTATTACTGACTTCAAGCCACAATCAGAACATTATCTAAATAACTCCAGAATACCAGCAGTATGTTCTCAAGCATCTCGTACATTAGAGCACGACTTCTCGGATACTTTGAGACTATGAATGTTCTGTTGTCGATCTTTCAGCAGTGTTGTCTCTGTTCTGACTCCTAATCCCATTAAAAATCTTGATTTTTAGGATTTTATAAAGGTACTGTAAAAATTTTAAGTGGGCCTGAGGTAATATTAGAAACTTTTAGCTTGGGAATGTTTTTAGAAACTGAAACATTAATTAGAATCAGTCTAAGTACCCACAAGTATTTTTCCCTTTTTTTGTTGTTGTTGCTTGTGGTGTTGGCTCTCCTGATGCTTAATTGCTTTGATTCTTTTTCAGTGTAATTTTCCAGTCCTTTACTCATGTTCCTTCAAATCTTCCTGAGTTGAGTAAATAGATGCAGTAGGATGAGCTAAGAAAATGTAAGACTTGCAGAATTTTTCCCAGTCTCAGGGGAAAAATATTGCCGTTTTCTCCCTAAGTTTTTTGCTGATTCTAGTGACCAGACAACTCCCAGCCAGCTCTGGCTAAAGACATTTTAAAATGTTTTTAGAGACAGGCAGAATAGTTTATCCTGGGCTGCTTCTCCCACCAGGTTGCCATGTACCTCTGCAGGAGGAGCTGGAACCAAGTCCACTGGGCAGGAGCACTGGGAATTTAAATGTCTTGCTCAGTAAATTTGGCTGTGAGCCATTTTATTCCTCTGGTTTTTCCTCTGTGTTTCATTGATGTATCTATTTAAATGCTTTAGGAACTGGGGCTCTCTCCCAGCAGGGGTTTGCAGAGTGCATTGCAGGAGGGATCCTGACCTTGTTTGGGGCCTTCTGTTTTCTGAGAATGAAGTAATAATAGAAGAGAATCATTATATAGAATCATGGAATAGTTTGGGTTGAAAAAGCCCTTAAAGCTCATGTTGTTCCACTTGCCCTGGGCAGGGACACCTTCCACTATCCCAGGTTGCTCCAAGCCCTGTCCAGCCTGGCCTCGAGCACTTCCAGGGATCCAGGGGCAGCCACAGCTTCTCTGGGCACCCTGTGCCAGAGCCTCCTCACCCTCACAGGGAGCAATTTCTCCCTAATATCTAATATAAACTTCCTCACTTTCAGTTTGAAGCTATTCCCTATTGTCCTGTCACTCCAGGCCCCTGGAAATTGTCTCTCTCCATCTTTCCTGTTGGCTCCTTCAGGCCCTGCAAGGCTAAAATGAGGTCACCCCAAATCTCCTCTCCAGGCTGAACAATCTCAGCTCTCCCAGCCTTTCCTCCCAGCAGAGCTGCTCCATCCCTCTGCTCATCCTGGTGCCTCCTCTGGACTCTCTCCAGCAGCTCCAGCTCCTCCCTGTGCTGGAGGCTGGGGCAGCTCTGCAGGTGGGGTCTCACCTGAGGGGCCAGAGGGGCAGAATCCCCCCTGCCCTGCTGGTCATGAAGCAGCCGTTTAAGAGCTCGGATCTGACAAAGGCAGTGACTGAAGAGTCGCTATTGCCCCAAGTTAACATGCACAGAAGGGGGGCTAAATGCAGCTCCCTTTTCCTGGCCTGGATGCTCAGATGAAAGAGGAGAAACTGGCTCTTTGGGAACAAGAAAGAGGAGACTGCCTTTATTGAAAGAAAAGCCAAAAAGAAATGGACACCGCCCCCCCCCCCCCACCAAAACAAACAAACAAAAAAGCCAAAGCTAAATAACCCTCGGCTGCACACTGTGGATCACAGCATCACAGCTCTTTGTTGAGCCCCATTCTGCAGAGATTTCTGGTTCCTTGCTTCATTTTGAAGCTTTCTTGCTATTTAAATTATCCTTAGGAGACAGCCTTGTGTCTTTACTTGGCTGCCTTTGCTTTTTTCCCATTTCTTTTTTTTCTTGATGAGTCATTCTACCAGCCTCTACCCTCTCATCAGATAGACCAGACAATGAAGTCACTGGGGTTGCCTGAGAGCAAAATTGGCCCCATTATCCACAACCACTGTGCCTTGTCACTGATAATATACTGCTCAAAGGCTGGCCCTCAAAGTAGGATGGAAAATCACCAGGGACAAGAACCCTTCTACCCAAACAAAAATATTTGTGGAAGTTCATCTGGTGTGTGTTTTAAATTTGGTGAAATGCTTCCAGCTGAAAACAGGAAATCACACACAAATAAAACTTGTGTTATATTTTGTCGATGTAGGAGGGAGAGCAGATTATCTGATAGTGTCCCTTGTGTGCACCAGCTTCAGCCTTCTGAAATTAGCAGTGGCAGGAGACTTTTATTAGTGTCCTAGTATAAACCAGAAGACTTTATAATGGAAGGAGAGGAGAGAAGGATGCTTGACAAAACTGATTCTTCATTAGCTCAGTACAGAAGCATAGTTAAACTCTCATTTCTAGAGGAACATGGGTGGAGAAATACCTGCCCCAGAGAACTTTATTCTAGAAACAAAACACACCAAATGTGAGAAGGAAAACAAAGCAAGGATGAAGGAAGGGACGTTTTCAAAAGGATATGGCAGGTCAGTAGCTGCCTAGAACCAAGAATGGTGCTTGGGCTTTCTGAATCTCAGAGAACTTTTCTTTCTGCTGAGGCACAGAACCCTGCAAAGCATAAAGAGAGACTGATAGTGCTGATGGCTTGTGGTCTGCTCAGTGGAAACATCAAAGTGCATCTGGTCTTTTGGGATCTATAGTAATCTGATGAGGAATTTCATAATGACTGCTAATATTAAACCTTTTACAAGTCTAACTACTTGTAGCAATAAAGGAGAGAAGAAAAGATGAACAGAAAAGCAACGAAGTCTTGCAAAACTACAGCCTCCATAGAGACCTCTCTTCCTTCCTGGTATTTTTAACAAGAGGAAAACTTCTTTATTGCTTGGCTAGTCCATTCCTAGAGTTGTGCCCATCAGTGGGCTTTGGAGAGACTCAAGTGGCTGAGTTTTATCATCTGCCAAAGCCAATCATTCTTTTGATTCAAAACTGGTGTCCTGTTATTAATTATTTTTTTGCATCACTGTTCTGAACACAGCTGAGCCCCCACGCTTCTGTGCCCTCTATTAACTTGGTATAAAAGGATGCTTTCTCTTCCTGCTCTATCTCCAGCCCAGGAACCCAGAGTGCATTGCTAAAGGTGACTGAAATCTGCTGGGAGAAAGGAAAATCAGAGCTCGAGGTGCTGCTCAGGCTGCTCTTTACGTCATGTCTGCAGAGACCACAGACAGTCTCAGCAGTGCTGAGCCAGTGACACTTCCATCCTCCCTCGGAAGGGAGAACCTTATGTTTGCAAACTCGCCCCAGGAGCACAGTCCAGAAGGTGACTACTTTCATCTGTCTGTTAAAATCATCTTGCACTATTTTTCCAGCCTGATTCTATCTTACCAACTGTCTGGCTTGACTATTTTGCTGTGATTCTTGCTTGCAGTTTGTCATACTGATGGAAGATTAGCTCTATGTGTGTGTGTGTGTGGTTTTTTTCCTTTTTTTTTTTTCTTTTTCTCTCTCTCTTTTTTTTTCCCCCCCCCTCCTCTCATTTCCCAGTGTGGCATTTAGGATGGAGGCTGAAAATATTGAACAAACTGCTGATGTCCCCAAGATTCAAATGTGTGAAAGAGACTCGTAAATGAGTCTAGCACACTCAGAAACATTCTTAACATCTGTTCAAGCAGGAGTCCCAACTCCCTTTCTCTGAAAGCACAATTTGTCCTCTCTGTTACTTAAAACTTCAGATTTCTTTAGATTTGAATAATATCAAAGTGGAGCTAAGGAAAATAAACTCTCTGATTATGGATACAGCAGTTACAATGGGAGGTGTGGTGGGGATGGTGCAGAATTAAAGAATTTTAACTGCAGAGTGTCCTCAGTTTCTCTTATATTTAAGTTTTCTCCTTACACAGCAGTATGGAAAGTAGTTGCAAGCCCTGTGGGTTATGTCCCCTGGACTGGTAGACACGGGTTTAGTGACTGTTCTAACAGAGCAGGAAAATAGCAAGGTTTTCCTCTGAAAATTTACTACTTAATAGAATGAAAGGCACCTTAAAACTTGATAAAAATAATTTTAGGCTTTTAAAATTATTTTCATATATACTCCTGTTGAAACAAAAAAATACCTCTAACTCACTCAAATTTTGTCTGTCAGTAAACATTTCAGGGTTCTGTCCCCAAAATGTAGTTGCAAAACTCTCAACACTTCTGCAATTTAGTGAGAGAAAGGATATAAATAGCCAGCCAGACAGAGGCACAGCAGGGAGAGCCCAGGGGTCCGAGCTTCCAGCCTCCATCTGCAACCACAGTAAAGAATTGCAGACACAAACATGTCAACTGAAAAGAAAAAAGCAACTGGTAACTCTGAAAATAAATAAAATAAATGGCTGCATTTAATAAAGATGCTGAATGAGCTCTGCAGTTTGCTGGGCTCTGAGGATGCTGCAGTATCCTCTGCTCGGGGATGAAGTCATGGCATTCCAGCCCACAGCCAGCGCTCCCAGGCTCTGAGCACGCAGCCCCTGCAGAGGGAGGATCCTGCTGCAGGATCAGAGCTCTTGGGGAGCAGATCCAAGCTGTTATCCTGATGTCCAGGGCTGAATCCCACTGCTGGGCAGGACTGCAGCAGCCTGTGAGTTGGGAACAGGGGTTTGAGCACAGTTTTAATGCAGGTGGATGAGAAATCAGTACAATATTGTGAGTATTCCAAGGAATGGAATAACTTTAATCACAATTAATCCATTAGCATTCCATGTTTAAGTGACATTTATTGATACAAATGTCTTGTGATGGTAACAATAGTGGCTCTATTGCAATTATTCCACCTTTTAAAATCCATACCACTGCTTTTACTTCTTTTTGATAGAGAAATTATGTAAGTCACAAGACTTGTTGCTGATGTGGTACAGAAAGATGAAATACTTTTCCTCTGGAAGGTTAATGTGCTGCAAGTCTTCCCATCATTAGGAACAAAAATATACCAGCAGGTGGGATATATCTAGAACAGAGAGTTCTGTGAAATTCTACTTAAAACAGGCAATAAAACTAGCAATGGCATTTCAGCTTAGAGGCCTCCTGCAGCAGTGATCTATAGTACCAAGGAGAAATTCCATGGAACATACCTGTTATTTCAAGAACAATGACATTTTTGCAACTGTGATAACAATTTTCCAAGTGCACATGGATCCTAAAAGCCTGACAAGTGTTCTTTCCTGAGAAAAAGGTCACTTTCAAAATCCCTCTAACATCAGCACAAGGATATCAGTTAAACCTGATTACACTTGGTAGTGTAATCACTTTCAGGGAAGCTTGGAATTTATCAAATCCACATAGAAACCCAGAAAGTTTTGAGTTGGGTACAGGGCCTTCATGGTTTTGTCTTGTCTTCATTTTGGACTGAGTAGGATTTAATTCTGTTCAAAGGCAGTTTTGCAGTTGGACAGGGTGTTACCATGAGCTGAACCTCCAGGTTCAAGCATCTGGTGCCTGGTTTTATTCCTGTGGTTTGCCTCTCATCGCTTCCCTTTCCAGTAACAAACAAAATCTTATTCCCATCAAACTACTCTGGTTGTGGGTGCTGCTTCTAACAAACTTAGTATTCGTCTACCTAAGCCTGCTGTCACAAGCAAGAGAGAGGAAGAGCTGGAAAATGGACTTAGCATGTACCCTGCTCTAAAAGTTTTCTTCAGGAAAAGCATTGTATAATGAGAGCTTTGCTCTTCTCTGTTTTTTAGTGCAGTCCATCTTTTGGGTTTGATTTTTAATTCGTATCTCACACTTGCAGGTCTGTCACAGTACAGTGCAAGTGGGAAAAGTTAAGTGTTTTGGTGTAAGACAGGTTTGAAAATAACCTCAGTATTTCACAGTAAAGGGAAATCAATAAGGCCAGCGGGAACGAGAAGAATGGGTGTATTAATAAACCAAGACTCTGAGTACAGAGGGGTCAGGAGCTAAATGTAGCTGTACCTGCAACCTAAAGGATCATTCCAGGCACCAGAACCAGGACGTGGTGGGAAGCTCAGAAGTGTGGCCTACTTGTAGCTAAACACAAAAAATGTGGGTTGCTGGGTTCTGTTTTTGGCTGAGGAGGGGTGTTTCCCCATTAGGATACAAAAATAGTAATTCCAGAAAATAAACTCAGCTCCCAGACAAACGTTCAGCTAAATTACATTCTGCAAAGTAAGTAGATTCTGTGAGAGCAGCAAAATCCATTTAAACTGGTGAGTAGCTCTGATATTGAATATGCCTGATCTGTGAGGGTAAAGAACTTTCAGGACTTGCTTTTCAATATTTTTCAATAACTCACTTAGGCATCATTAATCTAGTATATATTTAGCTGTTTTTCTGACATAGTTCAAATGATAATGCCATTTATTTGGAGGGCAAACATCCACCCAGATGCCGCCTTTAAAAATCTTCCACCTTTTGAGTGGAAGCCCTAGATATCAGCACTAGATTTGCTGATATTGATAGTACCATTTCCCACCTCATTTCTGTGAATTTGATCCTGGATTTATAATACATTTCATTCTTGGTGTTAGATGCTTTCACAAAGTGAGCACTGAGAAAAACAGAATTTGGGTATCCGTACATGAAAAGACAGTGGAAAAGTTCTGTATAATTTAAGACTAATAAGATAACATTCACAGTAAAGTTTTAGTATCCATGACAAGTGCAAAGAAAGTCAAATAAGAAGAAGGAATGGCTGGTTTTTACACAAAACCAATTCTTGTCTTGACTCAGGACCACTTACCCCTCTGGTAACCTCACAGTTGGAACTGGTCTAGTTAGACTAGTTTGGAAAGAGTTTTGAAAGACTACTTATAACCTTATAATTTGGGACTAAACTGAATTTGCTGAGACTCCTCTAAGATGATTCTACATAGAAGAAAACACTGGCAGGATTAGAGTCTAAAGGCTTTGATCAGTAATATTTTGCCATAATACTCTTTTCCAGAAATATTCTTAGCTACTAATTCCTGAGGCTCATTATAGTTCCTATTAGTTACTACCATTTACCACAGTTCTTTGACATATTTCTGCCTCTTTTTGGCTGCTGTTCTTGTTCTGTCTTGTTCCAACAGGTGCTGGTGTATTATCATACCAAATAAATGTAGTTTCTAAAATGCAATTAAGCTGCAGAGACAGCAGAGGTAATTCCTGCCCATGACCTGAATTTCATGGCTTGCAGTGCCACTGACTTAGCATATGACCTTGGATGAATTTCCTCATTAGGAAAATGGGGCTGATTATTTACCCCCAGGGCACAGTACTACGGTGTTACAAATGGCAAAAGCCGGGGAATTACAAATTTCTTTGGAACTCTCCCAAATTCTGTCCATTGACCATATGCTGAAAGACATTATGGCAGAGAGTCTGTCTTACCTACTCCATGGGGACAGCAGAGTATTTCCTGTGCTAGTGGGAGGATGTTTAATGGCCAGATTTGTTACTCTGTGGTGCTGTGATGTGTGAGAGGGAATCTGCAGCAGGCCGGGTTTGTAATGCAGTGGTGGCAGAGCAGCCCATGCAGCCAGGTGAAGGAGGTGCTTCAGCTGTAAATCCACATCTGCCCTGTGCATCACTTAGGCTACTTCATCATTTCAACCCTCCCTGTGAAAAAAACCAGCAGAAAATATATTAGTTTGTTTCATTTCCTTGTTTTCATCTGCATTAGCTGCCCTGATAAAAACACTGGCTCTTACAGACCTCACCTTTTCTCTTTGTCATTTATAGTGCTGAATTCAGAGGCAAAGAGGGGATGTGTTTTACTCCACCACAGGCTTAATTTATCTGAGGAAAAGAATTCGATGCTTGTGGAATCTTTCTTGTGCACCTAACTGTATGTTAAACATCAAAATCACATAAATACCAACTTTCTGCTTTGGGAACGTCAGCAGAGAGGGGAAAATCTAGTGTGGGCATAGTCTGAAGTAGAGCAAGTAAAAGCAATTTTTGCAGTAATTACCTTATTTTATAAAATGTTATGGGGTTAATGGATATAGGAGCAGATCGACCTAAATGAAATATTTTCTCTAAAGTGTGAAAGAATTTAAATCCAG
>NW_008236180.1:7711223-7720537 GCF_000691975.1 Corvus brachyrhynchos
GATTCCCGCACACCTGGAACCCCAGACACCTCCACCACAGGCTGCCCTCCCTTCTCCTGCCAGAAAGGCCTCACCATGGAGTTATATTATGGACAGGGAGCTCAGCTGAGAGAGGAGGGTAAAGTGATAATGCTTCAAATTCTGGTCCTTCCAGCACCCAAGTATTTGTCTGTCCTTCCTCCCTCCCCTAAACATGAAAATAGTTTTGAAAGCTGTAATAACTTTTTTGTATTCCTTTGATTTCTGACTAGGTCAAACTCAAGGCAGGTTTTAGAGGAGTAAGAAAATGTTAACAAGAATAAAATTAAAAGAAAGAAAATGATAGGACTGTACTCTTTGGAAACTGATTTTTTTACTGTGTCCAAACCAGGAAGTTTTGGCATTTTGAATTTCACTTTCTGCAAGGTCCATGTGAGAAAGAAAGAAATAAAGAAAGACAGAATGTGCTCCAGTAAATATTCCCCCGTAACTTGTTCTCCAGCTTGTTTCCATTGTGTAATGCTGGGTCCAGCCCAGCCCCGGTATTCTCTTGGCTGTTATCTACTCCAAGTTTTACTCCAATTCGATATAAATTCCTTTTAGCTAAGCTGTCAGAGCATTTTCCTGAGCAAACACAAATCAAATATCTTATCTGAGCTAAGTCTGTGCTCTTGACTTCCACACAAACTTGAGACATGAGAGGATGTTTGCTGTTACTGAAGGCACCTGACAACCCCTATTAGTGTCGCTTAATGAAATGTATTTGTGGTTCATGTCAGGGTTTTTTTTCTTCCAAAAACAAACTCTTCTTATTTTCTGCTGAGCCATCAGTGTGCCTTTTTTAAACAAAAGCTCATCTGCCTTTATGATTTTGATTTGCAAGATGCCCATAAAACTTGAAGCAAATATTTGCTCTGCATTACACAAAACAGGAATTTAATTACTTGTTTTATATCTTCTTGATATCCTTCTGTAACATCTCCAAAAATAAAACATGATGGCAGCAATGAAACATACCTTCCCAAATGTCTGCATTCATTACTGGTACCAATAATCAAGGCCCTGATTCAGCAGAGTTCTTGAGTGCCTGCCCTAATTTTAAGCACAAATAGTCATATGAAGTCAGTTAATCATTTTTCATATCTGTGTTTTAGAGCCTTTCATTGCTTCCAGTGCTGCTGATCCAGCCAGGCTGTTCCCAGCTACAAACAGTGTAGCTTTCTTGGGGAGCGTGTCTCGGAGTTTTGTTAAGTCAGGAGTTACTAAATTATGCAACATTTAACCAATTCTTCTTCACGAGGCAAAGGCTGCTCCCATGGAAGTCTGCAGCAACATTTCCTGCTTTCAGCTGTAACAGAAATAGGCTCCAGTGGAACAGATTATGAGAATTTTATTCATTTCACTAGGGATGTTGACTACTTAGACACACAAGAGGGTAGAATACTTTTTCTTTCATCAGTAAGCTAAACACTTCTCTGGAAAAATAAATGGTTGTTATGCTGTAAATGTTACCATTGGGCATCATGTCCCACTGGTGTAAATCCATAGCCCCTTCACATCAGTGTGGAAAGGCAGACAGCTGAAGCAGCTGAATGGCAGCGGAGTGGGGAGAGACGGGGAAGGATGTCTCTGGTTTAGCCACTTTTAGAATGCAATGGAGCGATAATGTCAGAACAAGCTGTACTTTTTAGGAGCAATCATTCATTCACTACTGTCAGGATTGCTATAACCTATAGCAAATGCATCTATTCAGTGTTCTCGTGCGACCTGAGTGTGGGGAAGGGAACTTCAAACCAAATTGTCAGGTTTGTGCTTCGCGAGTTTGACAGCAAACCCACTCACCAAGTCTGATGGTAGTGTAAATATATACTGGGAAATAGAGCCGTCACTGACAGACTCACCAAACCCAGACTCTCCTTTTGGAGCAGACCTTCTCCAAGATAAATGGTGTATAATGCAGCCAAGGGAGCCAATTTGCACAAGGATCATTTTAAAATGAGGTGTAGCCATCAGTGAGCCCATGTGTGTGTTGTGAGCCAAGTTTGGCTTGCATGGTTTGAGGGAAGGAAATGACCCAGATGTAGGTGACTTTTTTCACACACATGAACCATGTGTGTATCTCCTTCCCCTCTAAGTTTCAAGAAGTCTTTCATCATAGTTAGTTCCCATGGGTGGCATTGCTGTGAATAGCAAAGGGGGAACAGAATCACTGGCACTGCAGGATCACCACTGGGTTGCAGTTGGTGGCTGCAGGAGCAGCTTTCTGTGGAAGCAGGGTGGGCTGGAGGATGCTCTGCCTTACAGTTGAAGGGGAGCCCCTGGAGAATATTTTCTCTATGCACAGCAGGAGCTTTTTCCTGCCTCAACAACTACCTCAGAAAGGGACAGGGAGAAGTGTTGCCAAGCAAGTCCATTGATCCTGTCTACCCTTAATTGGCAGGTTCAAAGTGGATCACTAACCATTTACTGTCTTTAAAACAAATCTCTGACAGGGCCCGTACAAGACTTGTTTCTGTGTGAGATGAAGGAAGCCTGAATTAATCCCTGTCGAACATCAGGACACAGATATAGTTCTGCTGCTGGCCAAGATAGGATTGAGTCTGCAAACACCCTATCTGGAGATCTGTGCTGGGCACTAAGTGTGCTTTGCTGGGTTTCCCTAAAGCACTGCCTTGCTGTCACTCCCAGCAGCATCAGTGGAATGTGGTGAAGGGCCCCAAATAACTGGGGGCTGCTGGAGCAGTCAGAGCTCCTGTCTGACATTCCTTCATTCATCTTAGGAGCCAGTGCAGGATAGGAAGCACTTGTACATCCTTACAGTATTTTTACGTGGATATCATTGCCTCCTAGATTTGATTTTCAGTGATGAAGTGCAATTTGTATAATGTGTGGAAAGGTCTGATACCGCTGTGCTCGAAGGAAACTGCAGCTGGAAGCATGATCGTGTTCCATTTCAGGCTAATTGAGTAAGAAAAATGCAACAAGATCAAAGGAAGGGAGGGAGAAATGTTCCCTGATTCATGCAGGGAAAGGACAGTGCTCCCCACATCACCTGCACGCTCTCTTTAGGCAGACTCGTGGCTGTGTGGGTGCAGCTAAGCCTGGCTTTTCCAGCAACAGAGCCTCTCCTGTCTCCCCTTCCCCTCCCCGCTCCAGAGGGGTGCTGTCTAAGACAAAAGAGCAAATGCCATTGTCGAGAGCAATCCCCGCTTTACTCCCAAGGCAGGCCTGGAGCGTGTGGAAGTTGTGCGAGCTCCGCGGGCCTGGCCTGGCGCTGACCTCGCCCTGCCCGGCTCCGGTCAGCGCCATTGAGCCCCAACAATGCCATTGACACGGAGCTCCCCGCGGCCCCCGTGGCCCCTGAGCGCCAGTCACAGCCCATTTTGCTGGATAATGCTGGATCCTCCTGTGAAATGTGCCTCTGTCTTGCTCTGCCATCCGAGCTCGGCCTGCATAGCAACTGTGAGAGCAGGGAGGCCGCAATCCCAGCGCTCGGGGCGCCCAGCCCTGCCAGGGTTCAATAATCCATGGCTGGAATTGCTGGGGGGATGCTAAATATTCAAATGTGTGGCTTTGAGACGCCCCTGGGGCTGTGGAGATAGAGGTGGGTGTGCGACAAACGCAGGTCTGGGCTCCTGAGGGAAGAAATAAAGTGTGATTGATCCCATTTTAAATCCAGGGGCTAAAATAGCCGCCTTGAAAATGTCAATACCTCTTTAAATGTGGGTGGCATGTAAATCACAACCACATATGCAAAGAGCGACAAAGATTTAAAGAGTGCTGGGGCGAAATGAGTTTACAGGCTTGCGTAAGGGACTGAGCAACACCCGGGAAGGAATTATTTTAACCACCAGGATGGTAACAGTCCTTAGATCCCGACTCCAGGGTGCAATTTTTTATTTTTTTTTTTCCAAGACCATCTATTTTTACAAAAATAATTTTAAAATAAGTTTGACATTTTGCGCGAGGAGCTGTTGAGAAATTCCTTATATAACATCAGCTCAGCGAAATATTAAAAGCTTTGCTGGGCTGAATTTGAGTGCGACTGTTTGTTCCACTTACTGGGGTCCCTCCTCTGTCCCCTCCCCCTGCTCCTTTTTCCATATTGAAAAATAAAATATAGGTAAGGCAAACTGTTACAAATCTAAATTCCTCAGCCATAAATACTGGAGCAAATAATCTTTTACATCCTCCCTTCCTCCTCTCTAAAATGTATTCGAAACACAATTACTGTGTTTAATGATTCAATTTGTGAAGACTTTGTCACTAGGACAATGAAAGTGGCTCAAGTGTGATAAAGCAAACATACCAATAAACCTTGTTTTTATTGATTTGTAGGAAGCTCAATTGTCTGGGAGAAACAGAGAAAGCTGACATCACCCCCTGGTCCCCCTGGAATGCAGTGATAAGTGTCAGCCTATTTTTCTTACAGGCAATTTCTCTGGCTATGTGATGTCTGGCTGCAAATTTAAAGTAAATGACATTCCACAATCTGTTACGGATGGGGTGGGGGGAGGTGGGGGTGAAGTCTGCATTATTTGTTTTAGAATTTAAAATAATTTTGTGTCTGAAAATTTTACCAGTGTCTAGACAAGATGTATTGCTTGCCTGCTGAAAATATTAAAATTTTGTAATGTACAGCCGACAAAGCCACTTTCATAGTAAACATACAGATCCAATTTAAGATTTTTAGACTTCTTTTTACAGCATATTATATTATTATTACCGCTGGGGGAGCCAGATTAAATCTAATTCAGGTAGTCAAACACAGTACCACTCTGTGCAGGCCAAGTTATCACAGCATTTTCTTTAAAAGCCTCTTAAGCATTTCAACGTTTTGCATTTTGTTGTGCTTCAGCACTAACGCAGCAGCACATCTGAAGGGCACAGTGCTGGGGCAGCTGTGCATACACACACAGTGTGATCACACCAGCAATGTGAGCAGTGTCCTCCTCAATTTTACACATTCCTTTACTGTCCTTAGTCTATTTGAAAAGTCTAAGCAGGGAATTTTAGGAATATAAATATCCACCACTGCACAGAAAGACCTTGGGTAAAGGTCTCTGCCTCTGTATTATCAATGAGACAGATTGCAATTTTAGGAAAGTTGAGTTTTGTACCTACAGTGAAATTGAAATTGATCATGAAATGCAGTTTCTGTCATGAAAATTAATAAATCTCTTTAATTGTGCTGCCTTTACTCAAATGCAAGGTTATCTTAAATCAAAAAGCGCCTGTGATGTTTTAAGGCAAAAAATATTTGCAACTACTTGTTTTCTCGTTTAATCTATTCAACATATGCTCCCCAAAGTGTACAGCTTGCATGGAGATAAGAGTGTGCATGTGGAGTTAGCTCCCTTCAGCTGGTGGATGGGCAAGAGGCAATAAAGAAATATTTTTGTCCTAGTGGGAGAATTGAAGATACGCTGTGGATTTTCAGTTTCTAAGGAATGGAAAACATGTCTGACTGAATTTCAGTTATATTCTGTTACATATGTAGTTTTTTGTCTAGCAATCTCAAAGCATATATAATACATTATAGCATATTCATCAGCATGGATAGACAATATTATTGTTTTTCTTGGGGCTTAAATAGGATCCAGATTTGGTATGTGGGTATTTACTTAACTTGAAAATATGCTATTTATTTGGACATATTTAAGTACATCAACAGAAGCTTGATGAAATGTTTTTGCTATTCAAGCTCATTAAAAAAGAAAAACTCCTCTAAGAAAAGCTTGTTTAAAAACCAAATTAATTCCATAATTGTTCCTTTATCATAAAAATATACTTCCTAAAGTCAGGAAAAAAGGCTTTCTGATAGCAGCATTCACCACAAAGATACTAGATAAGAGCAAAAATAAACCAGGCCACGAACACTGAATACAAAAGTTGTGTTTGTCCTCCATCTGTATTTGTTTGACTGCTTGGTTTTGGTAACAGGTATCAGGCTCTCTATAACCCCACAAGGCCCCTCACTTTCCCCAGTGAACAAAATGAGTTTGTCACGTTCCAGCCACCAGGCTGAAGTACAATTAAAGGCAATACACTGTAACAAAGAGAGGCACAGTTCAGGCATCAGGGTCTGGAGCTGATTGTTGGGTGAGAAAGTACCAGAATTTTGGTAGCCTTTAACAAATCTCCCTCTTCAGTTCTTTAATGCTCATGTTTTTACTGTAGTGAACAAATCTTACATCTTTCTTCAAGCTTCTTAGTAGCTCCCCCCTGTTCCTTATTAAGAGTTTTGTGTTTCCAGCATTTCCAAATGCCAGTTCTCAAAATTCATGAGCCAGGCCTGGGAAAAAGAAATTATGAGTTTGGCTTAAACCATGTACTTTGAATTCCTTTTATTTGCCTTCTCTCTTTGGAGCTGTTAAGGATACTGGCACTTCATCTTTTCAGGCTTCTTTCCACAGCTTTGAGAAGTGGAAATATAACTTTTTAAAATGAAAGATGAGATTGCTTTGCAATGCATGAATCTGGCAGCTGGGGCTTTAAAAAAGCAAACCCATGAACTATCGTGAGACTTGCAGTTCAGAGTGAGTTTTGAGTGGCTTTGGATATTAATGCTGGTTCCACTTTTTGAAGATGTCAAACTCTGACTGTCTGAAGAGATGGTGATTAGAAAATATTGTGTACATCACACGATCATCTTATCTATCAGCTGTCCCAAGACAGTCCACACTATTCCAACACTGTCTCTCTGACCCTTTCCCATTACTCAAATTCTACAAACTCCCCATCTTTCTAGCAGAAAGTTTTCCCTCATACTTAACTAAAGTAGTAGCCCAGTCTTCCAATCCTTCCCATCAGAGGACAGATAATTCCTTTCCCCTTTGCGGCAGCCATTTACATATTTGGAGGAATATTGCTTTATCTGTCAGTCTTGTACTGTCTGAACTAAGCCCTCAGACCAAAGGTGTTGTATTGTACTGCATTTTAGAACCAGTTTACACATATTTCCCACTGGAGTGCTTTTGGTTCCACTGCTTGCAGTGTCAGAATTAAGCCCCAGCTATCCTGGAGCCCTTGTGGAAGGGCCCTGGCAGGGCTGTTCTTGCCTTACTGCCTTTTGCATTCTTCTTTTCAAACTGCATGCAAGCTTTGTTTTTGTTTTACATTTAGTGTATTTGAACAGACAAAATACCTTTGAAAAGATAACACTGACAAAATTATAGGGGCTTGCATGAGCTGGGTAAACACTGGAAGAAATACTTGTATCAGCAAAAAAAATAGCAGATAAGCTTTGAACTTAGGAGATTCTCATGTTGAGATATGTCAGTGAGTAAACAAGAGGTTGGTGCTTTAAAAGAAAGTGAAAATAACTGGGAATGTGTGTGAGAACAATCTTGAATTGAGGCACATCTCCCTACAAAGGTGAGGTTTTTTACCACAAACCTGCAGGAAGGTATTCGGGTACTTTCTAGAAAGGTGCTGCTTCATGCTACTGGAAGAGGGACTCCTGTGAGAAGAAAAGGAGGAGCAGAATCAATGATGACCATTCCTTTTTGGAGAATCTAGGAGCTAATCCTCATTTCTTCACACAGTTGTGGGAATAAAATACCTGACAGTGTAACTAGTGACTAATTAGAAGACGGGACTACCAAGGGACTTGAGCCATTTGAAATGTGACAAGCAGGAAATGGGTTGGCAGTGCTGGGGTAGCACAGACAGCCCTGGGTGGGCTGAGGTTAACAAGGCTGTTGTCCTGACAGCTGTCATTTCACGGGCAGCTGTTGATCTCACCTTTGGAAAGATGCTGCAACTACCCTTTGGCACCCAGCAAGGCCTTCAATTAGAAAGTGCTCAAAAGCTCATCCAGCCTTTACAGCTTGTGGCCCATCTTAATTACTTTTTATTGTAAACTCATGGTCAACATTTAATGAGGAAATTAATTACCAAAGGGATGATAGAGAACTCCACTTAGGGAGTAATTTTTAAAAAATTTTGTCCAGAGTACAAGCACTGTGGTTGTGCAATTCTTCTAACAGAGTGCTTCTAACAGAGTGCTGCCAACAGAGGGAGAAAATTTGAGTAACTTAAAAATCAGACCTGACTTCAGGATCTTTGAGGACTTTGTGCAAAACCAGAGGACTAAACTCATGGGATGCTGCTAAATGCTTTGCAGCAGTTTTTCAGCTTTGTAGTTTTCCCCTTGCTCTTAGACAGCCTGGCTGGATTCATCTTACCTACTGGAAGATGTCCATAATGTGGCATCCCTGTATGAAAGAGTCTTTCCACTTCTTTTGTACTCAGTGAAGAGAAACAGGCACTTCAGAGGCGATACCTGAACTTGCAGCTGGCTACTAAAAGAGGTTGGATGAATTACACCGCAAGCATGATTGCCCATGGACTATAAAATAAGTCCAGCCAACAAATTTAGATAGATTTACCTGAAATTAGGGACTGTTTAACACTCCTTAGGTGTCTGTGCATGCAGGACCTTTCTCGTTCAGCATTGCTCATTCAAGTGAGTGATACACAGAGGTGCAATGGCCCAGATGCTGCACTGTGGCAGACCTGGGTTTGATACCTTCAAAGCTGCCTGGTGTGAACTTCAGGAGTATTTTCCCTCTTAGGATCTGAGTGTTGGGCTTATCCCTGGAGAGAAGACTAGCAGAGCTGTTCTGCAGAGCCTGGCAGGCCTGCCCTGGCTGACTCCCGGTTTACGTGCTGGTGCTGTAAATACATTATATCCAAACCTTCTCCTGGCTACAGATCATTTTTGGTGCATCGCAGGAACAAGAACTTCTTCCCCACCACTGTCTTCGTGCTTCTCTGAAGAAGCAAAGCTTGTAGATTATAGTCATACTTGTAAAACTGAAGCCCAGTTACAATCTGCAACCAACTTTTATAGCTTGGTATTAAGAGGACTACATTTTGTAATATAATTAGGGTATTTTAAAATTATCTTCTTTATATTTACTGTAGATCTTAAAACTGGTGATGATTAATTTATTTTTTCTAATAAAACTGATTGCATAATGTTGGAAGCTATAGAGTCTCTCATTTACAACTGTGTGTGTTAGGAAGAATCTGGATTCTCAGGGCTGTTCCCTCTCATTTGCTGGCTGCAAGGCAGACTGACAAAGGCAGCTTTCTTGCCAAAGTTCTACTGAGAATCTGCACCTCCCATTCCCAGTGAACCTGGAGTGGCCTTTGGCTTCCATGCTGGAACACACCCTGTGAATCAAGTCAACAACTGGAAAAAAGCCTCTCAGGTTCCTTCTTTCCCAGTGCATGAGTCTCATATCAGGTCACAGAAAGGTGGAAAGGGAAAGGTCAGCAGACCTGAGAGCTCTGGAGAGCCACCAGCAGCAGTGGCAGTGCCAGCC
>NW_008236180.1:7721109-7744128 GCF_000691975.1 Corvus brachyrhynchos
CCCCAGCCTCTCCCTGCTGCTCTGTGACTCCCAACGTGGGATCTGTCGGATCAGCTGCTCATGGCTGCACCATGGCTGAGGCCTTGGCACAGGGCTGAGAGTGAGGGACATGTATTTGTAACCACCAGCTGCCGCCAGAGCCAGCTGTGTGACTTTCCCTCTCCACTGTGAGTCTGAACGTGTCCAGGGTTGTGCCTTTGGGGCTGTGGTTTTCTCTGAGGTAGCTGTGTTCGTATGTTTTTTCTCTCCTTGCTGAGTGTCTGCAGGTTCCTGAGGGGCTGCTTTCTTTCTGGCTGCATTTTCTGGGCAGAGAGGACCTTAAAAGGTGCTTATAAACTGCAACTGTTTTGCTCCTAGCATTTAAATCTATAGTAGGTTATCAGGTGAAAGCCATACTGATTAATTTTAGATCTTGTCTGAATTTCACTAACGTGCTTTTCAGGTTTCCAGTACATCTGCCTGATGTCCTTTGACCTTTCTAGAAAACCAGAAATAGAACTGCACAGGCAGCCCCTACCCAGAAAACAGTGTGTTTATAAAGCTGCAGTGTAGATGGATGTGTCTTAGTTAAAACATCAGTCTTCCTATAGGACTAATTGGCCTGATGCCAGTCCTTGAAGAATGAAGCTGTTCCAACGTGTAATCAAGTAGCTCCTGTGGGCCCCCAGCTGCTGCCTTAATATAGCTCTACCTGCCACCGTGCCGAGACGGCTTTCATTCCCAGCCAAGCAGAACAATCCCCCTTTGGAGAAGAGCAGCTTTGGAGTATAAATGTATTTGAGCTTTCTCCAGCCTTGGGGGGAAGGGAATCCACACACTCTAAACAAATGGAGATTCTTATATCAATTGTTTGTGCCTTAATTATTGCAAAGGATAATTAAGGAATCCCACAGGGGCTTGGGCTGTAAAGCATTGAAGGACTTCATCGTTCACTCTGTGCTGGCAGGCTCAAGATTTTTGATGACAAGGCCCTCTTCTCTGATCTCTTGGAGGATTTAACCTAGGCTTTATGAAGCCCATGATAAGTGGGTGTCACACACCAGGCACTTCTGGAGTCTGTGCATGTCCATATTTCATTGCAGACAATATTAAAAGACACTGGTGCATAATCCAGGTTAGTTGACCCCAACCTCTGCTGGCTCTGGGCAAAAATGCTGTGCAGGAAATGCACCGAGATCATCACCTGCCCCCCTGGTCCTTGGCTTTAGTGCAACCTTCTGCTATTATTAATTATTTTCTAAGGTTACAAGGACTATGGGAAGGGGTATCTGGCAATATTTTTCAGAGTTTCTGTGGCTGCCCTATTCAAAAGCAAGTTGTTAACTACTAACTTCCCACCTCTTGCTCTTGGGACCAAAGATTTTTACCCACGTGCACAAACAGCATAAGAACAGGGTCTAAAGGAGCTGCCCAGTCCAACTCTGCCCTGTGGCAAGATCAGCTTTACTTACATCACTCTTGATAGATCTTTGCCCAACCTTGTTTAAGTATTTCCAGTGTCTTCTGCAAATTTTCCTATTCCACACTCTGAGACATTAACAGAAATAATGGAACAAGACCTAGAACAGCTCTTCAGGATATCCACTCAAAACATGCTTCCAATTTGACAGTGATTTCCTATTAAATATTCTGTTGCATAGTTTTTCAGCCTCTTGCATCCACTGCTGAGTTACTTGAAGATCAAATTTCTTAGCTTGCCTATAAGAATGTCTCATGAGTCAGAGTCAAAAGACTTGCTTAAAACAAGCCATGACAACTGTTGTTTCTCCTCTATCCCCGAGCCTGTAATCCTGTCATGGAAAGAATAGAGCTTGGTTTGACATCATCTGTTCCCAGTAGCTGTATGTTTGTGCTTGCTGATTTTCTTGTTATCTTCTGTGGGTTTACAAGTGGTTTCATTCTTTTGTTTCAGTATCTGTGCAGAAGCTGAAATTTATTTGCCAGACAGTTATTTCCCAGTTCTTCATCTCCTGCTTTCCGGTGGGTGCTGCGCTGGTCTTCTGCCAGAGCTCTGGCCCTTGCCTGTTCCTTAGGGAACCTCAGAAACAGCTGCGAACAACTCTTGAGATTGTTTCCAAAGTACCTGAGGGTAAATGGTATCAAAGCCAGCTGAGTGGAAAAGCCTGTAAAAATAAATAAAATAAAATAAGGTTCTTCCTAATCAAAACTTGTCCTCCATTGTCACATGTGGCAGCTGCAAAGCAGGTTGAGGTGGATGTCACTGTGCTGCCTGTCCCTCTGTGTGCTTCCAACACAGAGTTTTGCTATTATTTCCCTTAAGATTATGCCTACAAACATTTTAGACTTTATGAATACATAAACAGGCAATAGCTGCTCTAAAGAGTGTACATCTATAAAGAGAAGAGAGGAAAAATAATTCGGCATACATGCAGGAGTGGGGAACTGCATGGAGAGGGAGAAATGAACAAGCTGGATATAGTCTTTGGTTTATGTGATTTTATTTTAATTTTTTAAAAAGTGTAATTCTTACCACCTGCAGTTGCTCAAATGAGTTGAATATCTGACTGTTAGATTTGACAGGGAGAAATAAGTGCAGTTTGTTAGCTAAGACAAAGCTCCTACACATACAAGTCTGTGACAAAGATGCCCAACGTGTTTGTTAAGATGTATTTCTAAGTTCCACGTGGCTATCAGTCACCCAGTATGCCTTGCATAAGTTTGTGATTGCACTAAGAGACACAAAATCTGATCAGAATGAAACAGTTTGTTCACCAAGTTTTGCTACATTTTTTTGGGGGGGATGTGCAGTGTAAAATTAACCTGTTCTAGCTTGGGAATATCTATCTTTATCAACCTAGCTGCTTCCATAAGCAAATTTATAGTACAAATTCACTCAAGTCTTCCTAAATCATTTGGTTATTCTCTCATTAACTCCACTGGGTGCTGAGATAAGCCCCCAAAGGCTCAGGCAGCAATTTAAGGTGAGGTAAAAGCTCTGCTCTGTGAGCTTGCACACATTTGCCCATTCCTCTGAGTGCAGCTGCAGTAGTGTTTAATGCTGCATGTCAGAATGTACTTCCAAACTGCCTTGGAGTTTAGTAAAAATCCATTAGGCACTAAGTTTTCCTCTTTCTTGAAAGTGAAATCAGTTTAGCCTAGATATGTACTGAAAGGTGAATGGTCTCTTAATGTGTGCATGGGCACCCAGGCTCAGTGGGTGAGAAGCAGCTCCAACTTTGTGTTGCTGTGGCTTGTAAGGCTGTGCAGAATTGGGAGGGAAAAATATGTGCTCTGAACCTGGGCCAAAGCTGACTTAAAGACTTTAAAACTCTGAGTTGCTCTGAAATAAAACAATTGGGACATTAGTCATATGGAGACAGGGCTGCTCGTTCCAGTGTGTCACAAGATGGACTGAGCCAAGTGGTGCACATGACACAAACACCTCCACAGTTTCTGCCTCAGGCTTTTAGAAGATTAGGCTATTTGAACAATAAAAGAAAGGTAAACAGGGATGAGATCTGGGGGGAAAAATTCTTTCTTAGTGTAGGAGAAAGGAAAATGCCCAACTGGTTCTCAAAGCCATTCCCATGTTTTCAGTATCTGTGTTTCCCCCAGAAGATCCCCTTCTAGAGCCTTCCTCAAGCAGTTGGGTTCATGAGAGAAACAGCATGGCCAGAAAAATCCACATGGTGGGACTGAGTGGTGGATATGCAGAGCTGTGTGGGCAAGGATAAAACCTCACATGGGTTTCTGAGGTGCAAAGGAAAGCCAGACAACAAAAGCACAGAAAAAGCTGGAGACAGGAGATTTTGGACAGCTGTCCACCTTCCCTCTTAGCGCCCTATGCAGCCATGTGTTTCAGATGTTCCTGGGCCAGGCTGATCCTTGTGACTCCAGCTTGTTTCTGAACCATGAAGAACTTTTTGGGTTGAGCCTTCAAAGAGCTCTTCAAAGCCATGAGTGTCATGAGCCCAGTGCTGAAGGCACCGAGTGGATAGTGACCTTTGCTGTTCTGGCAGTGTGAGTGTAGCACAAATGTGGAATCACACATATAAAAGGGACTGAATCAAAATTTAATCAACACTTTTATTCTGTTCTCCAACTTGTGCTCATTGTTTTGTATCTGAGCGTGCTGAAGCCTCGAGTGATTGAGGGGGCTTGCTGTCATTGCAACTCAGCCTGCTCTTCATGCTGAGCACTTTGTGTTTCTCTGCCTGGAAAATTTCAAATAAAATGTCAGTCTGTGCATCTCATTAATCTGCTAACTACTAAGTTAAAGGTCTAAGTGTGTTTAAAAATGTAATGTAGATTTTAAGTTCAAGGATACAGTTAAGGTTAGAATCCTTTCCTCTGCTCCATCCATCCATCCTGTCTGCCAGTCATCTCACTCTTGTGCAGTTTGAATCCAAATGAGCCTAATGCAGAAGGGCCAGGATGGTACACTGGGTTAGCTTCAAAGCAGAAAGGAAGGTAGTTGAAGCAAAATCAATACTTTTGAAAGACAAAAGAGTTACAAAGCCTTTTTCCTTGAATACATCTGTCCATGTGTCACAAGAAACCACCACCACCTTTGATGTTCATTTGGCAGCATTTGCAGCTGAGTCTTCAGCCTATGTCAGTCTAAGAGACACTGAACTCCACCTCCTCCTCAAGGAGAGGGTCATTGGGTCAAACCAGGGAGAGGTTGGTGAGCCTTTGAGCAGCCATCCTAGACTGTGCTGTGAATGGGCACTGGGTCTCTTGGGAAGCTGTTTCAGCTCATGCAGATGCCTTCTCCACACAACGTGTGTCATTTCAGTTCCTCAAGCACTAAAAGACCCATGTATTTTCTTTTTGATAATGTCGTGTTTATAGATCCATGTGTGTGTGTTTGTGTTCGCTCCATGTTATTATTTACAGCTAACTCTATCCCCTGCTATTTCCTTCTCCCTCTTTTGTTACTTTGGGTGCCATATTTCCATGCCATATGCCACTTAAGCTGCACCTTTATGTGTACAAAATGTGTACCTAATTTGCATGCACAGTTACTACCATTGTAGACACAGGCACAGAGTGAGTAGGCATATTTGCATGCAATTATCTGATTTGCTTGTCCAATTGTGGTGATTTGCATATGCAGATTGTGTGCACAGTTGTACATTTACATTTTTTAAAAACTGGCCTCAATGGTTTATTAAAATAGCTTTAAGCTTCCTCTTATAAAATATTGAAGATCCTAGAACCCCTCTGGCTTTGCAGTGTTATATCCCCTCAATAAATGATCTCCACATTTTTATATTCTCTCTCGTCCAGTACTCAAGAGAGATTTAGTCTGCAGATTTATACATCCATTATTTCAAGGTGTATTTGATCTTCTCCATATGCCTCTGTTAATCCACCTTAGCTGTAAGTAAAGAAAAAAAAAATACCCTTGCTTAACTTTCAGAGGATGTTCCACCTATCTGAGCCTGTGTTCTCCATTTAAACCCAGATTTTTTTCGATGTATTATTTCTGATGGAACTGAAAAGATTCATTGCCTAATAGGGAATTCATCAGTTGCTATGGGTAAATCCAAGACTGCAATGTGTGCTCTGGCACCACTTTAGCATGAAGGGACCAAATCTGTCTTTGAAAGCATCTAAAAGTTTTTTAATCATTTTGAGTAAGAGGAAAGTTGCCAGGTTGGTTCCTGTGCCTTAAGTTCTTTCAGATGTGAAATTTACTTTACCATGATTTCTCAATCATAATTCCAACACCATGGGGCTTAACTTCTCCCACCTGTATGACCAGTAAAATTCTGATAACTTCACTAACTGGGGCACTGCTCTAGCTTGGAATAAATGGTCCCTTAGTGCTTGATGCTGCACATACTTCCGGTGTCTGTGCACTCCATACTGATGAAGAATTCAGCTGAGCAATCTGCAGTTCTATCAGCCCACACTGAAGCTTCAGGTAGTGCCTGGGCTTTAGACAATTCATTTTTAGACCAATGTGTTTGTCTTGAATTCTCTCAGGATTTAAAAAATGCACCTACAAAGTTTTACATCTCTATACTTGCATGTTAGTAAGTCTAGGTTGTTATTAAAGCCTCATACAAAAAATATAAATGCTGCTTACAAGGGACTAAAATAGCCTTCAAGTAAGAGGATGAACCATCTCTAATTTTGTGCACTCAAGTCATTCTGCAAATGTTCAGGAAATGGTTGAACAATGTTATTGTCTTGCTCCAGCATTTAGTCCAAGGCTTCTTTGGCTTAACCTGGCTCTTGCAGAGTATCTTGAAGAGAGAATTCAAGTGCTAGGAATTGGAATGCTATGCTGAGAGAGTGAGAAGACATAGGAGCAGCCTCTCAGGCCCCACTGTGCACATCCACTGAGCAGAGCTGTTACAGCAGAGCTTTGGAAAAAGTTTCTTGGTTTCAGTTCCTTCCTCCTCTTTGATTTGCTTTGAAAGCACATTCCTGCCCTGGCCTAAAATGCTAACACAGGCATAGCCAGCGTTATTCCTTGCTGCTGTCTCCCCTCTGCAGGCTTTTAACAGGCTCTTCCTTAGCAGGGAATTCGGTGTCTGCTGTGCAGCCAGCTGTTCCAAAGGGCTGGGAGCAGCAGCTGGTTCTGCCTAAGTGGCATCTTTATCCTTGTGGAGCATCAGGACGCTGACACATCATGGGTGCTGCTGATCAGGGGCTCCTTGCAGCCCATGGGAGCAGGAGCTTTGTTTCTGCCATGTTTTTGCTGAAGGAACAGATTCCCTTCCCTGCTCCCAGGCTCAGGTTGGAAGCAGCACCGTTGCTCTGAAGCCACGTGTTCTCCTCCATTCCACTTGACAGGCTGTGCCAAGTGGGACTTAGTTTGCCTTTATTGTGTCACATAGTTTTAAAGTTCATTAAAATAAAATTTGAGGGTTTTTTAAATGCCTAAAACATAGTTTTTAAAGGCTAGTCAGAAATTACCTGGAAATATCCCTCTCTGTGCAGGAAATTGTATATAATTATAGCACATTACTGCCAGTCTGTGCCTGCCACTGTGTGTTACTCAGTCCCAGTTTATTTTGGGTTAGGAGACAGGTTTCATTTTATTGTAACTCTGCTTCCAAAACACCCAGTACCCCTCAATCTCTGCAGGCTACAACTACAGCAGAATTTTGATCATATTTTACTTTTAGGCCTCTTTCCCAGTGCTTTGCACTTGAACAATCATCTTTAAGCAAGCGACTGCAATTCCCATGGATTTATCCTTAGGAAATGTACCAAGAATCCCCTGGCATCAGAATTAATCATACTGAATACAGAAAAATACATTTAAACCCAGCTCCAGCAGGGAACCTACTTTGGGATAAACTATGAATTCTAGTTTACCCAGCATCCTGCTTTGCAATCCCTGCTGCACCCCTAAAAATGAAACAGGCTATAAAAGTAACAATTACTTTTATTGTCCAAGGTGAGAGAAGCCAAAAAAAAAACCCACCAAAAAAACCCCAACCCAAAACCTACATGGAAAGATTCAATCAGAATAACATTTTATAATCAGCAAAGGAGGTTTTAGGACCATGTCCTGGGTAAAGAAATGCGTGAGTTCACAGCATTGTGGAAACTTGAGACTGAACACTTCCAACTGCAGGGGGATTGCAGTCATGATCTGAGCCTGTTCTGTAATGCAATAATAATGCACACAAACACAAAGCAGTTCTGCAATTTCAAATGAACATAAGATTTTAAAAGTGGTCTTTATTCCCTTGAAAAGATAAAGCAATTCTTTGCTCAGTATAGCAACAGCAAAAGTATCTTAGGTATGAGATGTTAAAAAAAAATACAGAGAGAAATAATACAGTGAGAAAATTGATCTTTTATCTAAGTGGAAGGAGGGAGTGAGGCTACATTGACCTAAATAATGGAAAGGTTTGGAACTCTGAGGCAATGGATGAAAACTGATTCAGGTAAATTCCTCACATGTTCAAAGTCTGAAAGTGCAAAACCTATCATTTGAAGAATGTATTTAAAAGGCCTGGAACGGGTGATTAAGAGGGGATATTTGAAGTCTGAAAGTGCCACTTTCTGACAGCAGTAGGCCTGAAATTCACATTGCTCAGGGAAAATAAGGATTGCTATAGGACACAGGCATAAACTGGTACAAACAGGTGCATATTTGTCATGAATTCTTGAGAGCTTGAAATTAGAATGAAGTGATTAAAGGTGTTTGACCACAAGACAGTAAGATGTGCTTTCAGTGGGAACTGTGAGAGTTAAAACTCTAACTTGATGAGCTGGAAAAGGGATTTTCTGATGTAGTTGTCTGTTGTGGGTCTGTGCTCTTGACTATCTTCACCAGCAACCTGGAGGATGGGGGTGGCACACACTGGGAGTGGGGCAGCACTCAGACAGGCTTCCCAGAGGGGCAATCTCCACCCTTCAGGTTTGTCTAAACTCAGCTGAATAAAGCCCTCAGCTGGCCCGGAACCTGACTGGACCAAATGGCCTCCAGATTGCCCTTCCTGGATCTAGTTCTGGGATTTTATGACTTTGTGGTTCTGCCTTTGGCTGCATGTGCTGTCTGAGCCTCCATCCCCATGTCCATGTGCTGTTTATGCTGCCTTGTAGGAGAGGGTGACTGAGTGGTTTCGGGATATTCTGGGTACCATTTCTGGGGAGAATGGGCTAAATCAGGAACCCACTACATCATCTTTCTTTGGAATGGAGACTTCCTGTTCTGCACCAACATTTTAAAAAGCTTCATGTTTCCCTTTCCTTCAGAAAACCTTTTCTCTCCCTTCCACAAGTTAGAGGTCAAATCTCTCCTTGCTGTAACTCCACCAAGGCTAATTTGGCTGGTGTTTTTCCCTATCTCTCAGCCAAAGACCCAATTAAAAGAGGTCCTGGCAAATCACAGCAAAGGGAGTTATTTCCTCTCTAAATGCTTTCCCTGGGCTAAATCCTTTATGTGAACTGCAGTCTTTTCCCAGCCCATGGGAAGCTGGTGGCAAACACATCTGATGTCTCTTCTCAGTTAGAAAACCTTATTTCAGCAACTTCTCCTTGCTACAGAAGCAAGATATCCCCTTGTGGGTATCTCAGCAGCCATTACATGGAGCCAGTCCTGAAAGCAGACAGTTTTTCCTTTTTTATAATGGGACAGTTCATTTCTGCTGAGAATACAGTTTTTACCAGACTGCCTGCAGGACAATACAATAAAAGATTTATCCTTAATAGCATTTCACTGAAGTTTCACCACAGGAGACAGGGGTTTTTGTTGTGCCTTTTTTTTTATTATTTTCCCCTTCAGTTGCTATGAAAGTCTCTGCTCTTAGCTTTTTCTTTTTTTTTTTTTGCAGAGCATGATCCCTAGATGTCCTCTGCCACCTTCTCTCAGCTGAATTTTTCTCTTTTCTTCTATCCTTTCTCATCTCTGACACACTTCTCTCCTTTTTGTTTTGCTTTCCTTCTCCTATTATGTAGTCAGTGGAAATTAGAAAAGAAACTGGTTGTGAGCACAGTAACTCTGAAGTTGGACAAGGCACCAGTTGCAAAATTAACGTGAAATAGAAGCTAAGCTTTGCTCACCTTCAACATCATGTTTGCTTTTCTCCCTAAGTCTCTGACTGATGCATTCTGCTCATTTACAAGCTGTGACTCCATGACTCTTCCCCTCTCTTCCCTCCAGGTCTCTGCTGAGCCCCAAGTGCACACCCATCTTCCTGCCTTTTGGAGGGTCTTGCTGCTCCAGGATCTATCCAGGTAAGGGCAGACACTCTGCTCTCCCAGAGCTTGTCCCAAGAGAGGCAGCACCCTGCAGAGGGCAGATCTGCAATGGGATTCCCTGCAAAGTGCCCTCTCTTCCCACTGAGCTCAGCAAGCTGATGGAGGCACCGAGTGCCAAGTGGGTTAATAGAGAACACGATCCTGAATGAGTGAGATCCCTGGCGATTGCCTGAATAAGGGTCTGCTAACAGACTCCAGAGTCCTTCCAGAGTCATTTGGAGGTCCAGTGATGTCCAATATGTGCCTCCTGACTTGGCTGGAGGGAGACTTGAGGTAACATTCCATCTCACACCCATCATCCTTTGTCTGCCTCTTGTTTCCTGCTACTAAATAAGCAGAGTGGTGCCATCCTTCTACCTAAAGTGCTGCAGCCTAAAGTGCTGCAAAGAGCTGCTTGAGCGGCATGTCTCATAATTAATTGTTATCCTAAGCTTCCTCAGGTGCCTGACTGCTTGAATATCTAAGAATTTATGGGCATTTGGTAACATCTGAAAATGAAAAGTCTCTTTAATATGCTTATGATAAGTATTTGCACTATTTTAGAAAGCTATTTTCATTCCACTCAGACACTTGTTAAATAACTTTTTAGAACTTGAACATTTACTGCTCATTTTATATATGCAATAAATCAATCAGTTTTAACAAAGGAAAGAACCTGATTTGCCCACAGCCCTGTCTGAGCACAGAGGTGCCATTTTGCAATCTAATGAAGCTTTCAGTTAAAGAAATGAAAGGTGGGGGGGAGACTTTGATGCCTAATAAAAATGATTCAGCATCCTTATAACTTTGACAAGTAGTGTGACTTACAAACCTTCCAGTGGAGCAGTATAACAATAGAGTAGGAACTTAGAAGTCTAGACTACAGAAGATACCTACCAACACAATGTATCCCTCCCAAATCCTAAAGAGCTTTGGGAAAGGGAAGGGCCCCAAGCAAAGCAATTAATATAAATGGAATATAGTGCCATGAAGAAAATCCATGCTGTGGGTTTGGACTCATGGCAAGAAAAGATATCTACATGCACTCAGCTTTTAGTATTCACCCTTGTTTAAATTACTAAGAAGATACTGAGGTTGCAGACTTTTTAAGAAAGGGGCTACCTTCCTGTGTTTGTATGTGCCTGGCACAAAAATGGGATACTCCACCATGCAATGGTCTTTGCTGATAATAACGTGTTCTGTACCAAATAACCCAGTGTGAGGGTGGGGAACCCTGGCACAGGCTGCCCAGAGCAGCTGTGGCTGCCCCATCCCTGGAAGTGTCCGAGGCCAGGCTGGATGGGGCTTGGAGCAACCTGGGATAGTGGAAGATGTCCCTGGCTGTGGCAGGGAGTGCAACAAGATGATTTTTAAGGTCCCTTCCAACCCAGGCCACTCTAGGGTTCTATGATCTTTAGGAATACTCAGCACTACATGTGGCCCTAAGATAGCCACCATCTCTTCTTACACATCGCTCAGTTCTTTACTGTTTCTAAAACAATGCGTTAGTTTTCCTTGTATTTTCCTTGCACTTCATAGTTAATCAGTACAGAGTTTAAACAGGGATTTATATAAACATAAAAAGAAGGGTTCCTTAACACCTCTATAAATCATCCATCCTTCACAGTCTGGGGTTATTACCAGATGGGTATCTGTCGAGGCCTGTCTGAAGAGACTCTGTGTGACTTTGATGTATTTTTCCTATGCTGCTAACAAATGGGTCACAGCCCAGTTATGTGATTATACAACATGTTTACAGCTCCTGCCATACTGAAGATGCACAGAATATTGCTTGGCAGGAGCCAAGACATGCATCTTGTATGATATAAGAAGTTCTGCCTCTCTCCCTTCCACCCCTTTATATACACAAGGAACCTCACAGAGACAAAATTTCCTTGCTGTCATATTTGAGAATGGTGGGGCTGTCTCACAAAGTCTCACAATCTTTAATATGCTTTCAGGCTCAGCAACAAAAAAGCATTAAAACTGTACTGCATGAAGACTTCTGTGTTATGAAGTATCATCATCCAAACACTTTAAGTAGTATTCTATAACATAGTCTACCATAAGTTCAATTTTTACTCAATCACTTGAAATGCACTTAGGAAAATTGCTCTTTTGCTGTTTTCACAACAGCTCTGGAAGTCAGCCTCTGGTTTAATGATAACTGCTTTAATCACAGTTTGGCTTGTTTCATTTTGACAGCATTGATGTAACAAACTATTTATTTTCTGTATGTTAAATATACTATCATTGCAGCTACCAGATTTTTTTTTCCTGGTGCCCTAAATGCAGATGACAAGGTTTGCATCTCATTAAGGTAATTTGTGTGCGCATAATTTTCAGTAAACACAGTGCATGAAATCATGGATCTTCTCTACCAAAAGTGTCATCTGAAACTATTTGTGCTTGGTTTAGTAACGGAAGTGATTTTTCAAGCCCCACTATATATAGCAAACCATGTGCTTTCTCCAACAGAAGAGCTGGGCTGTAAAGCAAATGCAGCATCCTCGAGCAGGAATTGCATTTAAAAATATTGCTACACCATTAGGCTGAGCAAGCCCCTCTCATGTGCCCTGAATGGCTGTGTCCTGCTCGGGTTCAGATTCCGCAGAGTGTGCATGAGGGAAGGATGTTTCTTCCTTCACTGTGAGCGAGGGGACGGGGGAATTCTGCCACTAATTTGTTCTGATCCTGCTGCCTCATTAGGGCAGTCTGTAAAAGATGGGAAATGTGTCCTATGGCAGTGAACTTTCTGCATGGAGCTGTTAACACAGTAAATAGCTCAGGAGGAGGGAGGGAGACAGCTGGAGCACATTGTGTTTCATAAAGACTATACCGGGACCTTGAGTCTTCATTTAACCCATCACTGAGGTGACAAATATCCACTGCTTTGCTGCTGGGTGATGCTGCTGCTGCTTGCCTGTTAATTTATCTGTTTTCAGGCTGTCTAGACATTGTTTGGGTCAAAAAGTGCTGTCTCTCCCCTGCCGTGGGATTTGCCTGCTCAGCTCTTGCTGCAGGCTGCTGTGCCAAACGGGCTTTCCAGAAGAATGCTCCCTCTGTCTGGATGGCTTATTAACGGGACTCCAAATGGATGGAGAGGGTTTCAATCAGGCTTAGGCTTCCTACAGATAAAGTTTATTTTAACTTCTTCTCTCTAAAAATACACTGGCGGGGATAAATAATTCAAATACTTTGGGTTTTTTCCCCCCTTGTGATTAAAAATCTGCCTAAAAGTGTCCTTGAAATGTTCTCTTAAGAGGTTCAAGCAGGTTTTGGATGGTCCAACCCCAGACTAAACTAAATGCCAATGTGGGCCCCATGCTGTGCCTTCACTGGGGTGGTTCTGACACAGTGCTTATCAGAACCCCTTGCTTTGCTGCCAAATAAGTATTAAAAAATACTTCTAAAATCATACTTCAAGTTAAGTAAAGCTACTGCTGAATACCTCAGTGTCCATGTATTTCTTGGAAACACTTTTACAGATGTTGTCTTTTGGGGAACTCAACTGCAAGGATGTTTTTAATGTGAAAAAAATGTTCCAGCTCCCTTACCCAAACTGTAGCCATGAGATTCTCAGTCTGACTCAGTAGGAGCCAACCAGAAATTTTGTAAAGGCCAGAACCCTGTTCACTATAGAATAGTGTTGTATAGCATTCTATATTCAATATCAGCATCGATTTCCTAATGTCAGAATATTGTCCTATCTAGGACTTAATGAAAAATCTCTTTTTTTGGGACAGAAAAATGGGGTTTGGATTAATTGAAATATTTTGGAGGGACTGCAAGGACTATGAGAATTTTTTTTTGATCTTTGAAGAAGTTTCCCAAATGAAGGCACACAACATGAACTGTGTGGTGGGAGCTTTATGTCCCATGTTTCCTGTTCCCATTTCATTGCATCAGTCAGCCTGACTTTATCTTCCAAGAATTATGGTTTCCTCACACCACGTGGAACTCACCACTTGTTATTGCTCCAACACAGACCACAGGAAAGGTCACCCAGCTAAGGGAACTGTCGGGAAAGATGGGATAGGCATCTGTATTAGGGCCCATTCTTTTATGTGTGTATGCTTCTGCGTGTTCAGCAGAAATACTTAGAAATTTTCTCTTTTTTTTAATGCCATAAATTCACATTTATGCATAAATACTTCTGATATATGAAAAGTTTGAGGAAAAGATATCTACCCTCACTGGAAAAAAATCCTCCCACCCTCTCTCCAAGTTTACAGGTGAGCACATGGGCTATGCCTGCTTTCTTTATGCCTGGAAATCCCTTATGAGCTGGCAAAATTCTGCCAGAGGCCCCTAATTTTGCCATAGGTCCCGTAGAGGGAGAGGGATGTTGTTGCTGAAGATGAACCCCTCAGGATTTTCAGCTGACTTTCGGAGGACTGGTCTCGATTTTCTCCCATCTGTGAACTACCCCCAGCTCCTTGCTGCAGAGCACTGTGAGCAATTCTTTGCTGGCCATTCTCTTACTGGACAAGAGCTCATGACCCTGAAACAGGCTCCCAGTCGAGGTGGAGCTCAGACAGACTGGACTGACCTCAGCAAGGTCCTGCTGGAGGCCTGGCTCTTGGCCACTTGGAGAGCACCCAAGCCCAGGCTCTAGGCTGAGCAGAGTTCAGACAAGTGTGCCCAGGCTCCAGTGATTAACTCTTTAAACCCAGTTCTGAGAAATCATTGCTCCAGACTTTTGTCCTCTATTTGCTGGCAGTGATTAGTTCCTTTCAAGGCATTTGCTAGGAAGGTACTGGAGGGAGCATGGTAGCAGCATCCCTTTGGATGAACAGAAATTCCCGACAGCGTCCACCCCGGCTGGCTTTAAGTCACTCTCACTGCAAGATTCTCAGGCTTCACGTCTCTTCTCAGAAAGCAAGGACTACAGAGAATCTTTGTTCTAAATTTTCTCCTCCCTCCCCATTGGAATTTACAACAAAATGTCATGGAAATAAAAGTTTTGTTGAAGCTTACTACTACAAAGCCAAAATTTTAGGCTAAGTTAGACCAGAAAGAGTTTCTTTTTTTTTTTTTCCTCCATGACTAATTCTGTATTTTGTCCTAGAATTTGCATAGGTTTTCTGTAATTGCTACAGTCAGTGTGGTAATTTTAATGGGAGCACCTTCCAAAATACAAACTGAATAGAGAGGTACTTTCTCTGATTTACCTGTAGATCTACAACTACAGGATTTTCCCACTATCCTGTTTACTCTAAATGAGTGGGCTCAAGAAAGAAAACTGCCCATATCTTCCAGATGATGGTATAAGACTATTATTCCTAGAATTTCAAAGCTTCTCATGCAACTTCTGAGCTGTGGGCTCTGGAACTGAGTGGTGTCTCCCACTGAGGCAGGGAATGAAGTGAGGTTTAGGGAGAGGAAACTGGGGGGGTGGGAGGTATGCTCAGAAAAATTAAGGATCCCAGTATCTTTTCAACCCACCTGAGTCTCTGACCTTCTGCCGTATCATTTACCTGTCTCCTGCTTGAGGCATCTTCCAGAATCCTATTCCTGACTGTATTAAAAATCTCATCCTTCTCTTCCCCTTCACTCCCCAGGCCAAGATGTGCCTCTGGCATTGTCTGAGCCTGCAGAGGACTCCCAGCTCAGCATTACCGGGAAGCCACCTGGGCAGGCGCTGCTGGCTTCGTTTCGTGTCAGAGATCTCTTGCTGTGCTCAGGGCTGATCTACTGCAGTCATGATTTTAATGACCTTCCTCTCTCTAAATCAGATGCTAAGGGCAAAGGAGTGTATTTCACTTCTCCCATTTGTAATTAGCCAGCAGCAAACCGAAGTCAGGCAGTGTTTTCATGTTACCTTGGTAGAGACTGGGATGCTCAGCCCTGTTCACTTTTGGGGGCATCCTACTGAACACTGATTCCCTGAGCTCAGCCCCAGTTCTGCCAGGGAGCTGTGGTGGGTTTGGGACAGTTTCCCTCTGCATGGGGAAGGCAGCCAGAAGTCAGGCAGCAGAGGAGGAGATGGAAGAAGTGGGTTCAGTTCCTTGGCCTGCCAGGGACTTCCCGCCTGACTGTCATCCAGACACTTTATCCTCTTGTGTTTCAGTTCTCTGTCTCTAAGCCAGGGCAAACAGTGATTTCATACTTCTCTGTGGTGCCACGAGGAAAACTGTAATATCCCCTGAATTCCGTGGGAGAGATGAATGGGCTGGTTTATACACAGACCCAGCAGCTGTAGGAGCAGGTACTGCCTTCAGTGCCTGTGGGATCTGAGACCAGCAACGTGTTCACGACCATGGTGGACTCTGGAGATGGGATGTGTTTGGGACCTGTAGCTGCTGTTGGGTTACACATTACAGAGCACAAGGTTGTGCTTCTCGAGCATAAGAGCAAGTGGTTCCTGTTACTCTGCTGTGATACCTTGGGCGGTTCAGGAGCGTGGGCAGACATTCCTTGATTCAGCCCTGCAAGGTGGATGGCAGTGTTGATAGTGGACAACATTAGATGTGGACTCATCACTTCTTGCTTTAGGTGCATCTAAACATGCACAGGATATTCCCAGTCAGTCTGTGGGGCAGTTTTCAGTTTGATAGGTATATTACATTCCTTTTTAAAAAATAAAAGATCTATTGATGGCACCCGAGAAATTATTTTCCCCCGTATCTCCACGCTCAGAGGCAGTAGGTTTGAGAGCTGCTAATCTCAGCTCAGCAGGTGATTTTGTTTGATTCATCCTGTGCTGTTTTGTCTGCTCGGGTTCCCGACAGCTTGCTGTCTAGCACACAGACAGCTTCCTCACTGTACCTGGGAGAGGGACACTTGATGCCAAACTGCCCTCGTGGAGGAAGCACCTTTCATCTCTGCTGGGCTCATTTCGAGCTGTCAGCCCGCACGTGAAGAGAGCTGCCCTGCCAGCCCTCCTGTTCCTCAGCATCTCAAACCAGTGATAGTGCCATGCTCCCTTTACACCTGAGAGGACACAGCGAGTTAGCAATTCTGTCAGAACTTGGTAAAAGTTTGGGAAAGTGGAAATATGCAGTAGGAAGTGTTTGATTCTCTATCCACCATTTGAGGCTGATAGAACAAAAAAAGCCTGTGGAGAAATGCAAATATTTCAGGGTGCTGGTAAAACACTGCACCCATTCAAAGCTTGCCCTCTTCCCTTCTGATATTCTACTGGTCTTTCACAGATTGCAGCATGCCTCCCTTCTGTAAGTTTTAGTTCCTTTTTCACTTTTTGAGATAAGATTTCCTCATTATGCCCAGACTCAAAACTGAAACACAAATGAAGGAGATTTTGCCATCAGGGTATTTTCCTAGATGTACTTTTACTGCAATCCCTGTCTGCAGCCTCACACAAACACTCGTTTGGCTTGTAACCCTCTGATGGCCAAACACCAAACTGGAGCTCAACCTTGTTGTTGCTCTTTGCTGCTGATATTTTTGTTCCTTTGTTTATTCCATCTGAAGTCGGTTTATAGTTCAGCCCACTTCTGTTCCTGCTGGAGATTTTGCTCCATAAACTGTATGCCTTCCTGGCTGAAAAGTCAACAGTTACTGCACTTTCATTTCCTCCTGTGAGGGTGAATCATAACCAAGCAAGGGCTGGAAGAGCAAAAACAAAAGGAGAGAGAAGTAAGGCTGTGGATGATCTTCTCCAGGCAGTGTGAGTTCCTCAGGGTGACCTTTGCTAATGCAGCCCGTGAGCTGAACCTGAAATAGTTTCCTTTGCAATGGCTGAGATAAAGTGACCCTTGAAGGTTTGCTGGGTGATTCCAGGCAGATGAACTTGAGGTTTCTAAGCAGAAACCTCCCAGCACTGCCCTGGCTGCTGCTTGAATGTACCTTCTGTCCTCACCTACAGCAGCAGCAGCAGCAGCAGCAGATTGGCTCGAGGACTCTGGAGGCTCATCCAAGCCTCTCTCCACGTCCTCCAACCATTCAGAGATCCAAACACACAGCAGAACCTGAGCCCCTGGCTGGGACCGTGATGTTTGTGGGTTTCTGAATCTCCCCATTTAGAATCAGTTTCTGCACTGAATGGCCTTAGCAGCAGCTTTCCTAAAAAGGATCTTTTGAGGGCAAAACTGCCAAAGCAGGGAGGTCATGCGACTTTATCATTTCCTCTTAACATCATTTGTAGCTGCTTACTGGTTATTTTGATAATGCCGCCAGGAAAGGGCTGGAATATGGAATATGATGAGGGGAAGACAGAATACAAGTTCAATCAATGAACATACATATGTGTGAATGTGTTTAAACATGAATATTTGAATAGAAAATATAACGATAAGAAAAATTATTTTCATTGGCATTTTCTTGAGAAAAAGGAGTATTTTCTAATAAGCATCAGAGTTACAAATAACCTAAAATTTATGGAAGTGCTGATAAGTGCTCCATCCAAGGGCAGCAGGCATCGCTCGTGTGTTTTCACTCACTGTGTAACTGCATTGCAACCCAATCTGTGGTGAATGTCAGCCCAGAAATAATTTATACTGAGGGACTTTCAGTCTCACACTTTGGATTTTCAGGAGATGCCACCTTACTTGAACTTGCAGTTTCTCTGAGTTTTAGTCATGGCACACGTACTCACTAAATGGACGCATCAGAATTTTGGCAGATGTTTGGGAAAAGATGTTCTGCAGTTTTGCTCATATTTGAACCATTTTTTGTCCTCTGTGGCTTGGTCCAATGCCCATCAGTGTTCATGGAAAACTCCAGTTGAGCTGGATGAGTTTTGCAGATCCGGTTCTGTAATGTGATGAGTTTCTTCCGTCCATGCCAGAAAGAATGGAAAGTGCTAAACAAACTGCAGGAGGTGGGTGACCCTGGTCTGTGCCAGCCCCCCGAGTTCTGCCTTTGGAAATTGAGACACAGGATAGAAGAGAAAATTCACCTTCCTGCAGTGGCTGAGTTCTGACCTGCACCAGCTCTTAGGCTCATGTAGACTTTTGTAAAATTGATATTTAACTCTATGAATCACACATGGAATTTGCATCTTATGTCACACACACACTGAATAGTGGAAAGAATATGACTCAGTTATATTCTTTTTATGAATTGAATGCTAAGACAAGATGTTTTGCATTGTTTTGTTAAAAAGTCTCTGTTCTGCTCCCTTATATCTCCTCCAACACCCACCCACTCAGAGGCACGTGCACTTCCTACCCCTCACCCTACCACACACTGCCATCACTCCTTTCTGTGACCCTTCTACTGGAAGTTGTTTACTGCTGCCTATTCCCTTCAGTGACAACTCACTGCTGTTATTACTGTATAGTTATTATTATTTTTGTGCCAGCCACTCATCTGGACAGGAAAGCTGTAAGAACCTTAATTACTTTGTGGCCAGACACGGAGCTATATTTTTAAAAGTAGCTTTTCTTTTTTGGATCAAGTTCATTTCCTACAGTGTCTGGTTTTATGAGTTTGTGGAAAGCTTTCAGGTTCTCAGGAACCCCCATACTTTCTTCTCAAACACACACACACAAATATATATAAAGAGTGTATAATAATCTGGAACAATTAAATTGCTTTCACCTCCTGTCAGTCACCTACTTGGAGTCATTTGCAGTTTCACACACATACTCTGCTTTCACTTCTGGGCTAAATAACTCTCTAAAATTATCTGTGTGATTATTGTGTGCTGTAGTTCAGGACCCTTCCAGCTGAAATGTTCCATAGAAAATATCACTGTTATTCTCGAAATGTAATTTCTGGCGCTTACCACCAACTATGTTAATTTTTATATTTTTTAAGAGAAGTGCAGCAGAACTGGCAGAAATAGTGAGTAATTCCCTTGAAGCTATGTCCCCACTGATTTGATTTTTCCTTGACAGCTTATCCATCATGCTGTATGCTTATTTAGACAAATAAATAAGAGAGCTGTTATCTGCCAGCCTGGCCTGAGGGCTTTTAGCAACACCAGAAAGTCTGCCGGCTTTCCTTTCAACATTCAACAAGACGATTAGGGAATCACATCATGGTAAATGTGGATACTACATGCTTCAGTGGAAAAAGAATAGCTGGCCTAAAATTTGGGAGTCCATGAGAAGTCCAGTGTTGGTTTATACAGTAACATAAAGCAAAGAGCCTCTGAGCAGGGATCAGGGAGGTGGCTGGAGAAAAACTTGTGTCTAATTCCGTGTGGGGAGCAGGGCAGTTCTGGGATTTATTGCAGGCACTCGGAGATACATTCTGATAAAACATCCCGCTCTAAAGAAAACAGATTTGGGTCAACTGATACATTTTGTGAAGTCATGTTCAGCTTAACAAGTTGTTTCATTCTTAAATTTAAGCAAGTCAAAATGTTCCCTTTCAACATTTTAACATGAAACAGTACAGCTTTCAGAAATGTACCTGGGTTTAGTTTTTAAATGCTTACAAGTGAAATGACACTTTTTACTTGAAACTAAGTGACAGATTTTACTCAGCCTAAATGATTCTTTTCATTTGGTTAAAATGGAAAGGGGAAGATTTAATTTTCAATCTATCCTAAAATGTTTTCTTCCACAATTTTTCAGTACAATTTTGCAAATAACTCCTTCCCCTTCATAAGAAATCCTATAATACATCCCCAGAAACAGCCATTCCTCCATCTGCTCTCCAAGGGAAATTTCTCTCTTTCAGTGAGAACAAACCAGCTCTTCCCCACTCCCAGCTGCTGGAATTGTGAGGGCAGGCTGAGGGCTGGTATGAACCTGCTCCTCTTTGTGCTGCTCAGTTCACCGAGTGACTCCCTGAGCATGGGCAGGCTCAGAGCTTCTCGCAGTCAGATAAGCCAGGGGAGAAGTTACAAGCAAAAGTTTGCTCTGTCCTTAAACTGGGGCTGTATTTTTATGAATGAGACAAATAAACTCTCTGTTTGCAAAGTAAAATTTCAGGAAGGTCATCATGAAATTATCATTAATATGAAAGTTTCATAAAGGTTTGGGTCTAGCTCTTTTGGTCCACACTGGGGCACAAATATGCTGTCCTGATTTTACTGCCCAGTCTATCCTGAAGGTTTCCACAGTGTGGGACAAAGGGATATCTGTCAATTAGGCAGGAGATCTAGTTCTGAGGCACAGCCCTAATATCCCTATGAAACTGTACAACCATAAAAAATTCCAAGTTGAAATAAAGGATAGAGCTGTGTCTATGTCCGTATGGGTGTCTGGAGAAGACCTAAGCTCATCTTGCCATCAACCTCAGAAGGTTCTGATAAATAGTAACTTTCCAAGCATGGCTTAATTTCTCCCTAAGATGGGTTGGAAACCTGGAAAAACCTGCCTTATAAAAAATGGTCTCATCAAAGTGAAGATCTCCCCAAGTTCAAAGACCTGAAGGAGTAACAAATTATATCTCCCCATAGCTTTTAAAATAAATTCATTTCATTAGGGAAAGTTTAAAGTAACAGCTTTTAAAAATCACTTTTCATTCTTCTCCTGTTCTCTCTTTCAACACTGCAGTCACACCCCAATTAAGTAACTGTACTGCTTACAATAAAGACTAATGATCCTCCACTGGCCCCCACCTCCATTAGCAGCTTCAGAATCCCAATTAACACATTGATTTGCTTAAAAGAAAAGTAGTGATCTTTGCCTGTCCATTCCACCAGCTGTGTGTTCCATCACCCCATCTCCAGCGAGTCCATCGATTTCCTTAAAGTAAACCCAGCAAATGTCCATTAATTCCCCTCCCCTAACCACGGGGTCCCACTCAGATTCTTCTTCTTGCCAGAGTTTGCCGGGACGTTTTGTCCAGGAAAGCTTTAGTACTAATATGCTGTGTTCCTCTCCTGCTGGCCCACTGGTTCATCAAACTGATTTCAACTGATTGCTGGTGTGGGACTGAAGGGAAATGCTTAGTGAGGATGTTTAACTGCATGCTGCCAGTTCGACTTGGTGAGGCATCCAGAGAAACCAGGGAAAGAAAAGGGTCAGGAAAGCCTGGATGTTAAGGTTGTGTCCTCTACAATCACTCTCTGATAATTAGACTTGGTAATGAGGAAGCCCTCATTATCAGGAGCTGTACAAGGAGCCTGCCAATGTTATTCTTGAGGCTGGTGGAGGTCAGGAGGGAGCACAGACACAATGCTGACTTGCCCCGAGGCCCAGCGGACGAGCAGCAGTTCCTGTGTGCCCGAGGGGGACTCTGCGCAGGGGCTCCTTGTGAGACAAAATAGCACAAGTTTGATGTCCAAAGAGTTCCCTGTTTCAGAGCACTTTTGATGCTGTGCAGTACACTGCAGATAGAGGTTATAAATAATTAGGAATGAGTGACCCAGTTCAGATAATAGAACTAACCTGCCTGTAAGCTCTTCCCAGCTCTCGCTGTCTGCCTGGGCTGGTGGTAGAGACTTCCTCAAGACATGCATGAACCAATCACACAGGTGGCTCCTGAGTAAATGATCCAGGCATCTTCTGAAATTTCACCACCATGTACAGACTTCACAGATGGAAAATACCAACTTCCACTGGCCCCCTACATACCTGTTTATCACAGGCAGGCTGCAGTGGCAGGATCCTGCTCTTCAATTGCTAACGCCAATACCCACAAGACTCCTGTAGTAAAACGTGCTATAAAAACCACTGTGAAATAATAACCAAGTGATAAAATTACAAGTAGGAACACATAAAAAAAATCATATGCACTGCAGGAACAATGATAAAAGCCTGCCTCTCAACCTGTCTAATCTCACACGCAAACCACACCCTTGGGTATTGCCAACCAGCTGAAAGCAGGAGTAGGAGCAGAGTAAGTGAAAACACATGAATGTGTGATGTGTAGCCCCATTCTAAAACCATATTACAGCGTTTCTCTTTTACTGCTTATACGAGATTCCTTGTGAAGGTTTCCTCCCTGGCTGGATGGGAGAAGCAGAAGTCAGTGGGACACACAGAGACATCTCCAGGTATTCCACCAAGCAGGCTCAGCGTGCTCTGGAGTTACTGCCAATGGCTGCATTGTGCCAGGTTACTTGTGCAAGACACTGGGGGTGGCTTCTCTCAGGAAGGGTTAGGCTGTACTTTCTGCCATCCTTCAGGAGACGTCATCTGGAAAGGGGAGAGTACAGAAAGCGTAGGAAGGGCTGACTTAACAGGTACAAGAAATCAATAAATTAGTGATGGGCACAAAGTACATCCTATGGTTTTATTGCAAAATATGTTTTCCTCCTGCTTTTCTTGCTGACTGCCCTGTCAGAAATTAAGGGCTGTGTTAATTTTCTATCAGAGTTGGGTCAGGCTTAGCATCTTGCTTTACATCTCCTGTGTCAGTGTAGCAAGTTAAGGCACAAACCACCCAGCAGTGATGTCTTATTCTTAATGAAGACAACAAAATGCTTGCTAATGTCTTGACAAAATCAAGATTTCACTGGCCTTGCACTCCAGTCTG
>NW_008236180.1:7744181-7785798 GCF_000691975.1 Corvus brachyrhynchos
GGAGAGAGCACATTGGGGCAGGCCAAATCCAATGTGGTTGTTGAGTTCAAAACAAATACTTGCATCAAGGTTATTTTGGTGTTGTGGTGGGGTTTTTTCCCCTTTCCCAGCATTTGCTGGATTTCAAATGCAAACATACACATAAAACCTGGCTGCAGTAATCTTTTCAATTAGAGAGATCGTCCTACATATTCAGAGAGATTAACATGCTGCAACTTGAAAATCTGCAGCTTTTAGGTTCACTCCTGGATGCCAGCACACTACTAGAGATTTGGAGATAACAACAGGGCATTAGACAGTCTCTAAATCATAGCAATTATTTTTGATGAGAATAAAATGAAGATAAAGCTGAAAATAGCATTGCACTTTCAAAGAAGTGATTACAGGGCCTAAACCCTGGGCAGCGAGGTATATGGATTTTAGCAATATGCAAACGGAATGCTAAGCAGAGCCTTGCATTTGTCACTTCTGAATTGCCAAAACCCTGCACCCATGGCATGCCTGTTTTGAAACTCACCATTTTAAAGATTAGTGGGAGGGATATGACCCAACCACACCAAACCAAATGTGTTTTCTTGCTTGGTGGATGAAAGGGCAGGTTCTGCTTTCTGCATTCTCCTGCACATCCTCACCTAAAGCCTCCTTACTCACCAAAGTGCCAACTCCAGCTATGGAGGCCCAGCCTATCTCTGAGCCTTCCAGGATACCTGGATCTCTGGCTGCTTCCTTCTCACGCTTTCCCCCCTCTCTAACACTAGAAAAATATTGCCAAGTGATTTGCATTTGCCGTAAGAAAACGGTTGGGTTAAACAATTCAAGTTTGAATTCTGTTCCAAAACACGCGATCATTTGCAGAGCTTAAAGAGAATTACAAACACTAATTGAGTCTGACAGTGCGCCTGCGATGGCAGATAAAGAATATTAAAGCCATTTCACTGATAGGTAAACAAGGGTAGGTAAAAGGAATATAATTTCCCTGAGCTCACGGAGAAAATCTGTTATGAGGGTGAGAGGAGCACTCAATATTTCTGGTTCTCCAGTATCATGTCCTGCGTAAGAGAAAAGCTCTCCACGAAATTGCAGTCTCTGGTTATTAATTTCTGTACTGTGAGGACCTGGGATCTTGTTTTCAAAATAACATCTGCTAAAATACACAGGCTAATAGATACATCTGCATTCACCAGGAATATTGTAGCTCCACATTCGGATTTCCACATGCAAATCTTGAATTAGTCTTCTAACAAGTTCATTATGTGAACGATGTCTAATTTGCACATGCTGTTTTGGCAACTGTCTGTGCAATTTTGAACATGCAGGACTGCGTGCCTGCCCTTTGGAAACCAAAGCTCTTTAGCAACCCTTCATGTACAATTCTCTATTTTTCTTTCATTGCATTAAGCTGATCTGAGAACTGGGATCTCTTTTATTTTATTATTATTATTATTATTTAAAGGAAACCAATAGAGAATATTACAAAAGACATCCTTAAAAATGAGTTAAGAGCCTGATTGACTTTGAAACCACTTTAGTCTTCCAGTTTTAAAAGAGGTTTATTCTGATTAACTGACCTGAATGTTAACAGAACTGGAATTTTAATTTGTATTCAGACTGTAAGGATATCATCCACTCAGATGAGACAGTGTTGTTTAATTAGGTCTAGTAGTTAACTCAGAAGAAAGTAAATGTACTGCTAGAGGTTTGGAAGACTGCTACAGGCTCCTGGGATTTGCAGGAGTTTGGAGAAGCTTAAAAATAAGAAGTCAGTAATTTTAGGAATTAGAAATGAGTGCTTAGAAGGTATTGGAAAGGTTCTGCAAAGTCTGTAGTCAGCATCTTTTAACCTTGTGCTTCCCATTAGCGTAATGACCTTGGAAAGATTTGAAATTTTGTAGTCCAATCAAGTAAATCATATATATGTAAGGTTCAATTTCTGTGATTCCAGAGAAACCCCTCAGATATTATGATAAATGTGCTCTCTACAGTATCTTCCACAGGATTCTCTGTGTTTCATTTATGATGCAAATGAGCTGTGAAAATTAGAAGTAATGTATATGCCACCACCAGCAGCCATTAATAGCAGTAGGATATTATCTTCACAATTATAGTTTGAATCTTTGCAGTTTTCTTTATAGTTGATAAAATAAATTATATGTATTTTTTCAAATTGCTATTCCGACATAGTTTAATACATCGTTGAGACTTTGCTTCTGGTTTGTTGTTGTTTTTTTTCATTGTTGTTATTTTGGGGCATTTTGGTCTTAATTGAAAGAAACATTGCAAATTACAGACTGACATATTTTTGATGAAATGACAAGGCAAGCACAAAGCCATACAGAGCTGACAAAATGAGATAGAAGAGGGAACTATTCTTTAAAGTTATAAATGTGAAAATTGATTCAAGAACACTAGCTGTTTTCAATTTTTTATTACAACATATTTTAAGGACACCCATGTTCTTACAAACTGGAGCTTATGTTCTGATATGAAAATATAATTAACACTTAAATTGACACTTTATGTCCTGTGGAGTAGAATTTCTCTATTCTCAACTGTGAGCAATTTGTAAAGAAAGATGGTGGCAGTGAAACATCTCAGCATCTGAAATTGGGGCATCCTCCTGGAGGGATTGTGGGCACTGGTGGCTGATTGGATCTGCCAGCAACTGGAAGGGCAGGAATGGATTTTAGAACGGGGCTGGCCGCCTCCGGGGGCTGCCACAGAAAGAGTTTGTGTGTCACCCTAAGTCAGCTGCAGATGCTCTTCAGGCACCTTTGGGACAAGGCTAAAGAGGGTTGGGAACAGGCTGGCAGCTCTGCATGGTTAGTTTGTGTGGCTTTCCAAAGACACTGTGGAAGAACAAGTCCTTGGTAGGGCATTTTGAGTTGCCCATCAGTTGTCCTCCAGTGCCACATCAGAAGGGGATTTGGAAATAGTCATATTTTCAAATTGCCAATTAACTTCGATTCCCCATGTATATTCCCTGTGGTTTGCTGGCTGGTGCTGCAGAAGATATGTGCTAGACCAAAAGCTCCCTCTCAAACCGCCTGAAGTAAATGGAAGGACTCTCTGCAGCAAAGCAGCACAAGACCCCTCCAAACAGAGCTGTCATTGTTGTTTCAGAGGTCTGGGGAGCTGTCACAAGTGAGATGCATTTCTGTAAACCACCAGCAAACACCCTGCACAGCCACCCCTGAGTTCTCTGTGCAGGGAGTGTGCAGGGAGAGCAGGAGCTCCAGCACAGCTTAGTCTTTGTGGCAACAGTGATTTTCCAAAGCCAGCACAAAATGTCTCTTTGAGAGCTGGAAAGATCTGGAAGAGAAAAGGTTTTGCTGCTGCTTGGAGATGTGACTGTGGCTCACAGAACAGAGATGTCACTGCCATTGCATTCTACCGTTGCAGGATGACTTCGTTGTCAAAGTCCATGAGCACAATGTTAAACCAAATTGCTCAGCGGGGCTTTTTGGGGGCATTTTTAGATTCAAACTTGTCTGATTGTACAGTAGCTTCACGTTTATAGCTGTGCTGAGGCAGCAGGGAAATGATGCAGCTCTGTTTCCATCAAGGTAGCAAAACAAAACCTCTTTTTGCTCAGTGAGAGCAAAGAAAGTAATCACAAATCGTTGTCTCTGGTGGCAGCAAATTCCTACCAACTTGATACAGATGCAAACAGAGGTTTCGGCTGGGAAGGATGATCGAGATGAGCAGGGACAGACTGCATCCCATGCATGCAGAACAATGAAATTATCTGATAGCACTTCAGCCAGCCACAGTGAGAAATGCACTGGAACAGTGCTCAGCTGTGCTCTTCATTCCTCGTGTTTCACTGGGTTGCTACGAAATCTCTCCCTTCTTTCCCATGCAATGTCAACAGTCTGTTCAACGTTTAGGAGACTTTGTGCCAGACTGAAGGGCCAGCACAAATGACTAGGTAGCCCAAGGAAGGCACAACAGGAATTATCTGAAATTTAAATATCGTGAGTAGGAAGAAAATACTGAAAAAAAGTGGATTGGTTTTGTGTGGAACAAAAGATTAAGGAAGGGCATGATATCAGCCTAGTGCTATGGAGAAGGTTTGTTTAAGGAAGGTGATAGTTATTTCCCTTCTCCACTGGAGCTGGGACATCAGTTTAGGAAGAAATCATCTTAATTTGCAGCCAAAAAAAATTTTAGATTGGATATTAGGAAATGCTTTCTGCTTATTAGGAGAGTTAGGTGGTGGAACAGACTCCCTAGGTTCGTTTAGATCTCATTTTCTGAAAGGTTTCTAAGGCTGTGTTACACAGACACAGAAGACAGTGCTCCACCAGGGATAATCCCTGTGTAGAAGTAACTGAGATTGCACAGCACAAGGAGAGGACATGCAAAGTTTGTTTCAGTTCATCCTTGTGCTCTTCTTGTCTGAAAAATGGAGTTATTTGGCCTAGGGAAGTTGTGTATTCAAACGAGTCACTAACCTGACCCAGTTTCATTGAAAGTTTTATTTTATTTCAGGCAGAAATGGGAGGCAATAGGAAAAGTTTCATTTCTGGAATTAATTATTTCCCTTTTAACTTTCTCCAGAGAAAGTCACATATTTTTTCTACATATTTTCAAAAGTCTGCATCAAAACATACATTTTGGGTTTACTGAAATAGATTTAAAAACCTGACCAAAAAATTATCCATAGTTTTCGGGGAATTTCAGGATTTTAGGGCTCTTGTTCTTGTTTGGAAAAGAAGCAAACCTCAGAAGTGCTAAGTCGTTTGTATCTTGGAACAACTCTGGTCTCCACAGCACTTGTGTGATCTTTGGCCTCTGGCAACTGGCAGGGCCCCTCAGGGTGCCCAGGGGAAGGATGGGAAGCTGCACTGCTCAGAGATTCCAGAGGTCTGTGGGCTGGATTGGGCTTCCTGCGCTGTTGCCTTGACCTCAGCATCACCAGTTCCTGCATCTCCAGCCTGTGAACGTCTCCTGCAGCTCCTGCTTCCTCTTCCCTGCTTTGACACAGGCTTGAATCGCCCCTGTAGGTTTTGTGAGAATCTTTATTTCATTTAGGGGAGGATGAGAAAAAAGGATGAGAATCTCAGAGGGTTCTGTGACTGAATCATGGCTAAAGTTCAAACAAACTGCTGGAGTGGTCCAGCAGCTTCAGGGGCTGCAGCTGCAGCGAGTCCTGCAGCAGGAGCCCGGCGTGTTCTGAGCTCACTGACACTGGGGTGGTTTGAGCAGATTCCTCCAGAGCAAGCCCAGACTGGCGAGGCTCATTTAAAACATCACCAGCCATCTCCTCATACAGCAATCAGCTAAAGAAATAAGACTGGGCAGATGAAAACCCCGGGAAGGTAATAGAAGCTGGGGGAATGGAAGTTGGTGCCTGAAACAATTAAGAGTTCAGAGGTGAGTCAGAGAAAAAACAACTGCTTTTTATTAAAAATTCATTTCAATTTCATGGGCAGGCTGGAGAAGTAATTCCAGCACAGTCTGACTTCAGAGAAATCCCTCCCAGATAGCAGATACAGAACAGCTAAACGGCACCAGGAAGACACAGGACAGGGCAAACTTCTCCCCAGCTGAGGAACACTGGAGAATTGAAGTGAAATGTCCTTGGTGCAGGGAAATTTACAGGCTCCTCTGCAAAAATTCCTCTCGCCAAACTCTCCAAAATCATATCAAGTCTAATATCTGCGGAACCAATGATGCACCAGGCTTGAGGCATTACATCACCGGCACCCGGCTCCATTGGCTGCTCCTACCCTGAGGACAAGACATTCCTTCCTGCACCTTTCCAAAGCTGCTGCTTCTCAGGAATTAACTCTTCCAAGTGTGTCACCTTGGGACAAGTCTAAATTTCGGACTGATACTGTGTGTACAGTATTTAATACAAGAGGTGTTGTTAGCTTGAACCTCCAAAGCCACAGCCGTGTCTCTTCAGATTGTTTCTCAACCTTCACTACAGAAAAATGAACTGTGTATATTCTGTCCTTCAGGAAAAAAAAATCAAATTGTCAGTGCTGTTATAAAAAGGAGAATACACTGAATCAAGAATACTATGTAACATCAGTAAATAAGGAATTCATGTGGGAAATAGAAGGGCTGCTGCTGCTGCAGTGTGAAAAAATTCCTCTCAGTGGTTAATTAGATTAATCAGTGGCGCTGCAAAAAAGATGCTGCAGATGCAGGTTAGCTCTGCCTTGCTTGAATTTGTATTGCTCTATTTCAGGTTGCATCCAAAAATAGCTGGTGGATCTAGACAGTGTTGCAGGAAAAAGAGTGGGGTATATCTGTGTGTGTATATATTTTGAGTATGTGTGTTCTTTCCCCTTTCCAAATTTCCAGTTTGCCTAGTAAGTGTGAGAAATCAGTTTCATAAGATTACTGCCCAAAAATCAGCTGATGAAACCCGTTGCATTCTAAGTAATTTGGTTATATAACTTTTCCAAAAAGAAAAAAAAAAAATCCCTGCACACAGAAAGATGCAAGGAAGTTTCTGGAAGTGCATTTCTTGCCTAACTTTTTTTTTTTTTTTTTTTTTTTTTTCTCCTGAAGAAATGTTGTTCCAGGGAGTGTCTGACTAGTTCTGCAGCTTGGCAAAAAAGCCAGACGTTACCTCATAGCTGCGGCCAGACAGCCCATTTCTATGCCAGGCAACCACTGCAGAAGCACAGAGCACAGGGCCCTGCTTGATTAGCACTTCTGCTGTTTCGAGAGTCCTGGAGTGTTTTGTTCAAGGTGGGCTGCTGAGAGGGGACTCGGTGTGCTTTTGTGCAAATGAGCGTGAGGCAGGGGGTATGTGGGGTGTGGGCTGGGGGCACGGGGGGAAGGGAGGCACAGGGACACAATAGGGGGAGGCTGCATTAATATTCCGTGTTCATGTTATCTTTGGGAAACAGGATCTGTTTGATTTGACCTGGTCCAAAAAAAAAAAAAAAAAAAAAAGAAGAAAAATAAAAACAACCCACCAAGCACCACATCCTAAAGGTCAGAGGAAAAGAAAGAGATGGGAAACAAAGAGCTGTAATGACAGAGCAGGTCAAACTGAATTAAATGTTTAATTGTCTCCCTTGTGTCTCATCAAATAGCTGTCTTTAAAGCAGGAGGGATCTTTTCTTCCAGCAGAACTGTTACCAATTCATCACTGAGATGGAAGGTGATGAGTATTTGTAAACATTACAGTCAATATCATTTTCTCATCCTCTCCCTCATTGTTGATTTACCTTGCTTAACTGCGTCATTTACCTAGTTAAGCTGTGTCTGTATGATGTGTTCCACAAATGCTGGGGTCCCTGCACAAAATTACTGCCCAGCAGGACCGTGCTGTGCTTTTCAGCAAACTGTACCCCTTGCACAAGAGAAGAGCAAAGAGCAGGGCACGGAGCGGGCAGAGATGCTCAGCCCTGCACCTCCTCCTGGCAGTGTCCTGGGGTGACTTCTTCCAGCAGCTGAGCTGTGGTTCAGTGCTCTGGAATGGAGACAGGCTGTGCAGTGAGCTGGGAAAGGAGATGCTGTGTCCAGGAACAGCCCAAGTTCACCTCCTCGTGTCACACAGAGCTGTGGGGATGCTGTAGGGCACTGGAGCTCCATGACCTCTCCTGGTGTATTGCCTCTGTTCTTGTAAATGACAGCAGAAACTTCTGTTTGGGAGAGAAGAAACACATTTTAATAATTTTACTTTATTGGGTGACAAGATAACTCCTAATAAACTCGCCCTTCTACCTGAGAGTACTGCATGATTGTCAGCAAATTCGATATCAGAAAATGTGTGGGTTTGGATTATCTTTAGTAGTAAATTTTCCAGATGACAAAAGTTGTAGATAAAGAGGTAAAATTATTTGGTTTTGGTCACATATAAAATCAGTGTCAGGATCAAACCCTTAACAGCTCTTAACTCCGAGTCTTGTATTTGACTCCTAATGCAAGATATGCAGCCGTGGGAGGCACAAATCAGTCCTTATCCAAGACAACTTCTCCTGGAACTTCTAAACCTCTTCCAAGCCTTTTTTTTTGGGTTTACAAGGAAAACAGATTGCAGAATTTTAGGAATGTCAACTGGAAGTTGCGAGAGGAGAGAGACTAAATGTTATGCTAATGGACTTGGGGCAAAAGTAGGATCCATCTGACCCAGTTAAGACCAAGTCCAACCGCTCTAAGGCCCAAGGACATGTGTCAACACCAGGGATGGGGAAACCACAATGGGAGTTTTTCCAAGATTTATAGGAAGAGATGTGCTCTGGATGTTCCCAACTGCTCACAAGTGGGCTAAGGCTGGTAATTCCAGTCCTCCCTCCAGTCACAGCACTGGAGAACAGCTGCTCCAGCCAAGGATGTCCCAGAGATCTCCTGCAGGGCCGTGCTCCTGGAGATCCTGGAGTATCACCTGGGGTTTGTGTTTTCTAGAAGCATCACAGGCTCACTGGGGACATTTGGCTGCTTGGTTGGATGTAGGTGGTAGGACAGCAGTGGTTGTGGGTGCGGGTGCCTGTATCAGTAACAACCATTGCATTGACAGAGCTTTCCTATGGTGCCAAATGCAGCTGATTCCCTGGACTGCAGGGAGCCCCACAGGGCTATTTGGAGATTCCAGTCACAGGGCTGCAGAAGAGAAAAAGAAGGAAATTGCTTTTCTCTTCCTTTTTGGCAAATGAGAAGTTGGAGCAGGGAGCAGGGTGGATTTCTGGGTGCTGTGAACTGTGCTGGCTCTATCCCTCTGCATCTCTCCCAAGCTCTTCTCAAGATCATTAAAATACATTTAAATCCCATTTTACGGTCACCTTAGGACCAAATAATTTTGAGGCCAAATTTCCTTTTTAACATAGTTAAGTTTAGTGTAGAGTAAATTTCCTCAAATTTTGGCTTGATGCTTAAAAACACCTTGGCACATGAGAGTAAACCCTAAGCCACTCCTGGCTCCACTTTTTCCCCAGTGTGAGGGGATTTGCTGTTTCCCATGGTTTCGCATATCAGTGATGACAAAAGAACATGGACATCCCAGCTTCCAGGGACATTCTGAACTCCATTTGGGAAGCTCTGTGCCTCATTTGGCCGCTTTAGAAAACCTTGCTGAGTTCACCCCATGTGGAGCTCCTGGCAGGCCAAACAGGAGGGCAGAGCACAGCTCAGGGTCAGTGCTGCAGTGTCCTTGCACTGGATTTGCACAGAAGGAGGAGGCAGAAACATTTGCTAAGGAAATGCAGCTGGAGGAATTTCAGGCTTTGGAGGTCAAGGTGCAGAGTGAAAACCTCAAAGACAGTTTCAACCCTCAGCACTGGGTTCATCTTCCCAGCCAACAGCACAATGCAGATGGAAGGGTGGCTTATGCAATAGGAGTGGGAAAGGTAGTTAAATATATTTATGGGATACAGTGGAAAAAAAGGCATTAAAAAGTAGAAATCCCTGACTCTAACCAGATCATCCCTTCCAGACAAATTGGAAGCAGTTGGTGAAGGGGAGACTTGGAGGGTGATGGACAGAAATAAGAACCAGCCCTGCCTGCCCAGCTCAGGAGCAGCGAGGTGTCAGTCCCAGATGTGGTCAGGAAAAGGTTTTATTTGTGCAGGGAATGGGAGGAGGAGGAGGACAATCACAGGATACCAGGAGCTGAGCTGTGCACGTGGGCATTGCCCATTGGGAAATAGGTATGGATGAAACTGCAGTTTCCTTAGAAGATAACAGAGGTATTAACATTAAAGAGTAGAGATTGTTTAGATTGTTTGGGGAGCAAGAGGAAGGAATGAGAGGAGAGAGAGTGATTTGAGAAGGAAAAGGATTTATTAGCCTTTGAAAGCGGGGATCTGAGAGAGGCTGGAATGGGGCTGCAGTGTCATTATGGGCTGCAGTTGGAGATGTTTCAGAGAGTAAACTGGTAATAGAAATATTTTATAGGCCACCTGACCAGAAAGAACAACTGGACTGTGAAATGACTGTGCAAATAAAACAGGCATGTAAAAAGGAGAGAGTGGTAGAATTGAAGATTTTAACTACCAGGCATAGGCTGGAATACATTAAGGGAAGGGAAATAAGGCTGGAGGTATGTTTGCAGATCAGACACAGACCTGCTTTCTAATTCAGCCTGAGCATCAACTGCACAGCTTGGCTATTACAAAGGGACTGCATGAGGACAGGCACAATAGGGGAGAGCCCTGGGGAGGCAGCTTTGACAGGCTCCAAGGGAAAAAGATTTTAAAGGTGGATTGTGAAGGAAAGGATAAAGGGGGGGTGGAAAAAAAAGAAATAGTGATTTTGGTCTGCGTGGCCTTAGAGCTCGAATTTCAAATATTTAGGTTTTATTTGTCTTCCAGTTCCACAGAAGCAATCAGTAGTGTGGAATCATGACTCACTAATGAATTAAATCCTGGAATCACCCAGCTTTATCCCAGGTGAAGCTGTCTGTCATTAGTCAGGCCTGGGAAATAGGGCCCATAATGAACCCCTGGCCCCACTGACACCAACAGTAAAAGTCAGGTTTGATTTAACGAGGCCATGGCTTCGTGCCTGATGCTCGTAATCTCCTTGGGCAGGAGGGTGATTAGGGAAGGTGGGAGCAAGAAAGCTGGTTTGAAGGGCCAGGGAGGCTCCCCAGAGGGGGGAAGGTCTGGGGTTTCATTGCCTGCCATACACAGCTCCTAAAGGGTCATCAAAGGGTGAGACCCCTGCTAAAGGTGAAGATTAACCTCTTCTAGGGAGAGTATTGTATATGTACACGTATAAAGTGGCCAAGGAATAGCTAAATTTTGAGTGGCTGTCATGAGTCACACACTGTTTTCTTGTAGTCCATATGCTTGACTTCACCTCATATGTCCTCTCTGATTTAAAAAAAATAAAGGTAAATAGTATGGTTTTAGGAATTTGCAGATGAGTCCAAAATAGCTGCACATATGACATGTACTAAGATATTAATTTTGCTACAATTGTAGAGATACTGCCTAAAAGTAGCCTTCTTGTTTTATTCCTTTGTGTTAAAAAAAAAAAAAGGTAGAAAAAGATGTGTGTGTTTAGGGGAAGCAGAAAGAAGAGGTTGTAAAGACTGAAAAGCAACCTCAAACCCAACAGGTGTCAATGAATCACAGCTCTCTTAGTCACTATAGCTGGCTGCATGAATCAATAGAAGACTCTGACTATTAAATAAAGATTCAATCTTGGTATAAAATATTACCTGATAACCAAGCAGCCTTATTCAGTGAATGCCTCATGAAAGACTCAGACTGAGGCCTCCAAAGAGAGACAGGCCAGTGCACAGTCATTTAGCAGGGAAAGCAAAAGCTGAATTTTAAGAGTCTTTATGTATATATAAAAAATAAATCTGCTCTTGTTATACATAATAAACTGAAACCCCATCTCGTGTGGGCAGGCACTGCCCAGGCCTGCAGGGCAGCCCTGAACCACGGCCACTGTCAATCCAAACACGGACACTTTGACACTGTGTGGGTTTGTGTTTGTGCACAGCAAGGGATGGAGCTCTGCCCAGAGCCAGGGACTCTTCCACTGGTACTGCCGCTGGCAAAAATGTTGGATTAACTCTGAATGCCCCTTCCCTCCTTTCCTGTTGCCCCCCAACTTTTCAGTTTGGCAGCTAACACCCCTCTCCTCCCCCTGATACCAATAAAAGTAGTGACTGTTCAAACAGATTTTCTTTCAGTTGATAATATTTTTTTGGAGATGAGATGCGCATGTGTTCATTAAAACTGATTTTTTTTTTCAAAAAGAGCAAACACGATCTGTGGTGATTGTCTCTGAGTTGCTAATCCATTTTTCCACCTCCTTTTCCTTTAACATTTGGTGGAGAGTTTTCATCCATTCTTGATAGAGACTACTCATCAAATGAGTCTTCCAGCAGCACTGGCAGGGTGTAATTTTTAATCCCTCTTTGCACCAAACAACATAAAGGCAGCAAATACTTTCAGTACTTTGGCCTCTGCTGTCCATGGAGTGGGAGCTGCTGGGATGCTGCAGTCTGAGAGGGCTGGGACTTGTGTGCAAGAGCCAAGCGTTGATCTGTTCTGCTGATGCTCAGGATAATTAAACAATAGAAGCAAAATGATTAATAAGGTTCTTTTTTCAAGGCGTGGAGAAGGCTGAAGACCTGGAGAGAGGCCACTGAATTTGACTAAATAAACATAGCAGAATAGGAAGATTTTCAACAATTATTGGCTCATTTTTTTCCCCAGGCTTTGTAACCCATTGCTTTCACTTACTGGCGTAAGACACTCCTTACACCCACATCACATTTTGCCTTGGGCCATTCTGCTGCTCTTGACAGCTGTCTAGGGCAAAAGGAAATCACCCAACCACAAATGTTTTCTCATAACTTCATAACAAGGGAATCTGAAGAAGCCAAAACCTTGGAGGTTCAGTGCTTGCTTTAAAAAGCGAGATAAATTTAGGGCCTGAAATGGAGGCGTTGGCCTCTGTCCCCTGGCTGTGTATCCAGTTGGGCTGCAGTGTCCACACATCAGCAGCAATTAGCAGCAATCTGAAAACGGTTACCTGAATTGCTGAAGTGCTGGTGGTAATTAAAAGGCCAATCACTGCCCCTCCGTGCTGCTGTTTGGTACCTGGTTGGTGATGCAGATCCAGAGGAAAGTGCTGGGATGGGGCTGGTGAGGTGGGACTTCTGCAGTGCCAGCTGCTGAGGCATGGCACTGCCCGGGGACAGGGTGGCATGTGGGCAGAGCTTTGCTGTGCCAGGAGGGAAGAACAGTACCAATAGGATGATTAATTTTCAAGCTAAAGCTAAACCATGCTTGGCAGTGATCTGGCTGCTGACTGTCCCAGGGTAAGGAAAAGGAAAGATGCCTTTGAGCCCACTCAGCCCTTGTGAACTGGGTCAGAACAGCACAGCTGCAGTGGCAGCCACTCTTATGGCAGGTTTTTGATGCCTGGTGGAGATTGAGGTTGCTGAAGGTTTCAGTGAGGGCAGTATCAGCTCTGCTGTTGGTGTTCAGTGTTGGCTGTATATCTGAAATATGCTGAGTGAAGGCTGTGAGAGAATGACATTAAAGGACTGGGAACAGACACAGATCCCGACACTGCTGATGGACATTACAGCTCAGTGAGGTTCAGCTTGTGCTCCATCATCTGCCTGTGGCCCCTACAACAGGTGCATCAAGCAATGGCTGGAAAATAATAACGAACCTTGTCTGTCTTCCCACTCAAGGGGAAGACAAGCTGGCAAGCTCCAGGAAAAGAAATGCAAATCAATGAGCAGTCAGTGTTCAGGGTCTTTTGTTATCTCTGAAAATGGGTACAAGGGAGTCTTGGGACTGCTTTGGGAAGGTCAGGGGTCCTTTAAATGCCAAAAGCTTGAGGGATCCAGCTGCATCTTGCTCAGAAGTCCTGTCTGAAGACAAGTCAAACAACGAGCTGCCTTTTAACTTCTTCATGTTTTATTTAGACCTCTTCTTCCTTAGAGTCTGTTTCAAACATGTACACTCAGTCATTCTTTCACAGTCCTGTCCCCTTCCGCACAGAGGGAGAATGGGGAGGCTGTTGTGGTTTTGGTGTGAGTGTGACTCTGCCTGTCTGAACTAGGAAGACATTAAACATCTTGCCCAAGGTCACAAATAATTCACTGTCTTTCCCTGATGATTTTCAATACAGCGTGTGCTGCAGCACGAGTCCTCTTTGGAGATTGTATATTACAGTTTTACTGCCTGTATGTGATAACTTTCCCCTTTTTTTCCCACAACCACCAGTGTACCTGAAGATCAGGTTTGAAGAAAAGTTGGGATATTGCTCCCAAGAATAAATCTGTCTGCAAGTTTGAAAATGGTTGAGTATCTGGGCCTTTCAGTCTTCGCTGTTCTTTCTCCAAACCTGTGCTGGAAAAATCTTGAAGGGATGTTCCTGAGGCTCTGAAAGGTACTGCCCAGTGTGATTCCAGTGCCTGTAAGCTCAGCTGGGTACACCCTGACCCCCTTGGAAGAGCAGGTGGAGCTTCATGGCACTGCTCCACGGGCATCCAACAGGGACAGAAACAGAACTGCAAAGCAGTAGCTACTGCCTATTAAGAAGTGTAATTAAAAATTTAATTACTTCTGAAAATAGTGGTGTCACTGGCTAGACATGCAAATCCCACTGCAAGCCAAGTGAGAAATTCAGGTTTCCAGGAGGACCCTTGGGATGAGTGGAGTGAGTGGCTGGGATCCTGGTGTGAGGGGCAGTGGGTGCCACACCTGGCCTGGTGAGATCCCCCTGCCCACGCTGCCCTCCCTCCCTGGCAGGCCTCTGTCCTTGTTTGCGTCCCCTTGCCGCACTTATCTGATGGTCGAAGTCACTTACTCTTATTTACATTGCCCACAGGGCATGTTGGATTGGAGCACATTTCCTTTCTTGTTACAGTTGATGAATGCAGCTCTATTAAAATATCATCTCATCCTCACACTAGATTGCAGTCTAAGATAATATGTGTTTTTTCTATATCGTTTATACAAGAAAGATTATGTTAAATGCCAGACCCAGTAAATATTTCAAGATCCACTGCATTGCTGAGAACAGTTTCTCCCTGGGCATATGTTTCAGAGCCAAAGAAAACACTTTAAAAATTTCCTTCCTGTTTAATTTTTTTTAAAGGGCATTCTCCCTATATCTGTTACTGAAATGATAAGTTGTCATGTTCCTTGATCTTATTACAGTTGCAGATGTACCTCAGCAGGGAATCTGCCTAAGTTTACATTTAAAATCATAAGACCCTGATTCTGATTTTTTTTATCAGTTCAAATCTTTCTGTGGTGTAGGACTTCCAGCTTTACCTCATTGTAATCAAGATCAGAATTGCTCCTAATTATAACACTTAACTCCTGTGTAGTGCTTTACACTTTTCAGGCTCTCTATATTCATCAATTAATTAATCCCCAAAGCAGTATTAGATTTCTACTGAAAAAAAAAAAAAAAGGAAACCAAAGCAAGAGGGTGAGAAGAACTTGCCAAAAGGCAGAGGTGATGGAGGAAGAGAATGGCCCCAGTTCTAATCCTAGTATCCAGGGACGAGGACAACACCCCCAGTTCTAACCCCAGTGTGTTCTTGCAGTTCACTCTCTCTCAAACCCTCACTAGGTGGATTGTCCTTCCCAGTGTGCAGGGAAATGTCCCTGCATAATTGTGGCACAGTACCTGCCCTGTGCCACCTGCACCTGGATAAACCCCTCCATGGATTCTGGAGCAAAAGCCATGGCTGCACAAAGACATCCTTCCAGAATATCAGTTTCATTCCAGAGTAATATCCAGGCAGGATATTTTACTGGCCTATCTGTAGTGGATTAATTATTCTAGTACAGCTGTTCTGGGAAGGTATTTCCCTGTAGGCAAGCCCATGGAGGGCAAAGGGGAAATATGAGCTTGTTGAGGGATTAGGCAGAAGGGTGGGATGTTTAAAGGTTCAGCTGAGCTTCAAATAAATGAATTTAAACCTTTGGAGGTTTTCTCCATCACGCCTCATGGAGATCAAATAATTTTTATCAAAGAGAGAATAAAAAGAACCAAGATGCAAATTTTTTCTAACTACATCGGTTAGTTGGAGAGGGAAGAGAGAAGTGCCTTCAAGAGAAAAAGCAGGTTACATGGACTTTAGATTATGTGATTTTGGAAGTTGTGAGTCATTAGGAAAGAAGAGGGGGGAAAAATAATTTTCTCTGGTCGCTATGCAGTAATGCAGAACAGTTGTTCCTGTGTTTATTTCTGTGTTTTCCAGCATGGAAATTGTTGGCACGGCCCATTGTGAGATAGGGATTGTGCAAACTGAAATAGAAAAGCAAATACTCACCAATACAATGGCAGCTCATGCCAACTGTAACACCTGACACAAATGTGTTGAACCTATCACAGAGGAGGGATCATTAAATGAAACAAGTATTCTTTTTACTTTCATTTCCTGAAGGGATTTTGATTTGTTTAGGGTATTTTAAGAATAACTGGAACAACTGCACTGGACTGGAATGGCGCACCAAGTAGGGCAGAGAGAAGAAATCTTTGATTTCTGCTTTTGTACTTCAGAGTCTGAAAACAGAAAAGTACTTCATTAAAAGCAGGGGCAGCAAGAGATTGAATAGTTTATTCCCCTGACAGTGTATTAATATTTTGAAACAATATTTCATTATTAAGATTCACTCTTACATGCCTACTATTTCTTAAGAAAAATTGAAAATCAAACACAAACAAATGCAGCTGTTGTTTGTGTCCCTCCTGAAGGTCCTCTCGCCTGTGCACCCGTGTTTGTTCCTTTCCCTTGTTTTATTTTCGTTTTAAACCTTGAGGCTGATAAAAGTCAGATTATTTTCAAATTGTTTACGTTGTTCCCTATATTAAAATCATCCCTTTCTAAGGAAATTATCTTAAAAAGTAGCCAGGTCTGCTGACAGGGTATTGTCTGTTGAAAATGCCTCTGGTCATGGCTGTGTTTCATAGATTGGTTGTGGGTACAGGAATCATTGCAGGATTCTTCTCTGGCTTCCTCTGACCTTGCTGCTTGTTTTGTTTGTCTTTTGGGGTTTTGAAGCGAGTCCATGGAGCAGAGTCACACAGCAGCACAACCAGGGCTGCCCAGTCACTCACCCTGTACACAGAGAGGGTGCAGTGCCGGTGCTGCTCCGGGCCCCGGCAGAATTCATATCCCTGGGATCCTTGTTCCTTCTTGCAGGGATGCTGTGAGCCCTCTGGAGCTGCAGCAGCCTCAGCAGGTCACTGATGGTTCAGCCTGAACATCCAGACCAGCAGTGCCGGGGCACGTCCCGGCTCAGGTTATCGCATCTGCTTATTCTGTGCAGAGGGCACTCTGTGTGCAGAGCCCATCTAAAGCTCACCAGACTGAGAGGCTTTGCTCAAGGACCCGAATGCAGCAGTTCTGCTCCCACCTGGCCCACCTCTCCCCTGTGGCTTGTCTTCCCCGTGGTTCTCTCCCTGGGGGAAGCAGCTGCTGTGCAGACTCGGAGCTTGTCCTGACCCTGGGTGAGGAGGAAGCTGAGAGCACAACTGAGAGCTCTCAAATGCTTCTGGTTCACCAGTGCGGACACAAAGTACACAGCAGGAGAACATCTGCCTACAGGGAATACTGTGCAGGGCTTGTAATGCTTGAATAATTTTTGTCTGCTCCTATGGTACGAGATGGACGGATCCCAACCCAGCAGAGAGCAGAGTCAGTGCCACATTCTCCTCTGGCTGAATACAGTGCCCCTGACTGCAGCTCCTTCCCATCCTGTGCTCTGGGGATGGCAGGGGAGCAGCAGTGCAGAGCTCTGGGACCTGTGTGGGGTTGTGTGCCCTGGCAGTGCCCTGTGTTTGGAGGCTTTGGCCCCGGTGTGTTTGCCTGTCCCTTGTTTCATGAGAGAGACAGGAGGGGAGCTCAGATCCAAGAGCAGACATTTGTCTCCTGTTTAAAAAAAACAACTGGTGTTTGGGCAAGTTTCTCTTCTTGCATATCTAGTCTCAGCCTTGAACTGTCCCTCTCCATCCCACAGTTACTCTCCCCCTTAGCACAGATGTATTTGTTTTCCTCTGCTCCTTTGATACCAGCATTTCTTCTCTCCCAGGGTTTAACTCTTCTACAAGAGGCTCAAATGTGTTTTCTGTATGTTCATGGTTAGGTTTGCAGAGCCATTCAGACCAGCTAAGAAAAGCCAGCCAAGCAGGTCAGGGAAAAGAGCCTTCGTGTGCTTTGTGGATTGCTCTCATGGTTGGTGAAACTGGCAGGACAGGGGGGAAAAAAGTGTTTGTCTGTGTGTGTGTATGTGGAAATCTTTGCAGCTCCAGTCTAGACCTTCCCTGCTGTTCAGGGAATCAGGGAAACTGCAGCCAGAGTGGCGAGGCTGGGTGAAATCATAATAGTCCTATTGACACCAGCCTGCACTCAGTGGCTGTGCAGCCCCAGTAGCCTGGCAGGGAAAATGTGTCACCCACACTACTCTGACTGGAGGACCCCTGACACCAACCAGTGATGCTGCTTTCTCATGCAACAGCCGAAATACCCATCAGGACACTCCCTCTGAGCTCTAAGCAGATCCAGGCAAGCTGTGGATCAGGTGTTGCTTGGGTAAACAGCACTTCAGCACCCCATTTATACAGAACCCGTATGAGGTATGATGAGAGTAGGTTTTCCTTCCCCAGTGCCATCAGTGCTCTCCTCTCTGATGTGAGAAAATCGCACATGCTCCCCTGGAGACTGAAACATGTCAAGGTTGGCCAAAGACGTTGTGTTGAGCCATATGTTGACCCAAATCATCAGGAGATTCTGTGGGTTTCGTGTCCCAGCTTTGTTGCGTTCAGGCCCTCCCTTGTGTTTGTCAGGCTTCCAGGCACTGATGTCTGGCGTTCCCACCCTGTCTGCCACCCAGTCCCAGCGAGCTTTTTGCTGAAACAGGAGCCTTTGATTTTTCATTTTGAAATAACTCTGGGGGTTTAAATTTCTTTCCTGGGTATTTTTTAAGATTTCAGACAAAAAGAATAAAAAGTCTGTACCCAAAACAAAACCTCTTATGTTAGGGGCAAATGAAATGTTTCCCCTTTTTTCCTCCTCCCCTTTCCTTTCTCCTAATTTGATAGTGGTTTAAAACACAAACTGGAGACAACCAGAAATGACGTTATCCTCTTTTTCCTTCCTGTCCTTGGCTGTGATGCATTGCACTGCTTGCAATCCTGACTTCCCCTGAAGACACTTCCCGGGAGCCTCCTTTTCCTCAGAATTCCAACCCCGGCTCCCAAGTTGTTCCTGTGCGTACCAGATTAATGACATCAACTCCACCAGTCTGTATTTTCGGCTGCAAAAATAGCAAGGTGGTGACTCAAAATGAAAAGTGCTTTCCAAGTGGTTATGTTGTATTTAGTATATTAACCACCACCCCTCAGAGGAGGCGGATGAGTGTGGAGGAGGAAGAGGTTGTTTTGGAGATTTTGTGCGAAACTTCTTTTGAGTGACAGCATTCTGTGACAGTTCCTGAAAGCAGTGCTTTTTACTGGCTCCCAAATTCTCTTATCTTTTGGCAAATCTCCTCCCCATCCTGCTGCCTCTTCTCCTTGGGATACTGAGGTGTGGTGAAAAACCAACAAAAGGAAAAGGGAACACCTGGCATGTAACCCCGTGACACGGGGACACAAATGCAGCTCGAGTCAGTTCTCAGCAAATGGGCTCCTGCAGCCCTCTCAGAAGGACATTTCAGCCCCGGTGACCAGAATTTTGAGCACATGGCCCTGATTATTTTCTGAGCCACTGCTGACTTTTAAGACCCATTGCAATGGAAAATAAAACCTTTATAAGTGCTACCGGCAGCAGCGGTTGGGAAGGATCTGATTACCAAAGGCATGTATGGCACCCTGGCCTGTGCTAGAACGGAGCATTTCAATTGTGCTCTGCAAACTTTGCCCCTGCAGACTGATGGAAAATGGCTAGATGGAGCAGGGATTCATTTTCTAAAGGAAATGAGGATATAAATTCATTTAAGAAATGACATGCCAATTTTTCTTGCTCCGTTTTCCTCTCATAATAAACGGTACAGATGCCAGGAATTTTTGTGAAAATAACACTTGCTTTCTTCTTTTTTTATTTTTATGTTTTTTAAATCCTGCTCAAACGTTATGAAAGACCCTGAGCCAGATATTTCATATTTAAGATCTCAGCAGAGGTAAACCTCACTAAACAAATGAAGAGTCCCCACCCCTGTTGAGTGCTGACAATGATAGTGACACACACTGCAACATTACTTCCTCAAAACTTGGAGAAAATATATAACCCATTTACTTAATGGACTGAGCTATAATGTCATCAGTTAAGTGAATCCCGTGAATAAAGAACAAGATGAAGTAATTGCTTCCAAAACATTTCTGGAATGAAGTAAAGCTTCACAGTGACTGGTCTCCTGGGGTCCCGTTGATAACCTCTTTGGAGCAAAGTTTGTTCTTCTGTGATGCAGAGATCCTTTTCCAGCTGCAATTAAGGACTTAACTCACTAGACACCATTTAAGGGGCAGCTTGATGTCACCCCACTGTGGCTGGGTTTGGGGATTGCCAACTTGGTTGGGTTTAAAACAAAGCCGCTGGAAGGGAAAACAACCTCAGGTGCACAAACTGGCACAGATCTGCTGTGTTCCAGCTCTGTTTGTGGAGGTGCTGAGCACCTGTAGGCCCCAGTGCAGCAGTTTATAAACACAGCCAAGGAATGACACAGCAGGCTGGGGTGTGTTCCCAGCTGAGACAGTTTCAAAACAAGAGAAGAAACTCTGCTGGTCTGGTGTTGCAATCAGCACTCCTTGAGTGCTGTAGGAGAGCAGCAGCAGCAAGGTCTGCGCCTTCACAGCTCTTGGCTTTGGCTTTTTTCTTCAGAGGAGAAGCTGGGATGCCATCCCACAGCAAGGGCAGAGAAGGAAAGGCTGAGCTGGCGCTGGAGAGCTTGGTGGTGTCTGTAGAGATCCTCTCTTTGTTTCAGGGCTGTTGAGCACCTGAGAGTTGTCTAGGTCTTTTTCTCATAATGAAAGAAAAACTGTTGGAAATGCTAGTTTTGTAGTCCACAGGATAAAAGGGTTGTTTTCCTGAATCTTTGCAGCTTTTTACTAGGCTGGAAGGGACATGTGGGGATCATCCAGTCTGTCTGCTCAAGGGAAGGGCTATTTTCAAAGGTCATATAAAGTAGTCAGTATAGCCCTTGATTATAATTTTTAGAGGTTTCTGCCTCCATAGCCACACAAAGAGCTAACCTGGCCTTCGGCATGACGAATTAGGCAGAAATTTTCAGCTGCAGAGCAAAAGGAATGCAGAGGCAAGAAACTCTTGAGGTAGGTCAGCTGTGGGCAGGAGAGCTCATTTCTTTGTCTGTGGTGGATCCATTTGGCAAGGCTCCCACCCTGAGTCCCATCTTCCCTCCTGTCCCCCTGCCTGGCTGCTGGAGGTTGTGGGACCCTCACACTTGTGCAGAGTGTGAAACGAAGCGTTTGTGTCACAAACCTCGGGGAGCAGGGCAGGAGTGGCAATGATAATTGTTCACCAACTGTGCTTGCAAAGCAAAATTAGAAGCCTTCCCTTGTTCCTAACTCTCCTTCCTTATCCTTCACACAATGCCCCTATCTGCCCTTCTCATGTGATTTTTGTATTCCCCTCAGCAATTTTATTTGTACAATTTTTTTTTTTTCTCCCACATGCTTGTTTTTCTTCTGGCTGCTTCACAGTGGCTGAAATGTTTAGTTCTTTCCATCTGACTTAAGAGGTTTCTGGTCTTACAATTGCTCTGGAAAAATCTAAGTGCTTAATTAACATGCAACTACTGGAAGGGAAGAGAAAAAGGAAATACAGAGTCACGTTCTTTTTGTCTGACAGAGTGAGGAGCCCCATGGTACAGAATGCACAAAAAAAGGGGGTTTCATGAACAGATCTGGATTCTCTTTCCATCCCAGTACATCGTGTGATTTCCAGGCAGTGCCTCATCTCTCCAAGCCTCCTTGCCTGCTTCCTGCTCTTGTGTCTTGCTTTCCTTTCCTATTCACTTATTTTTTCTCTGTTGAAGTGTTGAGCAGCTTGAGGCAGGCACCATCCCACCTAAAATGTACCTGTGTCAGCTAGCAAAGCCCCTGCCCTGTGAACCCTTTGCACTCAGTGGTGAAGAGCTTAAGTGGGATAAATAACAGCTCTTAAAAAACCTTTTTCTCTCCATTAGCTGCAGTAGGAACCTAAAACTACTGTGCTCCTAACCTGGACAAAGAAAATCTAGTGGGAACCTACGCAGCCTGGAGCATATGCAGTGTTTATCACCAGCAGCTCAGCTGAAAACTTTAACACCTAACTATAACAAATTATAATGCTAGGAAAAGCTGCTTTTTCTGGGTTTCTTTCACACAAAGAATCTCATTGCTGAATATCACTATCAAAGCAAGCACAGTAGAAATCACTTGAGCTCTTTTTTGTGGTGGCAGTGAAGGACTGTAAGCAAAGTGAAGCACTGTTTTTCTGGGAACAAATTAAAAAAGCAGGATCTGCATTAAAACAACACTTACGGAAACTTAGAGGAAGCTTAAGGCCTGATACTTTGCAAAGTGAAGAGGAATGATGAAGATGCAGAGGTTGGAGGGGGAAGTTTGCCCTATTGGGTCATTCATTAGTGGAAGCCAATATTTGGTGCAGCTCAGTGTGATGAGCAGCCCACAGTGTTACAGCCCAGGAGGTGGAAGGATGACTTGGAAGGGGAAGGAACTTTGTGGTGTTTGACTACCTGCTTTCTAAAGACAGCAAAATGTTGAACACCAGCAAAAAGTCTCACACACACACACACAAAAAATAAAAACCTCCTACCCCCAAACCCTTCAAAAGGCCAAATGTCTTTTGAAATGTATTATTTTATCTGGGCACTGCAATGACACGGGAGCATGGAAGTCAGGAAGGGGTTTGTGAAGGCAGCTGCCACTGCTGGCTGTGAGAATGAGAGAACAGGTCTGTCTTAGATCATCTGGTGGAATCACCTTCCTTTGTCCACCCTCATCATTTTCCATAAATCCCTGCTGCCCTCTCCTCCCTGCCCTGTGCCCCCCTAATCTTTGTTCCCACTACATCTCTCTCCAGTTGGATCATTTTTGATAGCTACACTTTTCCCTCAAAGAAAGCACATATTCATGAAAATAATCTGTAATTTGCCACTATGACTTGTGTTTTCTTTCCCTTCCTACTGGGTGTTGGGGCCATCTTTAGCTTTAGCTCTAGAAAATGAGGGATTTTAAAATTTTCTGCTGTTTTTCCCACTTGTGCAGTGCTGAGCCCCTCAAAGCTCTATTCTGTTGCCATGCATTGTATGATGAAACACTTCTGCATGTGCTGAGTTGTAGGATTCATCAGCCAGCAACTGGGTGACAGTCTCTACAGTAGCTAACACAGCCACTGGTAGGTAAAATAGTAATAGAATTCTAATAATTAATTTGCTAAAGCCTTTTCTCATAGGTAGATATTCCTGCTACAAAACTATGACTCAGGCACCACCCTTTTCAGTGGTCTGTTCTTCAAAGGATGAATGTTTTTCACCCAACATGGCACTGAATCATTCCCTGGGATGTGTAAGGTATTTGTGCTTGCACCACATCGAGGTGTTGTCGTTATGGTAACTCTTCTGTATTAGTCTTGATTCCTCATGTAGTGCAATTATGAATATTGTTGTTTTAAAATACTCTGAGCTGTCTCCAGCCCAGGGAACCAGCACAGCTCAGTGACCTGCACATCCCCACTGAGGCACAGCTGCTTCACCATACGTTGTTAAAATAAAGAGCTGGTAAGGAAAATAACACATCAGAACTATTTCTGTGGAAAATCAATGGAGAAGTCCATGTTTCCCTTGGACTTTTCTCCACACCTCTAAGACAGACACCTACTTTTCTTGTTTTTTTCCTTTTAAATTAATTCAGCCTTGGTTCTCAGGTAATCACGTGAGTCCAACTAAGCAAGACTGCACTGCACTAATTGCAATGATTATATAAGCTGTGATACTTCTGCAGAGGTACTTTAGAAAAGCCCACTTTTGCCCAAGGTCCAGAAATTGTACACCCATGCCAGACCTTCCTCAGTATATCCCAGAAAAGGGATGGGGTATCCCACAGTGCGAGGACCTCCTTGTGCCCCCGTCCTTTATGTGTTTAATCTACTATTTCACTTTTCTGGATGTGAAGATGTTCAGATCTCAGTGCAATATTAAGGACACACAAAACCACTAAAGACTGTGGCTCCAATGTCCACAGTTTGCCTCAAGGTTCCAAAACATTCCCTGGATGTTGCCCAGGGGACGATAAATCCACTTCTATCTCTCCAGACTTTGAAGGACAGACATTTTTTCTTAAATAGACCTTCTCTGTTTTCATTCCCTTATTTATCTGGAGCTGACACTTTAGCACAGTAGATGCAGCCAGACACTCAAAACAAAGAGAAACTCGAGTCCTTGACTTCTTCTGAGACTTGCAGCCTGTATTTAAGAAGGAAAAAAAAAAAAAAATCTAACAAACAGAGAAAGCTTGTTTACAGATTTGTCTCTCTGGCTTTTCTAAACATCAAATAGGCAGAACAAAGATTAGGAGTTTCTTCTACTTTGTGATGTACTAAATAAAAAAGAATAAAAATACTTATAGAATAACAAAAGAAAGAAACAAAAGATATAGTGCACAAGGTGTTCCTTTGGTTTCTTGGGAGGATGTGCAGTGAGGCTCGAGATTGTTTGTCTGCATTGCAAACCCTCACAATGAGCTTTTGAAAAATGTTTCATTTGCTGGGTACTTGACCCTCTGTGTGGATAATGTGTCTCCAAAATGAAGGGAGGAAAGGAGGAGGCAAGGGAGAAGAAAGGAACTGTCTTTGCTGCTATTATCTTCAAAGACTGCAACATTTCTGCAGGGTTTCTAGATAAATGGTGAAGGAAAGCTCTCCCATCCTTCCCCTGCTCTGGGATATACTGTCCTCCACCCCTTCTGCTGGAGGCTGATTTCACTTTTCAACCATTTGCTGTGGTGTGATTTACCAGGCCTTGGCTGCAAAGAAACCAGATTTCCCAGCTGGGCTGGCCTTGGTGAGAGAATCACCCCTGCCAAAGGCTGAAATCAAGGTTTTTCACGTCGTGTTCAAGTACAGAATAGGGCAGAAAGCAATAATAGGGGAGAGGGGCAGGATGGCCAGACATCCAAAAGCTCTCTGAGCTGTGTGGGATAGATGGGACCTCTTCCTATGGCAATTTCCCCTCCTTGGGCAGCTTTGGGTGGAAGTGCCCTGTTGCTTTTGCTGTAACCTGGTGACGGCTGCTGTGGGCTTGTGCTCTGGAAGTCCTGAGGGGATGCAGACACCATTGGCTGCTCTCGGGCTGGGAAGTGGATCAGAAAGGAAGAAAGCAGTGACAGGAGTGGGAAGCAGCTGCAAGGACATAATTTGTCCCAAAAGCAGTTTAAAAAGTGCAGAGAGCAGTGTGGGTGTTGATTTGGCAAAGGATGCCCTGGTCATCGCACCAGGCCTTGCCATCCCCTCCGTACATCCGTGAGGGCTCAGTCTCCGTAAAGCCCAGCCTGTTGTTTAATCACTCGGATAAGGACTTGGGGCAGTTTGTGTTTCAGGTAGTAGGAAGCTCTTGGCCCTGGCCTTGAGGAGGGAAATGAAGCTGGTCCTGAACACGGAGGATAGTTCTCACGTGGGTTTTTTCTGTCGCCACCATGTGAGACTGGCGCGTGCATGCAACAGGCACGGAGCCACCGCCACCAAACACATCCCCACTGCCAGCTGGACTTCAACCAGACATCCAAAGGTGAAATCTTATCTCCATGCCTGAGAGAAAACAGGAGGAGATGCAGATGGTCCCAATAAACCATTGCAGGAAACAAAGTACACTTGATAAGGAGCAAGGGAAAAGGAGGACGAGAATTCCTAATGTCAGTGATTCTGTTAAAGACTTTGACCATGCCTTATGGGAAACTGCAAAGTTAAAATATAAATAAACTGACTTTAAAACCTCAATATTGCAACAGTAGTGGCTGAGTTGAATTTAAATTACCTTCTGTAATTCTTGGAATATCTAATGCTTTAAGAAAGTGTGATGTTTTTCTTACCTCTTACATAACTTTTTTTGGTCAAATTTCTGAAGCAGTGTATTGATTTTATTTTTTTTAAGGCAGAGATTATCAAGCCTGTTATCAATTGCTTACAAATAAGGGCTGGACATGTTAGAGAACTAACAATTCAAAGAGCAGGGGATTCTTCTCAAAATCTTATCCAAAGATCCTAACACTTTCCTCAAAAGTCCCTGGGTATCGAAGAAAGATAAGGATAGAGACATCATATTAGTGACTGTCATTTTATTTTATTTTATTTATCTGCTGAGTGCAGGGCAGAGAATCACTTTTCAGCTCTGAAATTACTGTAGGTCTTGTCCACAAACAGAACCTAAGTGCTGCAGACTACACTGTGCTTTTGCTCTTTACATCCTGAAAGATTCTTTGGCTTGAGGAAAAGGCAGCTCTGTATCTGCTCACAAACAGTGAAAACCAGACAGCTGCACACAGGACATCAAATCTGAAGGTGTAGTTTTGCCTTCACCCTCAGAATAGGAATGAGTGTTACATCAGCAGGAGCACAGGCTGGCCCCCTCAATGGCCCAGCATTTTGGGGTTAGTCTGTGCAGACCTGCAGTATTCTTATTGATTAGAATTAATTTAATAGTACTATTATGCCTCTAATGAATACAAAATGATTCTATGAGCCCAAGTAGAGGGGTTTTTTCCCTTCTAAAATGGTATATGAGACAAGTAAATCTACAGGACACTCTTTGACTGCTGATTCATTTCTGATTCATAAAAATAAACAGATAGCAAGACATATGTCTGAGTTGAACAGCATTTACTCTGTGGGAACATGTAAATGTAATAACACTCTTTAACAGGGTTAAACAATATTAGCCCTCTGATTTGTCATTATTAGTGTCACTAATTCTAGTTTCATGAACATCACTGAAAATATATGGCATGCAAAAAATCTACTACCATAATGTGAGCACATGCATCTGTCTTTCCAGAAGAAAAACAGGCTTGGCAGGGACTGCAGTTCTGCAAGGATTTGAAACAACAACTTTTTATTCATTAAAATGTGGTTATGGCCTGAAAATGGACTTGAGAGAGAGGAGGAGGGAGGGAAGAAATGCTCTCTCATTATAGACAGCACTTAGCAGTTCCAGTTTGTCTTCCATTGGCAATCTGCACTGACAGATACAATGGTTTATTACTGCCCCGTCAATGCCAACGGAAAATCTCCCCGTGGAATTCAATGGGAGAAAGACCAGACCCCAAGTCTGGACTGCTGTCAACAGTGGGGAGCCAATGTCAGTCTAAACAGAGCAAGTTTGGTTTCTTTTCTGCCCCATGTGTCTTCAACAAATTGCCAGCTCAGTGTTGAATCCAGACTCTTCACAGCTCGTGAGGAGAGCGGCCAGGCAGGCTTTGCCAAGCCTGTGGAGTTTGAGGCTGTGTGAACCTCGTGCAATATTTACCTGCTTTGCAGGACTGGGGATTGACTTCTGCAAGCCAATTCTCCTCTGACTTTAGGCCAGGGCTCATTTCCTTACCAGGACACTGCCGTTGCTCTGGGTGTCCATGTGCACATGAGGGCAGTCACCAAAATGCGGCACCTGCACACGGTCACATCCCCAAAGGCACAGCCTGGACTGAGACTCCAGGAGAAGGCTGTCAGAGCAACGTGGCCTCTGCCTCAATAACCTGTTCTGAAAGCCCCCAGTGCACACGAGACACCAGAACTGCCTTACACAGCCTGGTCCAGGATTTCCCTGCTCCTGCGTGTAGGAAACACATCTTCCTAATGCCTTAATTCCAGTTGTCTTTGCTGCAAATAAGGTGAGTTCTGAAGGAACAAGAAAAGTGTTGTTGTCTTTAAAACAAACTTCTGCATATTGGAAGACTTTTGTCATATCTTTCCTCTTATCAAATCTTTCCTCTTTCTTTCCTTCTCTGGACTAAAGAAACCCAATTCCTACAACCTTTCCTTACAGGTCCTGTTTCCCATATCTCTTATCATTCCTTTCTACTCTTCTCTGGCCTCTTGCCAGTCAAACCAAATGATGCTTCCTAAAGCTGGACATCCTGCCCCTATTTTGTTGCTTTGGATATAGGATAGTGAAGCAAGCAGAATTAGCAAGAGATGAGGAGCTGATTTTTAATCCCCTCCATTATCCCTGAGCTGGATAGCACTGCTGCAGGGGTTTAGGGGAAAAAAGAGCCAAACTGGGAGCACTGAACAAATGACATCAATTCCTAGGTATGACCATCTCTTAAATTATGCCAGGTCCTCATTAACCCTGAAGTTATTACTTTGCTCAGATAAATATTCACCTGCACGTTCACCTCAGATGGGGTTTTGGGGACAGCGTGAGGAGCTTGCCTGGAGTCAGCTCGACTCCTGCCAGCACCACTGTGCTCCCACAGTGCCAGGAAGGAGTGGATCACGACAGAAATTGCTGTGCCGACTGTAGGAGCAGGGGGAGGACACTGTTGTCATGTCCATGTTCTATCTGTCATCTACTGGTAGCTATTTATACTGCGCTTATCGCCGGGGTGGGATGAGCAGGGGGTAACGGTAACGTGTGAGAGCCTCCGAGGCACAGAGCTGAAAAAAGAAAGATCCTGTTGGGTTTTAATGTGCCAGACTGAGCCTGGGAGGGAGTCGCTACCTGTCACAGCACGGGGACTGCTCTGCAGGCACGGCGTCTCTGCAGACCCACGGCCTTCCAGCGGCACTCAGAATCCCTGAAAAATCACAGCCTGCACCGGGAAATTGCAAATCCCTCCAGGACTGAGCTCCAGGGCTTTAATAGCAGCATGTTTTATTCAGCCTGTTTCTCCTGTGCTGTATGTTGTCCTTTATATGTTTTCAATATTTAAAGCCTGTTTTTCCTGACAATGTTTCTTCTGGCATTTCCACACAAGATTTCTCTTTTTCCATGTCTCTTCATTCCAGAAAGTTGTGGTTTTGTGCACTGTTCTCCTACGGCTGTGAAATCTCTGGGTGTCCATTAAAATGAAAAGAGTGACAGAAAATCAAATTAGTTTTATTATCTATGGTAGCAGTGCTAGGAAAAAGATTGGAACTGTATCTGTTTGGGCTGGGTAGCACAGGGAGAGCCAGAGAGCTGGACTTGGCCTCACCTGGATTATTAATTTTTATTTTTTCTTAATTCTATCCCCTCAATCGATTTGTAAGGAATCATCATTGCCTTTTATTGTTATAAACTAAGCAGTGTGGGAGGTTTCAGACAAACCCATTTAATTTTTAATCCTCCACTTCCTCCATGGCATAACCACTCCCCAAACACTGTGGATTTGGTGCTACTGGTGATGGGAAATCAAGGACCATTTTAAAATGGAATAATTTCTCCAGACAGTCCTGCTGTTGACAAATCCGGTTAATACTTGTACACAATTTTAGAGAACACAGAGAAATGTTACATCTACTTATTCACCTGCAGAATAACTTAGCACTGCATGTCAGCATTTAAAGGGGATTGTCTGTAATTAGGCTGCTATAAAATATAAGTATAGTGGTCACAGACAATAAAACCCAAGGAAGTATCTTTGCAGTATGTCTGAGCACAGGCAGTTCCACATGACCATAATGATCTTTCCCAGGAGACTCATATGGAAAAAGAACAATTTATAGGTGTATGTGTAAATGTATGTACACACAAACACCCAGCTGCAGAGAGGGTCTATCAGTTGTATCAGTTATGTATCAGCTCTGGGGAAAATAGAACTTGGTCCAGGGACATTTAAAGGAATTATTTTTAACTGAAGATGATTACATCTGTCTGTGATCCCACAAGACACTGGGGTTTCTTTGTCTTCTTCTGGTTTTCCCTGGAGACTATGTAGGAAAATGAACAAAGCAGAAATGCAGAAATCTGTGGCTACTCTGGAGACAGAGGCAGCCTCGTGTATGGCGTGAGAAAGGAGAGCCAACATTCTTCTTTCCATCAGGAGTCCAAAGCTCCTTCATAAAGACAGAAAAGCTACTGCTGCCAACACAGAGAACATCCTTTGGGGGCTTTGGGGTCACCCTGGACGCTGCTGCTGGCAGGTCACAGCCCCAGAGAGCTGTTCTGCCACAAGAACAGGGGCAGAACATCCCCTCTGCTTATTCCCTCTGAAACAGGACGTCGAGGAGTGGGGAGTCCCAAACGATAGGAGTTCCAGGGCTCTTGGGATCCAGAGCCAAGTGCACAGCCCCTCCTGAGTGCCTGGTGCTCTCCTTTGCCATGCAGGGATGGTGGCCTGTCTCAGATTGGTGCTGTTGGTGCTCCATGGTCTCACCCAGGGCAGAGAGCCCTGGAGTGCTGCTCCTTGCACCAGAGGGGCCTGGCTGCAGCTTCTCGACAGCTCTCACGTCTGTCAGCTCTGGCTTTAATGGCCCTGCTCCCTGGAAAGATGAAATATATGGTTGGGCAATAAAAGAAAAGCTGGAAAGAAAGATTTATAATTTTCCCCTTAAGCCTGTCATTCATGTCATTAATATAGATGTCATTTAGGAGGGCAACAACTTTCTCTTCTTTTTTCTTCTTTCTTTTTCTTTTTGCTAAAAGCTTTGTGTATGTACCCACAGTCTGACAACCAAATGGGTCTGCCTTTCTTTTTTTCCCCTCCAGTATGTGGATTGCTTCTAATTCTGTCAGTCAAATGGAGCAGCAGTTTCGGGAGGGGAGTGATTAAGGCTCCCTCGGAATAAAGGGCTGCATGCTGTGCGTCTGCTATTCATCAGCACTGGGGATGGAAGAGCAATTCCAAGCTCCTGAATAACAGGATTTTTTCAAACATACAAAACACACCTTAGAAATACTGTACCAGCAAAGCGCACAATCTCCAAGTGCCATGCTTATTTTCTGTTTATTCATGCTTTATTTTCACTTTTCACCATGTTCACCCCACTCAGCCCGAGTGCTGGCTCGGTGCTTGACTCCAGACTCCCCCAGCAAAGCACTTGGCAGTTCCTTAACTGTGTTTAACTCGCTAAAACCAAACGATTTAAGCTTGTGCTTAAAGCAAAGCCATTGTTACATACTTTGTTAAAAGAATCTTCATTATTAGATCTGAGTCTATGGTGTTGGTCATTTATGGGGGGGGCAAAAAATGCAGAGTAGACAATCCTGCAGTATTTCCCAAACCAGTGTCAATTTAACAAAATAGTTGTGTAGGAAAAAAACAATATTAAAAAGATCAAATGTTTTTGAAGGTGTTTTTAAGCAAGCTGCCAGTTTGCAATTCCTTCCAGAATTGTTTACAAGTGTTTAAAACACACTTAAAATATTAAAAACCCCTTTTTATTTATAGTCAAACAGTATCTTTTATTTGACCTCGGATATTTTCTGTTTCCTTTTTGACTCCTCAAATATTTTTGACATTCATTTAAAGTTTCTCTGAAATGGAAATGCAGATGGGAAACGCAGCAGCTGGGGCTTACTGAGGAGTCAGGGAGTCTGTTGGAGGTAATGGATTCACAGTCCCCCAGATATCAGTCCAGCACCACTGGCATAATACCCTCTTCTCCATGCAGTTAAGATGAAAAATGCAGATGATAAATTGTACTCCTACATATCAAGGGATGGTGGGGGTCCTCAGAGACCGAGCGTTTGTTGAAATGCAAGATATTGCTTCTTGATTCCCCACTCTGTTTTATGGTGTGGCAAATTTATTATGGAGATAATATTCAATGCCCACACTTTCCTGAATTTAAAGCGAGGAGAACTTATTCAGGTCAGAGTTTTTTGGTTTTTTTTCTCATCACTTTCAATGTCTGCAAACATCCTGCCTGTGTGAGTGCCTGTAGCAGCGTGTCCGCTGTGTTTGCCAAGGTACAATGGAGGGAACACTTGGGTGCCACATGGTAAATGTTTCATGAAAAGAGTATCTAAAACCATCCGAGACTGTCTGCTCTGCACTCAAATGCAGGACATTATTTCATGATTCCCTGTGATCCCTTTGGCATTGTAATTCTAAACTGTGCAAAGGGAAGTGGATGAAGGTGGATTACAAATTCTAGGCCGTATAAAGAACCTGTAATTATTTGTTAAACTGTTGTGTTTAGTCTCCTGTTCTGCTGTCTCCGGGCTGGGCTGTGCAGTGTTTTCCAGTTTAACTCCCTGACTGTTTTACTGGTATATAAGGACAACATGTGCCTCCTCCTGCTTTCTCACAGGCCTGCAGATAAAATTTCTCCTTCAAATCCCAGGTGATGGCCTGAGAGTGTCTGCAGGCAGAGGATAACTGCCTTTGGGATACAAGCTCCAGTCCCACGCTGGGCTGATGGGACGCTTTTTGACCTGCCAGCAGACATTTCTGTATGAGCACGATGTCTCCAGACATCTTCTCATGGTTTTTTTTTCTTTTGTTCTTGTTTCCCCTTAGACACAATTGAATTTGTTTTGCTTCAAGGTAGAATTTCCCCTAAAATGCAAACAAAAAGTGTCTGCTTCTCTGTCCACCCTTCCTTTCCCAGACAATGAGTCCCCTGCTTCATCTGGAGATGTGTGTGTATCTCTCTGTACCTACGTATGGATCTACCTACATGTATATTCTTTCTTACCCTGTTCCACCGTGATTTAAAATAGCAACCCTTTGCCAGTCTCTCCTCTCCCACCAGAGACAGGTGGGGTTATTTTGGAAGGTGCGAGGGTTGTTTGTTTTAATTTTTCTTTAAGTCACCAGAATGGTGTTAAATATAATTTCCATGAAGTGCTCCAAACCCACTGCATTTGCCTGGGTGTATTGTTTTTCAGGCTCTCTCCCACCTCTAATCAGCTATGATTCGGCACAGTTGGCAGTCTCTGCTCAGCAAGCAGACTGTCTGAATCACAACTCAGCCCTAGAAAGGATGGTCTTTCTAGGTCAGGGCTAAATATACTGACTATGGGGGTGAGCATGGAAAAGTTCCCATTCCAGCTGCTATCCTGCACTGAGTCTGCAGGGATAAAACTCCCCACCTTGACAGCATATTGTGAGGCTTCATTCACGGGGATGTGCAAGGGGAAGAGGGAAAGTCCTGTGGAGTCCCTGCCCCACAGCAGCGAGGGCCTTTGGGGCCGTGGCATCCAGGAGAGGCTCAGAGCAGCCTCGCCACGGCTCTGAGCTGGATAGAAACAGGGCATTGGAGCAGCCCCTGTCACCTTGGCATGCACTGGGCCCATGTCTACACCTAACCTTGCTCTTTCCTAGGACTCACAGCTGGTGGGATCAGGAGGGCTGGGTTCCCCTCCTGTCTGTGCCTGCCAGGCCGGGCACCCTCGGAATGCTCTGCCTGCAGGATGCTGCAGGTTCTCCATCCTCAGGCAGGGAGGGACAGCTACCAGACCTTTCCCTGATCTGAGGGACGCTTCCAGGATGGCTGCCTGGCAAGGAAGGCAAGCTCAGGCCACCCTGCTGTGCTGCAAAGGGGGTACGGTGACATCCTCCGGGTGAGGATGCCCCAGAGCTCGGGGAGCAGCCAGGGCAGTGCAGGAGAGCCGAGCGCTCTCCTCAGGGCTGACAACTGCACAGAGCCCTTGGAGGCACAGCAGCTGTGGAAAGAGAGCACTCACCACATCTCCCTCCAGCCTGGTCCAGCTACTCCTCCAGCCCAGGGCTGACACTTGGCAATTCAGCTGGAAAAATTAGAGCACAAAGCCATGTGCTGTTTGAAGTCAGTAATGAAACAAACTCTCATTTCCAGGAGTGGGACTGCATTTCCATTGGCCCCTTCCTATTAGTTCTGTAATACCATCTTTCATTTTTATATAACACAACCAGCCTCCTGCAAGAGTTTTCTTTCCTTTTAGAAGATGAAGCTTCAAGATTGTTACAGTTGCTAGAGGCAACTATTCTGCAAAATCTTTTTATAAAATGTATTTATCTAATTAAAAATCTTTTAACAGCACCATGCCTGTAGGATCAAAAATCTCATTTATACTGTGCAGGACTGGAGCAAGTATTTGCTGCTTCTGTAGAGCCACAGGTAAACAGGGACTGGAGGGGCATGAAGTGACTGCTCCAACCCAGCTAATCCTAATGCAGCTTTTCCAATAAAAAAGTGGGCTCTAAGACCTCTCTGGTTTATTATTGGAAGAAAAGTAATGGGGAGGGGGGAGGAGTAAGCTTATAATGGAGTCAATTCAATGTAGTTGGCAACAAGAGTAGAACAGCCTTACATCAGTGACATTTTCCAGTGAAACAAACCTGTTGTACAGAGAACAATTTTTAATTAACTCTATATCTCATGTGTCGAGGAACGTGAGCAAACTTCTTTATGACTTTACTTTTGGCTGCAAAGTATATCCCAGTTTTTATTCTCCAGGAATAGATCCATGAGGTGAGTGGCAGGGAAGAGAGGATTTCTAAATATGCATGTGAGACGGTACACAGCAACTTTGCAGGCACTTCATTGATTTTATCTGCTTCTTTTTCATGAGGCAGAGCATTTATTAAACACTAAATGGTACTCAGAGTGTCTTTAAGAAGACAAGGCTTGTTGAAGTTAGTGGAGAGTTTGGAGAAACCAAGTCCTTGTTGCTCAGCCTTGACAAGAAGAGCCCAGGCTGCCCAAGTTGGTGGCCAGGGTGGCCCTGTCATCGTGGCAGTGCCACTGACCCGCCTTGGTGGCTCTTGTGGCTCTGGGAGTAGCCCAGGAACTGCTGGTGGCCCAGGGTGGGCATCCCTCTGCTCTCCTGTGCCCACTGCAGAGCCCACTCTGGACTCTGATCTAATGAAGGGAGAAAAAGCTTTGTCTTAGTGGTGGCATCACCGTGTCACATGTCCTGGCTCTTCTCTGGTGGGGTGATAATGATCCCTGGTAAAATGGGACAAAGCTCAGGTGGGGGACCAGAGGAGGGGACTGTTCTCAGGTATTGGGTTGGCATGAATGACTTCTCGGGGAAATCAGGAAGAAACTGGAAGTGTCTGTGCCGTGTCTGTGCCGCGTCTGTGCCACTTCTGTGCCGTGTCTGTGCCGTGTCTGAGCCATGTCTGTGCCACCTCTGTGCTACGTCTGTGCCGTGTCTGTGCCGCGTCTGTGCCACTTCTGTGCCGTGTCTGTGCCGTGTCTGAGCCATGTCTGTGCCACCTCTGTGCTACGTCTGTGCCGTGTCTGTGCCGCGTCTGTGCCACTTCTGTGCCGTGTCTGTGCCGTGTCTGAGCCATGTCTGTGCCACCTCTGTGCTACGTCTGTGCCGTGTCTGTGCCGCGTCTGTGCCACTTCTGTGCCGTGTCTGTGCCGTGTCTGAGCCATGTCTGTGCCACCTCTGTGCTACGTCTGTGCCGTGTCTGTGCCGCGTCTGTGCCACTTCTGTGCCGTGTCTGTGCCGTGTCTGAGCCATGTCTGTGCCACCTCTGTGCTACGTCTGTGCCGTGTCTGTGCCGCGTCTGTGCCACTTCTGTGCCGTGTCTGTGCCGTGTCTGAGCCATGTCTGTGCCACCTCTGTGCTACGTCTGTGCCGTGTCTGTGCCGCGTCTGTGCCACTTCTGTGCCGTGTCTGTGCCGTGTCTGAGCCATGTCTGTGCCACCTCTGTGCTACGTCTGTGCCGTGTCTGTGCCGCGTCTGTGCCACTTCTGTGCCGTGTCTGTGCCGTGTCTGAGCCATGTCTGTGCCACCTCTGTGCTACGTCTGTGCCGTGTCTGTGCCGCGTCTGTGCCACTTCTGTGCCGTGTCTGTGCCGTGTCTGAGCCATGTCTGTGCCACCTCTGTGCTACGTCTGTGCCGTGTCTGTGCCGTGTCTGTGCTGTGTCTGTGCCACGTCTGTGCCATGTCTGTGCCGTGTCTGTGCTGTGTCTGTGCCATGTCTGTGCCGCGTCTGTGCCACTTCTGTGCCGTGTCTGTGCCGTGTCTGTGCCATGTCTGTGCCATGTCTGTGCCACCTCTGTGCCATGTCTGTGCCACCTCTGTGCCATGTCTGTGCTGTGTCTGTGCCACGTCTGTGCCATGTCTGTGCCGTGTCTGTGCAATGTCTGTGCCATGTCTGTGCCACCTCTGTGCCACGTCTGTGCCATGTCTGTGCCACCTCTGTGCAATGTCTGTGCCATGTCTGTGCCACCTCTGTGCCACGTCTGTGCCATGTCTGTGCCACCTCTGTGCCATGTCTGTGCCATGTCTGTGCCATGCTGCAGCCACACTGAAGCTCAGTGTAATGTCTGGAGATGTTTCTCCAGAAACCAAAGCTACCAAATCACAAAATGAAACACTTGCTCTGTGTATTTTTTTTTAACCTATCCTAGCTCAAAATTACTTCTGCTCTTAATTAAGTTACCCAATCAACACCGTGAACCAGCCCCTGCCAGCTGCTGGCATGTCTGGTTTGGCTGTGTTTCTGCATCCTGGTGAAGATGTGCTCATGGCAGGGCAGAGACTTGTACTGGCTGCAGTCTGAACTGGTGTGAGACAACCAACCACAGAGAATGAGTGTAAAAAGCACATGAGCATGTCTTTGGCCTTGCCCATCTTTTGATTCCAGGAACTTTGTTCAAAATAGATTGCTCTCAGGGCCACCAAAGGAGGTTGATGATTTCCAGTCAAGCTGAAAAAATGAGTATTTCATGGGGAGTTGAAAAGGAATTTAATGCAGTCTGAACTGGTGTGAGACAACCAACCACAGAGAATGAGTGTAAAAAGCACATGAGCATGTCTTTGGCCTTGCCCATCTTTTGATTCCAGGAACTTTGTTCAAAATAGATTGCTCTCAGGGCCACCAAAGGAGGTTGATGATTTCCAGTCAAGCTGAAAAAATGAGTATTTCATGGGGAGTTGAAAAGGAATTTAATAGAACTACCTATAAACCAATTGGCTTCACTTCTGGTCCCAAGGCTCACCAGAGGTCAGGTGTTTCTCTCAGTGGGGGTCCCTGCTTGGCCTGTACCCCATCACTGCTCCTTCCACGGATGTGTAGAGATCAGACATTGGAGTGGGTTGTTGAACAGCATAGATCATAGGGGAGCCGAATTTGTATGCTTTAGCACAAATTAGATTGCATTTCTAAAATCCTAATAAGCATAGAGATGGATCCAGAGGGATTGTTACAAACCAAAGCAGAATAATAAGCTCATCCAGAATTTAGCTAATGGACAAAAGGAGAGACAGTTCTCAAGTAATGGGCACATCAAATGAAGCAGAGAGCATCTCTCTAAGAAGAAATACGATCCTGTTCTGGGATGCTGGGGCCTGCAGTGGGACATGGAGGGACTTTGCAAATTGTGGCTGTGCTGGGGAGAGCTGATGAGTGGGGAGCAGAGTCTTGTTCTTGAATATGAGAGTCAAGGAAGTACTTTAGGTATTGATGAAAAATTGCTTTTAGGATACCAAGTCCTTGATTGAAATGAATGGAGAATTCGTCATTGACTGCAGTGGGATCAGCACTAGACCTGTAACAAGAAAATAATAATGGTCTTGTCTGAGAAATAAAAAAAAAAAAATAAAAGCCAACATTAAGAGCAGCCAAGAGTGTTCTGTGTGGCTCTAGGAACACTGTACTTGGTGAATCATTTCTCTGTTAGATAGACCATTTGTTCGGCTCCTGATTTATCTCCAAGCAAATTTAGACTACTCAAAATCAATTTGCTCGTTATAATTTTTCAATGCCTATGGGCAAACTCTTGGCTTCTGCTGTTCCCTTTTGTTGTTTCTGCTGAGCATTGGTTGCCTGGCTCACGTGGGGCTGTGCTCCCTCCCTGCCCGAGTGACGAAATGTTATAAATAGAGGCTGGGGAAAATCACAGCGCCCTGCGTTTCACAGGGGTGGGATTCATGGCTCAAAAGGGCTCTGTTACACTACTCTTACATGGTTAGCCCCAAAATTCTGATTCCCTTTTTTTTAGAGTCAGTTCAAAGCACCTGTTCTTTAAAAGAACTGGGTGCACATGTTAACAGGCAATAAAAAAACCAAAGCACATCAGGCAGCAGCTAAAGAGACCTTGAAAGGCTTCCCTGAGAGCCATTGAGCCAGGAACCTGCAAATATCCATTAATAAAAGTTATTTTGCTGATGCAGGTTTCTCACAATAATGTGATTGGGTTGGATTGCTGTTTGGAAGGAGGTGACCTAGGGAACATCCCTGGACATTATCCTGGGGAGCCTTTTAAGGCAATACCAGCCCAGTGTCAGCACATTTTATGGACACTGCTGCAGCTCCTCTAGCTTCTTGCTGGATGGGATTCAAGCAGTAGCATGGAGGGGATTTAACAGACCTCTGGCCTTTACTGTTGAAGCTGCTGCTTACCCAGGATCCTGTCCAAATTTTATTTAGATATTCCTATTTGGCCTCCCTGTTTAGAATTTTAATTACATTTGGCTGTTCCGCATCCCATCAATCCAGTTTCGTGCTTCAGTGGGTGCTCCTCAGCACTGAGAATTCATTACCTGTGGGGCCACTGAAGGATCCTTCAGCCTTTATCACTTCCTCTGAAATTCTGGGATTTGCAGCCCTGCCTGTCCCAGAAGAGCTTTAACAGGAGGTGTCCCACTGCAGGAGCAGATCTGCTGGTTTTAACCTGTGTAAGGAGCTCTGTTCAGCTGCAAGAGCAGCCCAGGCTGAGCTTAGCTCTGTTATCAGGAGATTCTGTGATTCTCTGTACAAGAAAGCTCCTGTTTCTAACTCATACAAGTGACACACAGGTTTGTCTCACGTCAGACTGAGCAGCTCATCTGATGTTGGGTTTATCACTGAGCCATTGTGCCTTCATTGGGATCCTTTGTTCTTGCAGTACCTTACACCAAACACATTTTTTGGAAATGCTAAGAATTTGCATGATATTAAAATGCATGTTCCACTGGGCTTTCCAGTTAATTCTTTCTCTTTTTTTTTTCTCTTTTTTCTTTCTCTTTTTTTTTTCCCCTAACAAATAGGGCTCAGTTTTACCATTGTTCATTTTTTTTTCTTTTATTTAAGCTAAATTTTCAGCCATTCAACGCCTCTGTTGAGATTTTTTTCTTTCATTACTTTATGGCAGATGAAAGTTAAGAGGTCCAATTACTAACATTTTATGATAGCACAGAATATTATTAAAGCACTTAAGAGGTTATTAACACCTTTTATGTACCTCATTATTTAAAAGCCTGCCATATTTAATCATTTTAGCACCATTAAATTGGCATTAACAACAACCCTATGACTTACACTCAGAAATGTCACCATTTGACAACACTAATGCAATAAAATATCTCACAGAAACCTGGAGGCACCAGGTGAACTATGAAAAAAGACAAAAATTGGGCTTTTTCATGGCTTCCAGCCACAGAGAGCTGCAAGGAGAGCCACGGCAGTGCCCACCTCACCGTGCTGGCAGTGCCCGCTCCAGAGAGCCGGGAGGGAGCCGGGGGAATGGGTTTGCCAGGAAAAGCTGGGCTTGGTGTTGGACCCTCTGCAGTGGGTGAGGAACATGAGGGACTCTGAGACCTCCCTGTGCAGAGAAGCAGGAGCTGATCCCAGGCCAGTCCTCTCTGGAGTCCCAGTGCAGCCAAAGTCAGAGGACTTCCCTGGGCAATGGGAGTCCTGGGAATCCTTTTGTGTCCCCACGGGTGCTGTGGCACCTTTGCTGTGTCCATGCCACAGCACAGGCTCAGGCTTTAAAGGCCCTTAATTCCATGACAGTCACACTCCTCACTGTCCCTGCTGATGGATGAGAATCTCTGGCAGGTGAGGGAACAGCAAAACCCTTCATTCCCTGTCCTGCCAGGGCCCCTTGTTCCCAGGAGTTACACATGTGCCATTCCCTCTTGAAGCTGTTTAATTTCTCCTATGACTCTCCCCTTGGATCCCTTTCCTTTCTTTCTTCCCCTCTTCCTGTGCTGGGGGGCTGACGCACAACCTGGTGGTTGGTGATTGCACACCCAGCATCTGCCTCTAGCCTCTGATTATCAAGGACAAAACCCAACAGCAGACTGGAACATCACGTTAATCAAGTCAGAAATATTATTTTTACAGCCTTCTGATTATTTCTAACAACCTGCTAAAAGCCAGTGGGACTGGGTGGGTCAGAAAAGCTCTGGCGACATTGGGAGTGTTCCAGCCCCTGGAGTTTTTCCAGCTCCCGCAGTTTTCATCTCACCAGCTGAAGGTTCAATTCATGTGGGACTTTTCCACAGCAAAATATGGGATGAATTGTGTTTTCTCTGTAAGGTTTACAAATAAATCCCTTTCCCATAATCATTATTTTCATAGACAAGTGTTACTAATATATTTTGGCATTTTAAAGCACATCCTTGAATTTACTCTGGCAACTGCTGTACAGCTGAACACACAATCAGGGAAATCTATTGCATGACTTTAGTAGTATTTGCATTCTTTGTGATGGTCTAACAGGGAAAAAAATGAAAAAAGTCCCCAAAGCCTCAAATTTAGAGCCATAAAAGGCCTCCTGAGTTATTTTTCAGATGTTGGCACTCAGACAAGTGACTGTGTCAAGAACCCCAACAGGTCTATGTACAAAACCATCTGCTGGAAGGCTGCCAGCAGCACTATCAGGATATTAGTTCAGCCTTTTGGGGAGAGTAAATGTCAGTGTTTGTAGCTGGGAAGGGTCGGGGCGTTCGGTGTTAACGAGGCTGCCTGTCCACAGCCAAATCCCCCCTGCCTACGTGATCTGCGGGATCTTCCCTGTTTCCACTGCCCTTGAAGGGATGGATTAATATTCCAGCCCAGCCACGCTTGGGTTTGGTTTGCTGTTTGTAATACATCGATGTCTGCAGCAGTTAAATGCTGGTAGGTCTTCAGGTCTGTTAAACAAATTATGGGAGCCTTTAAACATCGTTGCACTGGGCTTCATCCCCCACAGCCAGATGCAGACTGCTCAGGTGTGAGTGGAGAGGAGGGAGCGGGGCTTCCTGCCAATCCCCCTCTCCAGCAGAGCCAACTCCCTCGTTATCTGGGAAGGTGGGGAGTTTAATTAGCATGTCTTGGTCTAGGGTTTAACAGCAGTGCCCTGGCCCTGAGGATAGAGCTGTGTCTTGTTTTTTCCCCCAGGTCTGGGTCTGTCTCTCCAGGTGTCTCTGGTATCTCTGAAGTTCCCTGGCCCTCCTTCCTCCAGTTCTTCCACCCTTTTCAAGGGTTTTGTTTGGGTGTTTGTCTGCTGTAGTACCCTTCACTAGAAGCTCTGCCATGGTGATGGAGCCAGGCCGTGTCCTTGGGAACTGGGCCATGGGGTGCACCCCTGCAGGATCCTGTGGCTGGCTGTGTGTCTGAGGTCTCCCTGCCCCAGCTGCTGCTGCCAGCTGGGGTGTTTGGGACAGGAGTGTCTCTGCAGGGCCAGCAGCAGCTCCCCCTGCCATGGGCAGCACAGGTCTGATGTTCCTGCAAGGGGCTATGCCAGCAAAGTGAGGATCAACATGGGCAAGGACTGGGCACCAAGGGGAAGAGCTGCTATACATTTATATGTTATGCTGTATAATGCTATTCTGAAAATGGCAAAGCCGAGAACCTGCCTATAGGAGCAAGTTTTACCTGTTACATCAATACAGTTGTAGCAACAGGTAGCTACTGCATTCAGTGCTCTAGAGTAGCTCCCACGTGGCTTTTCCTATCAAGTCTTCACCACCAAAAGAGGTGTGACTTTCATTATTTTTCTTTATGGGCAGGTAGCTAATAAAGGTAACTAGAGGGTAGCCACGGGTCACTTGGCATTGGCCAAGGGAAATGGTTTAGTCCCTCCGGTTATTTCAGACTCACTATTGCTCTTTACCTGCTCAGTTAACTTAAAAACCTGTCTCAGCACTTGTTCTGCTCGTGCCTAGGAACTGCCCTGGAATATTCACCCCAGCCTGTGTAGCCAGGCCAGCAGAAGTTTCTAGTGTAGCCTGTCCTTCCTCGGCTGAGGGGACCATCTCCTCAGCAAGCAGAGCTGGGCAATCCGGCTGTGTTTTGCAGAGCATCACCAGCCCCGGCTGGTAGAAACCCGGGATCATTTATCATCTGGGGCTGTGATGGATGAGGTGATACGAATTGGTGGCTTTGGTCCATTAGTGTTGGAACCAACTGATCTCCTTACTGGCAGCCTCAGCTGGAAAGACTCTTGGTGCCCTGTGGCACCTTTCCCTCTTTGGAGAAGGCCTCTGTCCTTCAGGGGGGACTGTGAGCTATCAGCACAGTGACCCCTGAGATTTTGCTGCCTCTGCTTTCTGGAGCTCTTTCCTACTCCGCCAGGGCTCAGTGGATGCTC
>NW_008236180.1:7785846-7787400 GCF_000691975.1 Corvus brachyrhynchos
TGAGGCAGATCCCACAGCTACTTTGCAGCCTGGGATTTGCGTGTCTGCATAGCGGCTGCTTTGCAGCACCGAGTTATTTGCATTTGTGTGGGTTTTTTTCTGCCCCAGATCCCACAGCGAGCTCTGCTCAGAGCTGCTGCCTCTCGCACGCAGCACAGCCCGGGCTGGCTCACTCCTGCAGCTCACCTGGTGCTTGCCACAGATTCAGCAGTTCAAGTTAGAGTTAGCCCTGGCTTTTAAGGTCTATTCCAACCCATTTAACTCCTCGGCTTTGTGTGAAAAACAAATGGGAAATATAAAAGCTTACATCAGCTCCTGCAACTCGCAAAGTGAATGGGAAAGCTGGAAGAAATTTACAGTCAGAAAAAGAACTGTGTGTAAACTCTCACTTTGTTCAAAGACAGTTTATTATCAAAGGATAATTTTAGGTGACAGTTGTTGCTGGGGTATTTTGTGCTTTTTTTTTTTTTAATTATTACTACACTTTAGTTATACAGTGTAATTCTTGAACAGATACTCAAACAAGCGAGATTGGCTCATCATTCCTCTTTAATTCCACATCATGTCACTTTGGAAAGGAAATGGCTTGGTAAAAGCCAGAGAGTTCAGATATGATGCTGGCAGATCGTTATGAAATATTCACAAGACATTTAGTTTAACTTGGTGCTAATTGAACACTGACAGCACAAGTTACTCCTGCCTGCAGCAATAGTCTATCACGTTTAGGCAAGTGGCATTCCTTCCCCTTTGATGCTCTCCGAGATTGGAGGCTGTGAGGGAGCACAGTTAACAACCAGTAAACACTCGGGGAGCAGCACTGGAGAGGGATCCTGCACAGAGAATCCTCCAAAAAGTGGAGAGAGTTTATTTGCACAGGGGCTGTGATAAGGCTTCAACTCTGTCTATGAAAATACTCAGCATTAGGTGAGGGGTGATGCTAAATTGAAATAGATTTTTTTTTTTTTTTTTTAAATATCTTCCTGAGTGAAGACACTTAAAAGCAAGACTATTTGCAGACTACCTACTGTCACTTTTCTGAAGCCATAGCCCAAAAGGCCTCCTTGCCTTTTGGGTTTCTCATCTTGAGATGAGGGGTTTCCAGGGCAGTTATAGCTACAGTGGTGTAACTCTGTATTTTCTGATGGAGACGTGGCCTTGTTTATTTCTTTCCTCTTTATTTCTGTAGCTCAACATGCTGATATTTGTGAATTTGTTTATTTGTCAGTTCAGCTTCCCTGTGGGCATTTAATAACAGGAACTTTCCTACCATTTTAATTGTCTCTTATTCCAGAGCCAAGCAGAGTTTGAAGCAGAGTATTAATGCCATCATTTTAGTCATCAGCCATGATGTGTGGTCTAAATAGCTTGGATCAAAACTCGGTGCCCAGCTTTGCCTGAAACCCTCTGGCAATCTGTGGCTTAGATGCAGTCATCTGCCCTGGGTGCCTCAGTTTCCCAGCTATGGAGAAAGGCCAAGTTGTTACTCAAGGACTTTTCTCATCCTCTCATTTGGAGGAGTTTGCTGCAGACTCCTCCTGTGTGGCCAGCACAGGG
>NW_008236180.1:7787413-7796619 GCF_000691975.1 Corvus brachyrhynchos
CAGGACGCGCTGCCTCAGTAGGGACCCTGCTCCCCCTGCACTGCAGCCCACGCCAAGCACATTTTGTCACTCTCGGTGTAGCTGAAGAACTGAGTGACTTCCATGTGAAGCAATATATTAAAAAAGTGACCCAGAACATTTTTAATCTACCAGGGGAAAGGTTCCCATCTGCCTAATTCACCTGTCCCAGGGAGTTAAACTGGGGACAGAGGCACAGACGAGAAGGTGTTAATGAAACTGTCACCGAATACTGAGGTGACAGTGGCTTCGATTTCAGGAATTCCTCCAGCAAATGGGGTGGTGACTGAGCACTTGCTGGCTGTAGAAAGGCAGGCAATAGTACAGCCAGCATGACTGACCAAAGTAGTAGTGGTACAACTGGTAGTAACCATCTAAGAGCTCCAGCAGCTTGGATCAAAGCCCTGCTGTTCAGTGCTTGTACAAATGCAGGGAAAATCAGCATCCCCTTCCCCATATCCCTGATGGGAAGCTACAAATCGGTGTAAACAGACAAGGAATAAGAGTTAAAATGTGAGGAATATTGCACAGGCAGCAGTCACAGCACACACTGGTGTTGAGGCTGTGTTTTTCCCTTTTAAACAGAAATCATTGGAAATGGAGATTGCTAAGAAAGGATTTAAAGGAGGTATCTGTGATTTCTTTGAAGCTTGGGGTAGGGTGAAGGGTGAAGGATGGTTTCTGAGCTAGACAGACTGGAAACAGCAGCTGGTGATTTATTGTTGGGGTGATCCCCACTCCACTTGCCTCCAGTGCCAGTCATGGTGAAATAGGGATCACCCCAAAAGAGCTTCTGTCTGAGGAGTGCTAAGAAAGGATTTAAAGGAGGTATCTGTGATTTCTTTGAAGCTTGGGGTAGGGTGAAGGGTGAAGGATGGTTTCTGAGCTAGACAGACTGGAAACAGCAGCTGGTGATTTATTGTTGGGGTGATCCCCACTCCACTTGCCTCCAGTGCCAGTCATGGTGAAATAGGGATCACCCCAAAAGAGCTTCTGTCTGAGGTGGGGGACACCCAGCTGGGATTGCAGAGAGGAGGGACCAGGTGAACTTAAGCAGCTAAGAAAAACATAATTTAATCAGCAGAAGGTTTTTCAGCCCAAGCAGATTCTGGATATAAGGTCATGGATGAGCTGAAAGCCATAGAAAGGGAGCTTTCCTGCCCTGGAGTTTTACACAAGATGGTTGATGGCTGTAGATAATGATCTGCTGAGAAAACACACCTTGCTTTCAAAAAAAACATATTTTCAAAAGCCAAGGATGCAACACTGGACTAAAAGAGCTTCCAGACTTCCTTTCCATAGACCCCCCACCCTCAGGTTGTTGAATATCACTCTCTCAGTGATATTGTCCTTGGGAGGATTGAATAAACTTACAGTCCCCCTCTACAGAGAAGCAGTAGAGGGAGGGACATGAAATGTCCCATCCTCCCCAGAGTCCTGCTCCAACTGGCTTCCATAAGCATTGCTCCTCAGGAGGGAAAACAAATGAGGCTTTCAAAACTGTTTTACTTAATTCATTTCATTCTGGGCTAGAGCAAGGCAAATAGACAGTGGGAGGACTTCACTGATAAAGTTTTTTGGGGTTTTTTTCAAAAGCTGAGAATACCAGAAGATAACACAACAGCAAATTAATGCATGTTTTAAGCCCTTGTACCTAAACATTCCCTTTTGGGGCTGCGCCAGGTATCTCGTGGTGCCAGTGAAAATGGGATACAGATGTTCACTTGTTTGGTTGGAGACACTGCAATAATTCATGCCTGCTACAAATGATCAGCTGCCTCGTGCTCACAAAAGAATACTCTGATCTTTTTGTCAGGAATAAGAAAACATATCCCCTGTACCTATATTAAGGAAAATAAGGCCTATAAGAACTGTGGAAATGTGTTTTTCAGTTTTCAAAACGTAATTTCTGTTGTAGCACCACAGCCTGTGTTGGTAAAAGAACAATCAGAATGATTCCAGTCCAAGGTGTCCTCAATGCAAGGGGAATGAGTCGGTGTCTGGGACAGGTATAAAAAAAAACTGCTGTGAAATGTGTATTCACAGAGGAGCTTTGGGATGTTGTCCCTGGGGCTTTTTTTTTCTTTGTTTCCTTTTTTACAACTTTAAATATCTGCATCTTTTGGTAAGATGAATTTAGGTGGTTTTAACACGTTTTACCTCTGACTTTGAACTCACTTGTGGTGAAAATAATCTCACTGAAGTCAAGTCCACAGTAACAGTGCTCAGGAATGCGGTGTGTCTGTTTTGATGGATGTTATGGAAAAGGGAGATGTATACCCCAAAAATACACAGGGATGTGAGGAGAAAGAGCTGAGCCCATCAGGCTGCAACACAACAGCAGGGCTGACACTCACCTTCTGCTTTTCCATGTACAGCAGAGAACTGCAAAACTGGCATCTGCCAGAAGGATTTGTTCCATCCCTGAATACCTGCACCGCTGGTTTCCCCCCTGTGCTGCTGTCAGGAGAGTTACAAACAGGTTCACACCTGCTGCATAGCTCGGGCTTGAAGGAATGCTTGTGCAAATTTGGCAGGTAGGAATTGCTCTCTTCAGATCAGACTGCACTTCTTGAAATAGGAGCTCTCTGCTTTCCCTGCCTGCTGTTCTATTTTTCACTTTCTTCTTGCAATGCCCATATTAAAATGAAGATTTTTATAACTCTTTTTTTTTTTTTAATTTTCTTAATTCATTTTCATGGTGGGGCTGTAACCAAATCCAAAGTGGCGCTTCTGGGAGTCCAGCCCCGATGTTGTATGAGGGTTTTAAAGGCGTGCACAATTTTTTCTCTCACTCCCCCAATTTTTTTTTCTTGGTAATTTTTGTGATGTGGATTTGGGCCTGACACAACTGGCATCATTTGGGATGTAATGACTTTTTCTCCTGGTTTATCTGGGAGGTGTTTAACCTTTTGCTCACCTTTCTCAAGTTGTAGGTTGACTTCTAATTGAAAAATCCCATTTAGAATCAAAACCCACTGAAAACCTTTGGATTCAGTGCACTTAAATGCAGTGCTTTATTTCCCTATTTTTTTCAACTGTTTTTCTTGGCTTAAATGACTCACCAGATTTTTTTCCAATTTATTGAAAAGTTTTGGCATTCTGAAAGGGCATTTTTTGCAGGACTAACTGTTAGCTGATTGTTTTTTCCTGTTACTGTTTACTACATTGTAATTGTAGTTTTACACATCAGTGCAGACCATGGACAACCCCAGCTGGGCATATATATATATATATATATATATATATATGCAGACTATTCAAAACTTTCCAAGGGAGTTGTGGATCCCTGGATAGCAAATTTCTCTCTCTAACAGCTGAATACCTTTTCTCATTTCTCTGTGGACTCCTCGAAGTCCCCAGCCCCCAGAAGTTCTCAGAGCACAGCTAAAAACTGTTTCAGGTTCATTCCCACTTGCTCACAGAATGTAGTAGTTCAGCCAAGACGTGCTGCCCCACTGGTGTTGCTTCACTGGAGCAAGTCACAGCCAGAAATAAAGGCAGGGTCTATTTTTTTCTTCTCTAAGTATGTTCAAAACATGAATTTCCATGAGTTTCCAACATAAGACCTATATCTGCATGGTAAGTAGAGTCACTTTCACTTGCAAATGAGGTTGGATCTGCTAAAAAATCTGCTAATTTGCAATAAAAATAGCATCCATCTTTGCTCTGCAAATATAGCCTCTTTGAAAACTGTCCCATTTTCAGAACTGCAGCAGCTTGTAGGATGGGAGAAAGGGGAAGGAGGAAATACCTTGCATTTGAAGTCACTTTGTATTTCTCCAGGACTACTTCACACACCTTTAGTCATTATGTTGCATTTTGTGTTGTCACATTAATTTTCACAGTAACAGACTGATATAAACAGTGTGACTGCACTGCAGAAGCAAGGGACACTGGATTGATTGGGAGGGAGGATTTGTTCAGACATAAATATCTCCTGCCATATTGAGGGGAGTTTAAAAAAATGGCCAGCCAAGAAATTGCTTTTTTGTAGGAACGTTCTGTTTCTCTCTTTTTCCTATTTTTTTTTTCCCTTTTATTACATGCTTTAATGTGAGAGACCAGGAACAAGGGGAAAGCGAGTGGCTATTTAATGAGTCTGGAGTGCTGACTCCAACTGCTCTTTCAGAGGGTGAAACTGCAAGGAATGGGAGACAAGGAAGGTTGAAGGGGTGTGTGGAAGATGGCATTAACTAAGGAGGCCTGGTCATGTAAGGTCTTGTTGGGGAAACTGCTGACTTTCTCGCAGGTTAAATGCTTGCAGGAATTGCAGAGTCAGGCTCCTAGAAAATGAGGGCACACACCAAAAAATCAGCACCTCAGCACACAACCAGGTGAGAACATCAAGTGCAGAGAGGAAAGCCAGTGCAATGCCTTCTATCCCGATCTCCCTGCACCCCAGGAAGGATGCAGAGATTGCAGAGAGGAGCAGGTATTGCTGTCCCTGTACAGCAGCACCTACCTGACCATCACCTTTATCCCCTAGGATGGGGTTGCTGCTCTGTGCAGCTCTGTCCAGACTTTCAGGAAGCTGCTCTAGCACTCACATCTGCTGGCTTGGCAATGCTGCTTTTGCCCAGCCAGTGGGATGACTTTCAGTGCAGGCTGGAAACATTCCCTGGGCTCCCATGGCTTTTCCTTTAAGGGAGGAGCTGTGAGATGCCTCAGCTTTGGAGCTGATTGAGTTCTCTGCTGGCACTTGTCACTCTTTGAGTATTCTGGGCTAGAGCTTGTGGTCTGGTGTAAGAAAATAAATTTGCCTCTGAGGAAGCTTGAAGAAAAGTCCCAGTATCTGATCAGAGGTTTTGCTATTAAGGATGGGAGCAGTTGCAGCTCTAGGAATGCCTTATTCCTCACACTTCTCCTGTGCTAAGGACAGCTGGAATGAGTCACACTGGTCCTTGTACAGCATCTGAGCCTTGAACTGAGGTTTCCACTTGGTATGTCCAAGTTTCTGACACCAAAAGCCTTGGATGGAAACTTGCTTATGTCTGGCTGGATGGCAGCAGGCAAAACTCTTAAAGGAAGAACAGCTAATTGCATATTCATAATGGCACATCCTTGAGAAAAGCCCTTCAGTTTGGATCTGGAAATTCACCCCTGTCCATGCTCAGCAACATCCACCCCCAGTCTCTGAAGAACATGGATCAAGCAGAGCTTTTCGGTCCTTTTCCTCTGAGAAAGAACCACTAATTTCTTCAGTTGGAGCACATTATTTTTTTAACAAAAGAGCATGATGCAGCTCTATACACCAGTTGGAAGCAATGTGATTTGTGTCATGAATACTAATATGCATTTGACGGTATCCTATAAATTCAACACGTTCTGAAGAGCATTAACAAGAGTTGTAGGAATCATACTTAAATTCTTCCCCCACTTTTTGTCAATTAAAGGAAAAGGAAGCTAGTGAGAGTCTGTATTTGTATCCAAAACAAATATGGCTTGGGTCACGGCAAGACTTCTGCACGCCGTGCTAGACCTGGGTCTACAGCACATTCATTGATTTTCGTCTCCATGAATCACCCTAAAGCTATAGGCAACAATAGCTGAAGCTATGTAGATGTGATTTCTAGTTCATTTGTTGTTCATTAGAAAGATTTTGTCTCTCTCATTTGCAGCACCCCTGCTGCTGCGTGTTCATTAGGAGAATGGAATGTATTCCAAATATTTTCTAGCTCTGGCAGGGCAGATGGTGGAAAGTAATTTTCCAAACTCGGGGGGGGGAACACACCCAAATAACCCCAAGTCACCCCCTGCACACCAGAAGAATTTGGAATTTTTGAGTGCAGACGTGCCGTACACTTTCTGTCTCTCTGGTTGTACAGTGCAGCGTGTCGGAGTGGTGGGAAGTGTGTATGAATGGGAATGTATCACATTACATGTGGGATGTTAGCAAGGCTGGGATTTTTTTTCACAGGAAACTGCATTTGCAAAGAGCACACAGCAACACGCAGTACCCTAAAAGATGTGTGTGAAGGAGTGAGCAAGATGCATTTCCCTAAATCTTCTGGGCAACCCAGTGCCTGAGGGAATCCCAAGGAGGGAGGACAGAGCCTGGGCCCCACTCCAGTTTCCCCGTCCAGTCCTGTGCAGAGGTGTGAGGCAAACTGGAAGCTTCTCAGACACCCCATCCCCGTTCCCTGCCCTTGGCCGGCGCGGGCAGAAGGATGTCCCAGTGCTCAGACAATGGTGGAGGAAGCGGCTCTGGCTGCATTTCCCTTCTGCTCCCTGGGGAGCCGGGGGAGCACACAAGCCAGGGCCAGATTTAGCTCTTGGATCCACATGAAACATCCCTGTGCCGACTGCTCTCTTCCTCCATGCTCGGGCTCTTGTCACAGGAGTGGAAGTGGCGCACACAAGGGGAACAGAGGGGCCGAGCCCATGTGCAGCAGCAGGGCCGGGAACACAATGCGGGGGAAACAAAGAGCGGGGTTGTGTTTGCTGCCTTCCCAGGGCCATTCACTTCTCCTGCTTGGAGCCTGTTTCCTCTTTTCAGGAGCCTCTTGACCTGCAGCTCCCTCTCCTCAGCAGACAGACCCCAAAGCCCTGCGGCTGGATCCTAATGCCTCTTCAGATCAAATCGGCAAAACACTCGGAACACAGAGCCTGAGCTGTGTGTTTGCAGCCAGGCTTTAAGCTCCTTGGCACTGGCACCAGGGGTTCCTGTTTGTTTTCCAACTCCTGGGGACAGCAATGGTGCTCTCGAAGTCAATACAAACAAAACAAGAGAGGCTCCAGCCAGTGCAGCAGAGCTTATCCAAGTGCCGCCATCCCTGGGACTGGGCTGTGCTCTTGCCGATGGAAGCTGTCTCCAGCACTGATCTGAGCTGTCAGCTCAGGCCTGCATACCCCAAATCTCGCACAAAAAAACCTGGCAGAACACAGAACTTCCTCAAAAGAAGGGCACCAATTGACCCATCTGTGCCAAGACACCCGACTCGGGAGGAAGGTGCTTTGACAGCTGCTCTAAAACCCCATCAGATTTTCAAAGCTCACTATCAGTGATGGATTTTCAACCCCTCACTTTCTCCAGGCACTCTCACATTGCAGTGAGTGGGTGCAGGTGGAGGTGTTGGGGGCCCTCACTTGATTCATTTCATAGAATCACACAATGGTTTATGTTGGAAAAGCCCTCTAAGGTCATCGAGTCCAGCCATTCCCCCAGCACTGCCAAGGCCACCACTAAACCCAATCCCTAAGCACCACATCTACACGTCTTGTACACCGAGCACGAGGCAGCAGACCCCTCTGAGCCCGTGTTCAGCTTTCAGGCAGCTCCATCCCACGGCATCTGCCCTCTCTGGAGTTAAGCGTTAGTGCCTGCACGTGGTGCGGGCTCTGTGGAAGCGGGATGGGAAACGGATGCATCCCGGAGCCGCCGTGACCTTCAACCCCACTGCTTGGTCACCCAGCAGAAAAAATTGGGAGCATTCCTTCCCAACAGCCAAATGTGGTCCCCTGTGGGAGCTGCTTTTCCTCTCTGGCCGGCCGGAGCTTCCTCCAGCCAGGACTGTCCCACCAGCTGAGATTCAGGGGTTTGTGTATCCCACATCCAGCACCTGTGTTTCCCACAGCCAGGCTGAGTTTTAAACTCCTCTCCATCAGCTACGGCCAGTGGCTTTCGGAGATGAGCAGGGGCTGTAATTGATTCATCAGGACTCCTGTTAATTGGGCTTTGCTCAGTTGTTGCAATATATTTCGTTCCTGATTATTACGCTCTGGAGCCATGGTTCCTTTAGGTAATTTATGCTGTAGCCTACGTATGTGTAAAAAATTTATTGCAATCGTGTTTTTAATTAAAATGCATGCGATAATACTAAAAGCAGAGAGGGGGAGGGAGGGAGGAGAACGCAGATTAAGTTTTTAATTGTTTTAATAGTGAGATTTGTTTCAGAGAGAACAGGGCATATTGGTTTCCTTGGAAACATTGGCGATGTATTAGCTGTATAAAATCTAGCATAAAAGATTTGAGAAAGTGAAGCCTTTAGGTTTTAACTGATGTTATAACTCTTTTCATTTGGAAAACCAGATTCACACATGCTCCCTGGAGTCCCAAAAAGGTGTCTTTTTGTGTTTTCTCTTAAGCCTTAGAAATCATTTCATAGATTATCGGAATCATTAGAAATCCAAAACTGCAATAACAACAAGAAGAAAAAACCTTCAACAATTCAATATCCCTGATTCATACGATTTAATTAGATGTGCCTGTAAGTTCTCTTTGTGCCAAACAGTACCAGGCTCAGGCAAGACTCCACGTGATTTGAGAAAGAAGTGCAAAAAATTTGGCTTTTTCAAATGTTCCAGTAAAATTAAGATTATTGGTAATGGACAGGGGGTTCAGTTATTTTATTGTACATCACCTGGAGGTACAATATACAATGCACAGACAGTTTCAAGCTCAGAGAATCACTGAGGCTGCTGATGATGATCTGGCCTCACACAAAGTCTTCAAGGCCTCTGTTTTTCCTGGCTTATGTTTTAGGAACCAGAGAACCCCTGGAGAGCCTCATCCCAGAGACAGCACGTCAGGTTTGGGGCTACAACACTCCAAGGCAGTACAGGAGGTCAAATGTCCATTTTAAGGATGTTCTCATCTGAAGTTAAAACACTTTCTTTTCATTCTCTTTGAAAAGCAGGCTCTCAAATTATAAATTTTGTCTCTTAGTGAGGAAGGATTCAGGTCTCTGCAGCCGAGTGAGACTGAAACAACCAATTTTAATATCTGTGATTCACCTCTGAGCCCAAACTGTGATGATACAGTGCATCTGGGGATCAAATACCGCAGAAACGCTCTCTTTGAAACAAGGGGGGGAACAGACTGCAGATAAAGTACCAGATGTAGGATTTTGGTCCATCAGAGAAGAGAATGGAAGGCTTGGTTTTAGCATGTAAGACTAATCACTCAGTTGAAATCATTTCAGCAGCTGAGTAAATAGACTTATGGAAAAGACATTTATGGGAGCATTTGTGTTCCAGGATCCTCCCTCTTTCCTAGCCCTCCCGTTTGTTTGCTTTTCTGTCTCTTTGGTGTCGAAGCCTCCCCGCTCGCAGGTTTATGAAGCAGCGGTGACGGTGTCAGCCGTGCCGTGTGCGAGCAGAGGGGTCTGAGCTCCCCATCCTGCCCAGGGACAGGGGCCCCTCTGCCCCGCGGGGCTGCGCTGGGCTCCGGGCACGGGACCGGGAGC
>NW_008236180.1:7797690-7802567 GCF_000691975.1 Corvus brachyrhynchos
AGAGGTGCGCTGTGGCAGGCGCGGAGGGCCTCCGGGGAGGGCTCCCGAGCTGCTGCCCGTTTTGGGCCGGGGCAGTGAGCGGGGCCTGCCCTGCCCCGGCTGCCCGGCAGCTCCAGCCCAGCCTGAGCGTCCAGGCAGAAAAATGCAGAGCAGAGCCTGGGTTTGCCTGAGCTCACCGTTCATGCAAGAAGCAAAAGCACCAAAGCGCAGCAGTTGTGTTTTGGCAAACACGAGCGTGTCCGTGTGTAGCATTTTTGCGTGGGAGTGCGCTGGGTGGGCGTAGATGGGCATCAATCAAGGACAGTTCAATCCATGAGCTGTTTGCAGCTGCTCCGCTTCCAAAACAATGCTGAGAGTGGTTCCGAGCTGCCTTCCAGCATCACTCAAGTGCTTCCTTGGATGAGCCTGAAGTCTTCACTTGGTTGTGGCAGAGCTCAGGGTCACTCACCTTTGTTTGCTTTCCAAAGTGCCATTCCCCTCTCCAAAATGCCTGCTGTTCCCTCAAGAAAAGTCAGGGATTATTTTATGCTTAAGCAGTTAAAAGTCTTCCCTCGGCGCTGTTTTATTTTACACGTGCCATCCCGGTTTCTCTATCACAAGGCAATGAAATGTGCTCAGGCGGAGAGCTGTGAATTCGGAGGGTTATGTATCTCCTACCAGTGCCTCAATAAAATGCAAAGGTAGGGTGGAGTCTTTCCAGTGATGTCAGCCGGAGTTATATTGGGCCCCAAATGAGACAGAATGGGTTGGAATAACATTCTGGTGGCTTCAGTGAACATTTTCATTACAAACAAATACTCACTGACTTTTTATCCGTCCTGGATGGGAACAAAACCTCCTAAGTGGGACCCTTAACTAAAGCTGCTGAGCATCCATGTCCCCATAGCATTGTTCTCCTCTGTGGCAGCAGAGATCCTCTTCTAATTGTTGGGGAGAAAGCCTGAGTTTCTGGTACCAAGCAGTTAAAAAAATAAACTTAAATTGAGAGGTTAGTCACCAGAAAGTGGAAACCATGTCTGGGATTGTTAGAAATAAGGCTTGCTTGAAAATAAATATAGAATTATTCACCATGGTAACTATTGCCCTATTGCGTTAGTGCGTATCGATTTAACATTAATCCAGAGACTAATGCTGTGAAATATTTGGACTCTTTAATGGACAACTGTTTGGTTAACAAAGCTTTGGGGAGTTTTGGAGTTTTTTTGGTTTGGTTTTCCTTAGGTTGTCCTGAACACGATTTGACTCTTAAGGTTACTTATTTCTCAGATGGATCTTGCTTTTCCATTACATTTTATGAATTTATCCTTAGTGCTGCACTGTAATGATCTAAGTGATGCTGGAGTGTTGCAGTGAGGAATAAAAGGAAAGATTTAAATGTGACTGCATAGGCAAATGCCTGACTTCTGGTCTGGCACTGAGCAAAATTACGTTACAATCCCACACTAGCCAGAGCAGGCTGATGTTCCCATGTCCTTCAGTTTGTCCAAGGATCCCAGATGATCTCAGAACTCCTGTGTGTCCCTTTCCCTGGCTGCAGAGCCTGAGGCCCAGGGAGCAGCCTTGGCTCTCCCTGAAATTTTATGGCAAACCCAGGAAGCAAAGGGAGATCTCGCAGTTCCAGACTCATCCTGGAGCCGTCTGAGGTGTCTCCAGGGAAAACATAAAAAGAAGTGGAAAAAAGCTGATCAGTGACAGAATACAGGAGCCAAAATCAACAACAGTGTGTTCTGGAAGTGTCCCACAGATGAGCAGCACTCGCTGCTGGGACAGAAGCTCTGACAAATGCGTTGAGCTGGAGGCTGGATGGTGTCATTACAAAGAACAGGGTGAAGCATTTTAGTTAGCTGATGTACTTTTAATTTTTACAAGCCCATCTGGGATGACTTTAATTATTTGTTCTTAAATCATGGTGGAAAAATGCTGATTATTCTTAAAGCCACATGAGTAGTTCAGATGAAATGGGGATGGTGGTAAACAGAGCATTTTTAAACCAGCATCGACTTGCAAACAGTTATTTTTTTCTTTATTTTTAAAGAAGGTTAGGAAGATGTGTGAACTTGCAGCAGCCTGCACCTGAAATGGGAGCCTTTATCCACCAAAGCGTTGGGAACTTGTGAAAACTCCCCCTGAGCAATGGCACGGCCAGAACCCGGTGCCCAGGCTGCACTGGAGCTGTGGAAGAGGCAGCTCCAGCGGGGGAGGGCAGGCACCGTGCCATTGCTCAGGCCACCCCATCTCCAGTCCCTGTGCCCAGGAGTGATGCCTTTTGAAAGGCAAAGCCTTGCTTGTTGCAGCAGAGATTGCAGAGAAGGACCCTCCACTCAAGGAACTGACCTGCCTCAGAAGAATAATCCATTGCTTAGAGCTGCGTTTACTCTCCTGAGACTGTTTAAGGGTGTCCCAACTGTCTTAAAATCCAAGAATTCTGAACCAAACGTGAACTGTGGCCACATCCATGCACCTGAGGAGCTCGGAGGGCTCGGCAGTGGTGGCAGGGCTGGTGCTGCCAGCTGGGATCTCACATGACACGGGGACACGTGCAGTCTTCACCTTGACTTATTTATGGCAGTGCTACGTGTTTTAAGTGCAAAGGATGGTAGTTGCAAGCTGGTAGGCTCAGATAAGCTTCCAGCCACTTTTTCTGGCCAGTCAAGCAAGGTCCTTTGAAAAAGCATCGCTAATATTCAACTGCCAAGTGTTTTAAACATAATATAAAGATATATTTCCAGATAAATAATAATAAAAGTGGATTGATTGATAAAGCCTATCTGAACTGGAATTTGTCTTCAGAGTTTTGACCGTGTGTGTGCCTGGCTTTAACTTTCTTGATGGCCTTTCTGGGTCTGGTAGGCTCCCACCTGCCCCAGGCCCATGCCCCTGTAGCAGGGGTAATGTTTCTTCACATTTTCAGAAGGCATTTCTAAAAATCTGAGTGCCACAAAATAAATTGAGCCCCCAGAAATAACCTGAAGGAATCAGGATTACCCCTCCTGTGTTACTGATGAGGAAACTGAGGCAGGGAACAAAATATAAAATAGGACTGGAAATGCTTTATCTCCAGTTCTAGCACAGATTTTTTTTCAGGTAATTGTCCCTAATCTCCCTGCACACCAACCCCCACCTCTGGTGCCACCCCAGTAGCTCCTCCTGCCTTTGGGAATGGCACTTGTTGGATAATTCATGTCTGCCCAGTGCTGGGAAGTGCAAACTTCTCAAAGCTTGTTTCTATCCAAGCCACACGACCCTCTTCCGTGTTTCCTTTGGATTAGTAATTGCTGGGAGTTACCATCTGTCGAGTGACAAAGAGTAAAAGATTAAACAACCTGGCAATTCCTTGTTCTTTCTCTCCAGGCATTTTCAGAGGACTGAATGGGGGCTGCAGAAGTACAGGTGGGTATTTAACATTAGTTTGTAGTAGTCATGTAGAAATAAATTCCTTTTCTGGGGAGGGAAATAAAGGTTAAATCTTACCAGTGAGTGCCACTGTCTCTGACCCAAATTTTGAAACCATCCATCTCCTGTGATTGCTTCAGCTTTGTTGGAATAGGATTTCTGCAGGTCGGTCGCCCATGCCCACCTCGATGCACCTTCCCAGCAGCATCTCTGGGGTGCACAGGCCCAGATGGGGACTCCTCAGATACTCCCAAATCCTAAATCAGAGCTATCAACGGTTATGGGAAAATGTGCTTTCTTAGAAGATAACTGAAGCTGCCTTTATCTCCCAGTAACAGAATTCACCAAGTATTATAGCAGCTCTTCGCACCACTGTAGTTAAGCTTGTTTCAGCATTTTCATTATAAACCTTTGTTTTCACAGGTTTATTTCCCAGAAAAAAAAAAAAATCTGTCTTGACTAAAGCTTGGCACACTGAGCCCTCGGGGAAGAGTTGATGTTTTTTTACTTTTACCTGTCTTGCAGTGAATGGGGTCACTCCATTTTACAGTGTGTGGTTTGAAACAAAAGTGGGAATGTGTCTGGAATAGTTCCTGAGCTCTGAGCAGCATCACTGGCACTACCATGGCAGCTAATGGTAGAATTTTTACTGAGCTCAGCCATGGGCAGACTGGCCCTTACAGGTTTATCCCCCACATTTCTTTTCCAATCTTTCCCATTTTTCTGTCTGAAATGCTGCACTGGGGACTGGCTGTGTGAAGTGAGGCTGAAGCCCTGTGGCTTGGTGCTGTGGGGCCGGGGCTGAAGGGGGTCCCCACAGCTGGGTGGGTGTTGCGGGGTGAGCCTGACTTTCAGGTGGTTTTCCAGCAGGATACACAAATCCAGGTGCTTTTGGAGCTGATCTACAAAATCTCTGCCAGGTTCTGGTGGAGGCTGGGAGCTGGGGGTGCCACTGGACCCACCTGGGTGGGCTCAGTGCAGGTCGTACTTTAAAGATCCACTGTGGGTGGGTGGGTGGGTGCATGACTATGACTGGAGCATCTCTTATGAGGAAAAGCTGAGAGAGCTGGGCCCGTTCAGCCTCCAGAAGGGATGCCTGAGAGGGGACCTCATCAATGTCTGTAAGTATCTAAAGGGAGGGTGCCAAGAAGATGGACCAGGCTCTGCTCGGTGGTGCTGAGCAATAGGACAAGAGGCTACAAAACTGATGGCCAGGAATTTCCACCAGAACATGAAGAAGAACTTTGTTCCTGTGCAGGTGAACGAGCACAGAACAGATTGCCCAGGGAGGGTGTGGAGTCTCCCTCACTGGAGATATTCCAGAGCCGCCTGGACACAATCCTGTGCCCTGTGCTCTGGGATGACCCTCCTTGAGCAGGGAGGTGGATCACCAGCTGACCTACGGTGGTTCCCTCCAGCCTGACCCGCTCTGTGGTTCCGGGGGTCCGCCGGAGCTGCCGCCGCCCCGCCTGGGCGCGTCCCGC
>NW_008236180.1:7803480-7803867 GCF_000691975.1 Corvus brachyrhynchos
CCCCCGCCGGCCCCAGGGCTGAGATCGCCCCTCTTCCCCATCGCGGCTCCATCACCACCCGCGTCTCGCCCCTTGCCCGCGATGCCCTGGTGCCTCTGCCCCGCACCTTCCCCTCCTGCGGGGGTGATGCTGGGGGGCCCCCGCTCTTTGTCCGGGGGTCTGCACTACCCCCGTGTCAATCACCCTCGCCTCGGTACCGGGGGGACACCGCGGTCCGGACGCCCGAGTAGGGTTTGTATTTGGGAACCTGTTCCCCCCGTCTCCAGCCCCTCGGGGCTTTTTGTTCCGAAGGGCGATTTGGGTTTTTTCGTTAATATTTTTCAACCCTCGCAGAGTAGCAGTGAGGGCAGTGCCTGACCTAAATATCCACCACTTCTCTATGTGCTC
>NW_008236180.1:7803895-7804107 GCF_000691975.1 Corvus brachyrhynchos
GAGAGAGAAGGAATATTACTGCTGAGGGGAGAGGAATGAGTTGGGCTCTTTGGCAGTTTTGAGCAAATGGTATTTTCTGTAAAGGGAAGGTTTTCAAGGCATCCCAGACCGGGCGGGTTGTCAGGATTGTACCCTGCTTAGCACCTTGTTCAGTGCCGTGAAATCCAAACCCTGCACAGACTAATGCAAAATGGCCCAAAAGGAAAACTTGG
>NW_008236180.1:7804148-7813047 GCF_000691975.1 Corvus brachyrhynchos
GGGCTGGCGCTCGGTGCGTGCAGGGAGCGCCAGCTGAGCTGTGCCTGTTTCTGCTAGCACAGGATCTACCCCGTTACCTCCCGCGGGGCTGCAGAGCATCTGTCCCTTGGTATTTTGGATGGCTTTTGTCCAGTGTCTCTGCCTTCTCCTTCTCCAGTTTCATCGTTGTTTAATTCAGGTGTCTTGAGTCCCGGAGAAGGTCTGCAGACATTTGTATACCAGGTACTAAAATGTGTTCATTCTGAATTTTAGCATAAACCATACGCTTTGTACTGAATGCACTTTTAATCTTGATTTAATCTCATTCGTGTTCAGACAAAACTAAGCTGGATTTGCCTGATTTTATTAACACTACCGGTACTGAATAGACCATTATTCTTCCCTGACTTTAACAGGCCGGGCTAGATGTGCATACCAATAGCAGTGTATAAATAATGAAGATACAGTTCTTTTTTGTGTCAGCCAGTTGCTGAACATAAACTGTGTCCCACAGAATCCCAAGGATGAGAGACTTTACTTTGTGTCTGATCAAGGCTCATGGTTATAATAAAAGTTGTGAATTAAAATGTGTAATGTCTTTTGAAGAAAAAGCTTCTATTCCAGTCTAACTCTTGGCATGAGGTTTTGTTGGAACAACTCAGGCTTTTAATTTCACTCCTTGACTTTTTAGAAATAGCATAGTTTATAATTTTTTCCCCCATTTTTTTCAGCATATGATAGGCTTGGTAAGAGGCAGGTGCTGCTTATGGATGGGGGGTGTGAGAGACTGGGGACACTGAATTACACTGGGGGAAACCTTGCCTGAATTTGGATAGGTATTATGGGAGCCTCGTGCCTGATGCTCCCGTGGTCCTTCCCTGACTTGTCCCCTGCCCTCTGTCAGCTCTGAGGTCCTGATACTCAGGTGCTGAGTTCCCATTAGCTCCTTGGACTGAGCCTTGGAGCCTTGGACTGAGCTCCCTTACTGCTGCCCTTCCTTATTTCATGTTGGTGTAGGTTTCTTATCACCAGTATTATTATTTAAAAAAAAAGCGTTCGCTCACCTCTGTGCTACAGGAGAGCTTTGGTGGCACTGCAGGGTTGTTACCTGATCGCTTCCTCCACCTGGCTCCAGTGGAAAGGGCAGAGATGAGCCTCCCCTGAGATAAATTCATTCTACAGCGTTTTTCCTCCTCCAGTCGCTCGATTTTGTGTATCTTTCTGATAAGACTTTGAGGGAACCTCAGAGCAGCTACCACCAGATGCTCCTTAATTTTTCAGCCAAAATTTTCAGTTACCAGGCAGGAACGATTCAGGAGAGCAGCACGTGGAGGAACATGCAAACTCCTCTGATTTATAACCATCTAAATAGGTTAACTGTCCAACCGATGCCCAAAACCCTTTTCCTCGCAGGCTTTATTCCGTATGGTGGCTGCGGCGCTGCGGTGGAGGAAGCAGCTGGTTTCTGTGTGTGGCGCTCCCAGATTAGGATTATAAAAGGGCTTTTTGGGGGCGGGGGTGCGAGTCTCGCCCGCCGCCGGGCTGGAGTGCCAATATGCCGGGCGGTGCTAAGCCAGCCAGACGTCTGCGGCAGTGGGCTCTAATCGCCTCGGCTGGGTGAAGGAGGTCAGGGGTGACCGGTGTGGCGGAAGAGGCTGTAAATAACTAATTATTTGGCGCGAGGAGCGGAGCGAGGCGCCGTGCCTGCCTCCCCAGCGGGCACCGGCACCTGCCCGCTCCGGCCATCCCGTGGGCACGGCTCCTGGAGGGTGAGGGTGCCAAGGCGGGGATCCCGCGGGCACCTGGGCATCCCTGTGGGAGGTGTGAGGGCAGCTCTCTCCCGGCTGGGTGGCTCTCGGCAGAGGCTTCGCTCATGCAGACACTTTGGTCGTGCAGGAACGTTATCTGAGGTGTTTGGGATTTTTGGGAGGCGTCGGCATCTCCCAGGAGTCGAGTCCCAACTGCAGCGCCGTGTCTGGCTGGGCTGAGCAAACCGTGGGAGTGGGTTCCTGTCCAAGCCAAGACTTCTAGGTTTTCACATTCTTTGGTTTAATAACAAACCAAGTGCATATGGCTCAACCAGGGATCACGTCTCCTTTCCACTTTCACACTGCTTTTCTGACACTCTGTCATCGACAGTTACGGCCTATTCCAGGGCAGAGTGGGTAAGAACCATGTGCTCCTTTATTCCCCCGCAAAGTTTTCCTCGTGGAGGAAAGCCAGAGCTGCTCCCAGTGTTTCAGCAAGCCCGAAAGTGCTTGCACAGAGGATGTTCAGTTTGTGGCATCTCGGTTTGACCTCAGCCAAACCGGGGAGTTCCCTGTGTCTGCCTCTGGCTGTGTGTCTGTGACAAGCTCTGCTTTTTGCTGAGATCAGCATCCCAAGGTATGATCCTGGAGGAGCAGAGCACAGGTGGCTTTTGCTTGTGGTGGCCCAAGAGGTGTCTGTGTGTGCCCTTGGCCATCCCAGGAGACCCGGACACTCTGCAGTCCCAGCCCCACAGGTCCTGTGTTTCATACCCAAGGAAAGGCCTGATTCCCTCAGCCTGGACACCACAGGGGTCTTTATTAAAATTACAGTTTATTTTGTGCCCTCAGGTAGTGGTTTTAATCTTCGTGTTTTGTAATGGATGTTGAATGGGAGAATGAAAAGACACAGAGGAGGAAATGCAGGGAAAATAGTCAAACTTTGTTTTTTTCCTGTGGGTGAACACCTGGATTGTGCCGTGCTGCACAGCGGGACCGGCACATGGCACCAGAGGTGATCCTGTATAATTGGAGGTGATCATTTATAATGCAAAGTGGAGGCAAGACATGGTTCATTCTTCCTTTTCAGTCATTGTCAGGGTGTTTTCAGAGGAGAGTGTTTGCTGTAGTAAGTCCTGTTACCTTCTGCCATGGAGGCATCCCCCACCCCCTGAATGTTTGCCTTCATTTGTTTAGTAGTGTGTTTTCAGATCCTGATTGTGAGAGGACCAACACTGAAGGGTGTGTGAGGAACAGCAACCATATTCTTTTCCTTAAAGCCAGGAATTGCCAAGGTGGGGTCTGGGATCACCTCTAAATTTTTGGGCTATTGCATTAGCTGCTACCACTGCTTCATTTGCGAATGGAGAGAAGAGCACCTGCAAACATGTGCTCTTACTTTTATTTGCTGTTGCTCACCAAATATACTAATAATTTTCGATTTCCCAGGCTGAAGTTGGTGGTTTGATAAATCCAGTTTTAGAATGAATTTGTAAACTTAAATTATAAGTGGAGAGACATGAGGAGACCTTTCCAAGGGAAGTACCAAACTACGTGGTGTCACTAATAGAGGGTAATTACAACCCAGCTCCTTTCCTGAGTAACTCATTCTACAGTCATGTCTGTCTGTGTTGTTTCATTCAGGTAGCAGCAGCCATCAGAATTTGCTAAGCCTAATTAGTGAAAAAAAAGGTCATTTATTTGCAGTGGTGTCTCATGTGAAAACTGCCAACCAGTTTGCTTCCTGGAGGGAGATCCCGTACTGGTGTGTGGTTTGTCTTATCAGATCCCTCCCGTTCTCTGATACACTGTGCATCTGCTTCTGGCGGGTTTCATCAAAGTGATGAAGCCTGGCTGGAGAGCTCATGAGGAGAGGTACAAGGGCCACTTCGCTGCAATTAAGTGGAAACTTGGTTCATGCCATGAGCGCGCTCCCAGACGTCCATAAAGCACAGGAATCATTGATGTCGACGAGGATGTTTTTATGCAGTGTTCTTCCTGTCTGTGTGGCTGAATTGCTGGGTGATTATTTTATAACTATTTTGGCAGAAGGTAGGTCACTCAGGCAGGTCCCAGGTGAAGAAACGCATCACAGACCTGCTCCGTCTGCGAACGTCACGGCTGAGTCTGGCACAGGGAGGATCAGGGAGGAATTCTGTGGCAGCAGGGTCTCATCTCCATCTTTCAGAACTGATCAGTGGCTGTTGTGTTGCTGCTTCCTTGCTGCAGGGAATGCAGTAGTAGTCTGGGAGCTCCTCCAGGAGTGATGGGTGAGTGTGGGGTGTAGTGGAGCGGGGCAAGGATGATCCCGGCGCTGAGCATGGGAGCTCAGGTTCCAGGTCCCTGAGTGCCAGCACCTGGAACCTGGACACTCAGTGCTGAGAGCTGGAGAGACCCTGCACACACACACCACCAAGGGCTGACAAGTTTTAATACTTGAGGAGGTCTCAGGGTTCTCCCTGTGTGTGCACACAGCCATAAACACATCCGTGAAACTGAATTTAGTAATACAGGAAAGTGGCTCCAAATGAACTGGTTAATGAAGTAGTTGGTAACCAGAGAAGGGAGTTTTGGGGTTTGGGCTTTTTTGATTGTTTTTTTGGTTTTTTTTAAAGCAGATAAATTTCAGCTGTAAGAATTTATCATTCAAATCAGAGGATTTGGGGAGCTATTGAGAGTAAAGAGAGCTTTGATGATTTGGCAAGGAATACAGCTTCTAAGGCAGTACTTTGATCTGCATTTTAAATGCTTCTTTGTAATGACAGTTTCACAATTTCTTTTCTCATTTTGAGTCAGTTTTGCAGAGGTATGTTTTGAGAGAAAATAGTAACAGCACACATTATTCTTGTTGGCTTTGGAGCCAGCTAGAACTTGTAGTTCATCCCAGATCTTTTGGCTACCATGGTAAATTTATGATTGCACCAAAAAGGAAATTAGTAAAGATGTTAAATATTATCAAAGCTTTGCAAATCTTTTGAAATCTCTCCGGTGTGAAAACTAAACTTGCATTAGCATTTCTGCTGTGGTGTGTTGAACAGTGTTTATCCAAGCATCCACCTAATACTGCAGGTTCCTGATTTAGCTTTCTTTTTTCCTTCTGAAGGACACGCTACTGTTTAGCACATGCATCCTTTTAGTCTTGCATTGCACCTGAAACCTTGGCTCTAGTGACTCAAGTTTTCTAAAGACAACCCTACTGGGAACCTTTCTCCTTTCTTTCTATCTCCAGCACCTTCTCAGGTATATCTAACTGTTGTTGGATGGAGAAGGTTGTTGTTGCCTGCGTGTTCTTATACAAGAGCGCTTGTTGCATTAATTTATGTGGTATGGAGAGGGGTAAGAATTGGGAATGTTTATTAAGGTTTTAATTTAACTTTTGCATAGCATCTTGAATCCGAACGGTGGAGGGGTTTATACCTCTCATTGGAAATCAGTAGCCTCAAGCACGAGAACCAATAAGCAGGTTTTCCCAGATCAGTTTGGAGCTGTGTGGCAGCTCTTCTGGTGCTGGTTTTGGCGTCTCCTGAGCTGTGGCTCTGAGCTGTACCAGGCTGGCAGCTCTCTGCTTGTGCAGCAGGTGTGTAAAACAGGGCACACATTTCATTTGCAAGGTAAATTCGCCCAGGAAGTTGGGTCTTCAGTACATGCAAAGGGTACTGGTAGGCTTTAGATAAATAGTGCTGTGGGTACATTTAACTTGCATCCCTCCCAAATTGTCAGTGACTGTGCTCAGTGGGGCGTTATCCCAGTTTTTGGATCTCTCTGGTAGAAGGTGTTGATTTGGAGCATGTGGCCCTGAGACATGTCAGTCATCCATCCCACTCAGAGATGGTACAGCCAGGGCACTGTCTGTGTTCAGGCTCAGGTTGGCATCAAGTCCACCTTCACTTTTAGATTTTTTTTAACTAAATGCCGCTTTTTCACTGCATACAGCGAGGTAACAGTGCTAAGGTTGTCATCCGTCAGTGTCCCCTTTTTCTCCAGGTAGTCAGACTTCCCATTTCTCACTGACACAGGACTAGGTTAATGCTCCATTTAGAAGAGGGTGTGTTTTTTGCTGTGTGTGTTAGCGTGTCCCAGACTGTGGTGTTACGTAAAGACACCTTGCACATCTTTGGAAACTTGCCTCACAAGTTGTCAGTGTTGGTGGATGTCCACGGTGCTTTCAAGTGGTTCACACATTTGTGCTTGGTGTATTCAGTCTCACACATCTCTTTAATAAAATGCCTCAAACTGGGTAATTTTTCACTTGCAGTATACATTCAAAAATGTGCAGTTAGAAAGGCAAGTGCTTTTGCACATGGCAGTTCTCTGAACCATTCACAAGACCCTGCTGATGCCTGCTGAGCTGAGGGATTGTGCCTGTGATGGTTCGTGCTTTTGAGCAGGTGCAACAGGATTTCCCACATTTGCAAACTTGGCCCAAACAACCCAGCAAAGCAAAATTTAGCCTTGGCGAATGAAAACTGATTAACCCCCAGGCCTGGAGCGTACCAAGGATGAAAAAAGTCACTGGCACAAAAATCAAGGCTACTTTTCAAAGAATATGTGCAAGACATGGCTTGGGGATTTTTTTCCATCTCTTCATTCTGTCCAATATGTAAAGTAGCTGGTTTGTTACTCTAACCTCCTACAAATGATTGTCAGTAATAATTCTGTAAAACTGTGAATCAACTCTGCATGACTTTGTGCAAATAGACTGAGTAATTTCTTTGTTCTTTTCTTCTTACTTTGTAATTGGAGTCTGTAAAAGCCCAAAGGTTTGGTCTTGTGGAAAGCATGATTCATTTATTGGTGTCTGTGCCGACTAGTTATCTTTCAGTAATTCCAGAGTGCTGCTACAAGCCAAGAGTGATTCATACATGGCTAAGTGCACAAACAAATGGGGTCATGGCCATCTGCAGAAACTTTTCTAATCTATTTATGGTATCGGAGAAAGAAGTGGGTGTATTAAGGATGATGGAATAGGTGTCAATTACATTAGTGACTATAACCGGTTAAGTAACGCTCACCATTACTCAAAACCACATCTGCTCCTTGCTAAAGATCACAACAGCAGGTCCTGTTTAAATGTTAACGCAGATCTGATACGAGAGATGGATTGAGTGTCTAGCCTGCTTCCTGAGGAGCTCGCCATCCTCACAGCTCTTCTGCCTTCCTTGAGATTCAGACAGGGATCAGGAACTTGCACTGGGGATATTTGTAGTGGCAAAGTCCATCTCTGCTGTTGCTGTAAGCTTTACACACAGAATTTGGCCTTACACTTCACTTGTGTTGATGATGAGGGTAGGATTTGTCATTGGCACACCAGGCAGAACGGCTGTGTGACATCTCACAGTGGTGGTCAGGTGGTCAGTTTTCCATCCAAATGCATCTTCAGCGGTTTAAAATCTTGAGGGCAGATGACAAGCATTTTACAAGGTGGCATTTCTCTGCTCCCGTCCCTTTTCAGTAATTGTGAGAACTAATTTTCCCTTTGTAACTCTGGTAACAAAACAGCCCTGGCTGCAGCTGTGTCACAATTGCTCCGTTCAGGTTTTAGGCTTTTGCTTTGGGGGAAGCCATTTGCTCCTGCCCTGCTCAGGAGTGGAGGAGCTGGGCCCAGGGCTGGAGTTGGTTGTGAGGAGGAGAGAGTTTGAGACCAGCAGTAGGAAATAGCAGGGCAAGAAGCACTCCAGAGGCCTATGGTTGAGGGTCTCTGGTGGGCTCCCTCTGGACCCCTGACTGCCAGAGCCTGCCTGCTTGTCAGCCTTGCACGCTGCAGCTGCTTTTGCACCTGAGATATGTGTGTCCAACAAGATCTTGGCCTTGCAGAGCATGGAGTGGTCTCACAGTGGGTTAGAAACCTCCCATGTCTGCAGGATGGATGAGTGTTACTCATGATGAGGTTTGGAAGTGGCCATGGCCTCGTCTCCCCGAGCCCTGGGAGACCTTGTACAGTCACTGCTCGGTTTGTCTTCAGAGGACTTGAGTAGAACACAGAGCTCACGGACTCCAATTTCTGTAAACTGAATTTAAGCATCAGCACTGGCCAAAAATATGTAAGAATTTGGCAACACATCGTTGTTGTCCTTCCACTGATGTTTTGAGCACTGTGTTCGGCTGCGCCCTCGCTGCACGTGCTCCCATGGAGGGAGACGAGGCCTGGCTGACACCCTGAGTTCTCTGCGGACAGGGAAGTGACCCAGACTTTTGCCCAAAGGACTGATGAGTCTCTCCTGATGTCTGAGCAGCTTTCTTCTCCTGCCCTTGCTTTACTTAAGTCAACAGATTGTGTAAGCCACATGCGAGATTTACCTGCAGGGCAAGTGGGAGAGAAGCAGTGCCATTTGGATGAATTCCCAAGAGACATCTAACCGCTGAGCGTTCAGACTCACATTTCCAAGCCTGAGTCCTACAACAGTCCTGAATCTCCTCGTCGCCTCTTCCCTCCGTGGCTTTGGCTGCCGAGGACGAGTCCCAGGGAATTTGCCGGCTTTGGCTGCTGGCTGGCAGCTCCCCTGCGGGCTGAGCTCTGCTGAGCAAGCTTGGAAATTCTCCCCCTTAGTGGTTTCTGTTTAATGTTATGATTAATGTTGTTATTTCTTACGAAAACAAAAGATCCCCCCAAAGCAGAGCGGAGCCCCGCGCCTCCCACACCCTCCTGTGCTGTTTCCCACGGTGCTGAGGGTACATGGGGCTGACTCTTGGAGCCCTTCACAGGGTGAAACCCACAGCTCAGCAGCTGGAATGACCCAGGGTTGGGCTTGTCCTTGGTGCCTGTTCCAAGCCTGAAACCAGGCTGGGTTTCCTTGTGCTCTTCACAGGTATTTGTGCAATGAGAGTCAGTGGTTGTTGGTGTCCCCTGGTCTGGCTTGGCTGCCAGGGCTTGGCTTCACTGAGGACAGATGTCTCAGCTGCTTTCCTGGAGGAGCAAGTCTTGCTCTTTCTGTGTTGTTTTCATTATTTCCACCATTATTCCACTTAGCAAGGGTGGTCTCTTGGCTTCAATACCTCAATACCAGAACAGCATACACAGATTAGGCTGTTAAGCACTGAGCTCTGAAAGTACCTTGTCCTGCTAGGTGCTCTCTTTAGGACACTGAAGAAACAACATGATTGATGGGCACTTGCTTCACACAATTCAGGGAAAATTATCTTAAATTGCAATTATTTCCCAAATAAAAAGCAGGAAT
>NW_008236180.1:7813478-7835601 GCF_000691975.1 Corvus brachyrhynchos
CCGAATAATAAGCAGGCATGTAATTTTTGTTGTTACACTTACATTACTGTAATGGGACTTTCCTTCAACAGGAAGATGTGTTTTCGAATTCAGCATTTCCCTCTCCAACTGCTCAGACACACACAAGGTGTGTAACACTTAATGATACTGATCACTGGTGTGTAATGCAATCAGGGTTTATGTTTCTCTAGTGTGACTTAGTCATAGCAGTATATAGACACTGCACCTTCCTCAGCTTTTTCTGGGAATGCAGGTGCTGGCTGTCCTGTCAGCTGATGTGCCAGAGATGGGCTCAAAAACCAGGAGAGGGGGCAGAGGTCTGTAATGGGGGTCCTGTGCGAGGTGCAGAACAAACTGCAGAGTTACAAACACATTCTCTCCTGGTGATAGCTTTTAATCTTCATCGTTCTCATGGGTTTTCTTGATAAATACACTTCTCAACCTCCACTGAGTTGCCATCCAGGCCTGAATTGTAAGGAACAATAAACGTAATGGACAGACTCAATTTAATAGATTTCACTATGAGCTTTTTATTAGTGCAGCTTTTTTAAAGAGAAGGAAAAAGAGATGACTGCATTTATTTACTTGAAGTGCAGAAAGCAGCTCTTTAAAATCTGAGGGAAGCATGCCCGAGTGGGCTCAGTTCAGCTGGTGGTTGTGGAATGAGGGAAGGATCCCTCCTCCTGCTGTGCAGCCTGTGGAATGCTGGCCGGTCTGGAGTGGGTTAACAGTGTGTGCAGATGTTCAGGAATTCCTCTTTTGACTTGACCATGGGGTTTTGCTGCTCTTCAGAGCACAAGTGCACTCCAGTCACAGCAGGTTCATGGGTTTGGAGATGCCTTTCATCCTCTCCTGTTCTTGCTGTGTGCTCGGGAAGGGATCATGCCGTATCTTGCAGCCATGTGTCTTCCTTGGTTGCGTTTCTAGAGATTTGCAGACCACATAAAGCATCCATTAAATTAAGCAAAATGGCCTTTAGAAAGCAACATTTCAAGTGGAAGAAATGCTTTATGTAACGTAGGGGTATGTGAAGGGACCTAAATACAAGCTTAAATTGGCTGTTACGAAAATAGGTATAATTGGGTTTTTGCACAGTGATTTTACAGATTCTGAGTTTAATGTCCTGGCGAAATCCTGCGTCCAGTCCACGTGCAGCCGAGGAGATGGGGGTTGAGGAGCCCAAGTAATGGGACGTGTTCTAGGAACAGCCTTGCCCTCGATTGCAAAACTGGCCATACCTGTCATTTGCTGAGGCTCTGCTGTGTCTGAGAGGTGTCTGGAGCAGTGATTCGCTCTCACCGGTGTTTGCCCTTCGGTCTCTCCCCTCAACTGCCCCGTGTCAGGGTAAGGGGCATCTCTGACCGTGGTTGTAACTGCTTGCAGGTGAAAAATGCAGCTGTACCCTCCTAACTGGGCACGTGCCAAGAGCTGCAGCTTTGTTTTGCAGCCAGATCAATGCAGTTCGTTTAAGTCGTTGGGTAATTTAGTAGCTGGAGGCACTTCTGTGGGCTTGGCGTGAGAGCGACTGCTTCACTCCCCCCTCGGGAAGGCTGGGAAGGGTTTCCCTCTGAACCCAGGCTTCCTCAGCTGCATCCGGGCACAGGTGATGCTGTGGGGTCGTTGTCCAGCCGTTCTGGGATCAGGAGCCTGAGGAAGTGGAGGATATCACATTTTGACCTTGCATCCTCATATTAATCCCGATGGTTTTTCCTGTTTTAATATTTAAAGCCTTTCCGTTCCTCTCTGGAGAGACAGAGTATTGGCTCTCCTGGGTAAAGACTGACACATCCTCTTTTGGAAAGCTCATCCCAAAGCAGGTTTTCTTAATAGAAATCAAGGCACCTTCAAATCCTGTTGGCAGGAATTGAAGGAATAATTTTTTTATTTGGTCTATCTTCAACCAGTTAGGCCTGAGAGATGGTTTCCTTTCTAGCCTACTAAAGGTCCTGCAAGGATGAAAAAAATCTGTTGCTTTCCTTGGAGTCTCTTAGCCAAGGCATGGCAGGAAGGCCTGGCAGTGTGAGACAGGGTGGAAAAAGCTGAGATAGTATTTGCTGCTTCTTTGAAACTATCCCTTTTTAGTTGTCTAAACAGCGTTTCAAAGAAAATCTCTGCTCTTCTCTATCTTCTTCCAGCATTATAATTCTATATAATCACTTTTCTTTCTCTAAAAGAATAGAGTGTGATTTTTTTTTTTTTTTTGCAGAAGGAAGAAGGGATAAATTCCAGATGTTGCTGGGATACACTTTTTGCCTCTGTTTAATGTTTAGTGGCTTCAGTAAATATGCTGCAAGAGGTGGGGCTGGTGTTTTTATTCCAGGACAAATCATCTACAACAAATCCCATCTGCCTGCGGGGGGAGAGCGTATCTTGGGTGTGACCTGGTGGGCTTGGAGCTGATCCTGCCTTTCCTGCCCTGCAGAAAGGCAACAGAGACTGAGGCTGGCCCAGGTGCTCCTTTGGGGTCTTTGTCCTTGGTCACCCACGATCTTCACGCTGCCCTTCCCACGCCACTCCGGCTCCGTGAGTGTGGGGGTTGGATCCCTGGCATGGGAATGGGCACTTCTGCTCTAAACTGGCACAGGGCATTTTTGGGAGCAGCTCTGCCCTGCAGGCAGCCCTGGGTGGGTGAGGGCTGTCACGTCCTCCCTGCTGTCCTGCGTGGGATGCTTTGTTTAGAGGGACTCTCCCATCAAGCCAGACTTTTTTTGGTGCTGGTGTTGCAGCCCAGCAAAGAACATCCATGTGCCCTGCACCAGAGGGGGGCTGGATCCAGGAGCTGGGCTCTGCAGACAGGCAGCCTTTTCCCTCCTTTCCCAGCAAAGACTTGCCTTTTCGGTGCATGCCATGCTTGTCTCTGCTTTGCAGCCTTGCAGGCTGAAGCAGCAGTGATTTTCCAGCATGTGTTGCTCAGAGGCGTTGTGGGACCAACACGGCAGCTCCGTTCCCTGTTTCATGTTTTCACCTGTTTAGGCGAAGTACATCCCTGCTTTGTTGGCAGCCTGTTGGGTTGCACAAACAGTGTAAGGCAAAACCACGAGCAGGTGTTGGTCCAGCCAGGGTAATTACTGGTTCCATGCTGCTGCTGGTAGGCAGAGGAGCCTGAGCCACCCTTCCCATGGAGCTGTCTGGCAGCACTGAGGCTGCAGAAGGGCTCCGGGCATGGCTCAGCCGCTCCCTGGATCTCTTCCCTGCTGCTGATTGCATAAAAAAAGTTTATGCATATAAGGAGGGAGGGAGGAGAGCTGAGGGTGGCTCTGGTCAGGTTTAAAGCACCGACTTTATGTGCCAATGCCCATTTGCATTTAAAAAGTTGGCAAATGCATGGCTGAACCTAAAGGGCAGATGTGAGGATGGGAGAGACAGGCGTGCTAAGAGGGAGGGGAGAAGAAACGTCCCAAAATCTTGCCTGATTTCAGAGGGTTCAGGCTGGCTTCTCCCACATATCCCAGACCATGGTCAAACATCTTGGATGAGACATGATGGGGACAATGTGCTCACATGTGCACAGGGTGTCACGCTGCATCGCCTGGGCTGTGGAGCAGGGAGGGGAGAGACATTGTTTTCTACCCTTTTGGAAATTTAGCCAGAGACAAGCTGATCCTGATCCAGCCAGCTGCATACATAGGGTCTCTTCTTCTCAACCCTTAAATTTCCTTTGGACTCCCACCCTTCTGGGTCTCCCAAGCCGTTTTGGAATCCACTTTTTCTCAGACTCTACATTTTACTTTTGGGACTCCCACCCTTTCTGGCCTCCAGTCTTCTTTTGGCCTTTTACTCCTTTCCAGCCTCCCACCCCTTTCTCTCTCTCTGTGCAGTGAGCTGGCTGAGCAGGAGGAGGAGGTCCAAGCTTGTTGCCACACGTCGGTGTTTGGCTCGGCAGAATTCCTTTCTTTCCTTTCCTGTCACGCTCAGTGTCGGTGCCCATTCCAGCGGGGTGGTGATGGTGGTGCACATGGGCCTGGAGGCTCTTGGCTGCCCATGTGCATTCAGGTGACACCTCGTGTTTGCAGGGCCACTTTTGAACAGCTGCATGTGAAGCATCTAAATCAGCCTGACCTTCACATCGGTGAGCCCAGCCTGCAACCCCTGCTGCAGTAATTTACAGCAACTCTCTGATCCTAAATCTTTTCCTGGGATGAAAAAGTTGCTTATCTCTGTCCTCCCAGGTACATGGGAAGTAACTTTTTAAAGCTTTATTTGAGAGCAGTGATGTGCTGATACATTCCCTTGAGCCTCCCAGCCTGCTCTCTTGCTGGAGAGGCAGGAGCTGTGTGAGGAGCGGGCGGTGTGTCCGTGGCCCCAACGTGGCATGTCTGGCAGCAACAGCCTCCCTTGCTCTCGGGTTAAAGGCCACTTTTATAGGCCAGTAGGACTCCTTCCGATCAGACTGTACTAATTAGTACCAATTAACCATTATCAGTGACAGCCAGTTCTTCCAGGCTTCATAAAAGAGTCCTGCGTACACGCGTTTCTCTGGCGAACCTCCTGCGGGATGCAGAGCTCCCACCCAGCCCACAGTGTCTCAGCTTGCCAGGCCCTGGGGAGGATCCATGTCCCATAATCCCTTCAGTGTTGCAGGTAGTCACACACTGATGGGTGAGGGAGAAGTCAGGAGTTGTCTTTTATTGCAAACTTTTTGCTGCTTTGTTCTCCTCACTTGAAAATACATCTGCTGGGCATTGCTCCTGGGGTGTTGTGCAAGATTTTGCTGTGGCTCTTCCTCTTCGGTACTCCATAGCCACTGCCCTTGCTCTGGGCACGGGGTGTCAGGAGACCCTGAGCTTTTACCACACTCAGCAGCATGTGGGGCTCAGCTCTGTGTGATTGCAGAGGAGACAGAATGTGATAAATAGTCCACCAGTGCCTTCAAGAGCAGAGTGCTGCCCAGGGCCATGGGTAGGCAGTCTGGCACTGCTGGATGTGGCAGGGAGGTCTCTGGGGTGGGCTGAGTGATCCCAGAAGCTTCACAAACCTCTGTAGAGCTTTGGCATTGCCATCAGGCATGATCAGGAGAGCAGTCCTGGGGAAGCAGGGGAGAGAGGAACGGGACCTCGAGAGACAGTGTCTGGTGTGGGAAAAGCATGTGGGGTCACTAACCAGGAGTGGTGGCACCCCTGGTACTGCTGGCCCTGCAGAGGTGGTAGGCGTGGGAGCAGGTGTCTGCTGGCCACAGGGGAGCTGTGCCAGGACGAGTTCCCAGGAGGGGAGCTGGGGTGTGTGTGCAGCCGCTCGGAGGTGGCTCCCATCACTGACGGATCCTTTCTGTTTTTCTTTCAAATGTCTCCAGGCACTGAATGTTTAGGTCGCACCTTTCCAGGTAAACTGGGTAAGTGAAGTATTTCAAGAGTTGCCAAGATCTAATTACGAAGGCTGATTGCATGATTGCAGCTGCTGTACCGTAAACACCCCGGTTACTGCTCCACGGAACGGGTGGGACATTGCCTGGCCCCGAGAGCAGCAGGTACCTGCTCTTCTGGTGCAGAGGGGATGCAGTGGTGTCTTCAGAGGCTGACTGTGCAAACTTTCTATTTTTTGTCTATCCATATGTGGCTGCACTTTGGTAATCCTGGATGGGATTTTTTTTCTTCTGCTGTTCAATGTAGAAACATGTTCAAAAGCTGAGTGTCCTTTTAAGCACCAGCTCTCTTCCATGTGCTGCTACTCTGGCAAACTGATGAGCAGCATTACATTGAGGAAAGAGACTTTCACTCTATTTTATGAAAGTAGTTGACATTCTGAACCTTTTTAAGTCATGGGATGTGGGACTTCTGCTGAGTGTGGCCAGAGATGCTCACAGACAAAACCAGGTGTTGGAAGCCTTGCTAAACCAGTCTCCTGGATTTGAGCTGTACCTGTTCATGAAAGAGCCTTTAAAAAGACACTGTTATAATGTTCGTGGGTCTGTCTCTCAGTTTAGAATTGAGTTCATGACAGTACCTCAAAAGTAAGGTGTCTTTGCTCAACTGTGGTGTTGCAAGCCTGCTGGGGAAGAACCAGCTAAATAAAATGTTAACAAGGGGTAAATAAATGATTTTAATAAATGGCAAATCAATTTCTATAGAGCCTGTGAAGTCAATAGAGCTTATGACCTTGGCTTATAACCACACTCAGATCCTTAACATGCTTATAATGCCTACAAATCATTCATTAGGCTTTTATCAAGCATCAATTAGTAAAAGTCATGATCTAAAATAAGAGGAAAAAAAAGGAATTATTTCAGTTCCTTTATTTCGAGCCTGGTGGCACAATTTGGTTGCACAGCAGGATAGTCCTTGCCTATGCAAAAAAGCTGTAAGACACCACTGGTCCCCCGGCAGCGTTATCGTGGTGCAGACATCAGGCAGGGAACTGCGGGAGCCCGAGGCTGGGATCAGCCCCGGAGCTGGGACACTCACACCAGCCCATAGAGAAACTGTCCTGCAGCAGGCAATGGTTTGTTTACATTTATTTGATATTAATGCCTTAAGATCCCAGCGGATAAGGCGGGCAGAGGGAGCCCTGGTGTCCCCGTGCTCAGGGCAGCTGCTCGGGGCGTTTTCACTCCAGCAAGAGGTGTTTGGCTGTCTCTCCACGGCTGTAAAACTCACACCCGTTTTCTTGTGCTGTGATTTGGGAAAGCGTGTGAGCAGGGATGTGTTCGAGCTGTGCTGCTCTTCCTGCTTTCCCTGGTCTTCCCATTTTGTGTGTGTTTGTGCCTCGGGGAGGGAGGCAGAGATGCAAGTGAAAACATGCGGTTTTCTTAGAATATAAATAACAGAAAATTAAGTATAATTTTTGTTTGTTGTAGAGTCATTCCCTGCAGTCTCCAGTTGTTTGCTCCTTTGCTGCACTCCTGTGCTCTTCGGGTTTTTTTCATCTTACCAGATGGATACTATTTGGAGTGTGCTGCAGGACACTTCGGTGATCTTGCTGCGGGGTTCATTGTGCGCCCAGCGAAGAGCTGCGCTTGCAGACATCAGTGCATGCCCGGGCTTCTGAAAGCCCGGCCTGCCAGACGGGGCTGCCTCTATCAGACGGCTTTTTGCCTCGCCTTTGTTGTCTGGGTCCTTGTCTGCAGCTCCAGCCTGGGCCGGCATTCCCAGACATCGCCACCTCCACCACCCGCATCCTCCCGGAGCGTCCTGGTGCTGCTTGCAGAGCCAGAACCCCAGGGGGAGATGGCCGTGCCCATCCCTGTGCCACCTGGTCTAAAGCCCTGCACATGGTGGGTCAAAACACCAAACCTGGGCAGGGAGCGGCACTACCTCCCTCAAGGGAGGTTTGGCTTTCACTGGGCTTTTTTTCCTGGGTTTTTAAGGTATTCCACCATCTCCCTGGTAACTCCTGGGTGTCTGCGGTGTGGATGTCAGGCTCTTGGATTCCTGTACATGACTTGTGGATCCCTCTCTTGCCTGCTGAGAGGGAACAGTTCGGCCGAGCTGCAGCCTCTGCCCAGATCTGTGCACTGGAGCATGGTCAGGCAACACTGTGTCCCCTCCATGGGGAGTAAAAAAAGAGGTGCTGCAGTTTCTGCTGGGTTTTGTGTCAGCTCTCCTGCTTCTCATGGAGGCTGGCTTGGACATGGGTACAGAGGGGGAGGAGGGAATGCCCTCAACAAATGGCTATTCATCTTGTTTAGGAGGAGATGCATTCCTTGAACTCTAAAATCAGAGGGCAGGGTGGAGGGTTTTCACCAAGCAAAATTCACATAGCTAAACATGTAAGTACGTGAAAACACATGATTTCTTAGAGGTTTGGGTGAATTCTGAGAGAAGCTGGGTCATGCTCTGCATTCACTGAGATGCTCTGTGAAAAAGCCAGTGTGCACCATTCTTTATTTTATTGTTGTGGGTTTGGGCATTTTGTTATATTAGTCTTAAATGCGTTTGTTTCCATAGCTGCACACTGCTGATAAAATCCCAGTGTGGGATCTCTCAGTCTCCCCGTGCATGTGCACCAAAAATAAATCCCAGGCAGTTGTCAGGAGATGAGCTGCTGCCATGGCAGGTGCCAAGCGTGTGAGGAAGTCCTGGCTGGACCCTGCTGAGGCTGCAGGTGTGTAGCATCTCACCCCGGTGCCACCACGCAGGGCCCTGCCACAGCTCCCTGTTCTGTTGGTGCCTCAGTGGTCCCAGGGAGCTGGAGCACCTGAGGAAGGCGTTGCCACAGGACTGGTGATGTTTTGGAGAGGGGGTAGGAAGCAACAGAGGCAGGGGGAGAAGAAAGTCCTCGTCCTTCACCTTTTTGTTGTGTAAGGTATGGATGTGGTAAGGTGTGCTGGTGAAGGATTGGCATCACGTGGCCACCAGGACAGTAAAACTCCCCACTTGCTCTGAATTCACTGCATTTGCCATCAGCTGTTGAAATTTCACCTCTCATCACAAGGAGGTGGGGATTTAATAGCTGTTTAAACTATCTCAGCTGCTGGGTCTGGTTTTGCTTGGTCTCAGGCTGTAACTTCAGAGGTCCAGCCTGGAGCTGGCAGAAGGATGGGGGCGCTCCCTGAGGTGGCTGCTGGCTGTGCCCAGGGTTTCAGGTCCCGTGTGGAGCGGTGCCACTGGGCCAGTGAGTGTCTCTGATGCCCAGGGTGGCACCACACCAGTGCCACCATGGGTCATGGTGGTTTCTTAGCTGTATAGCTGGGCTGGAGCACATCTTCCAGGTATTTATTTACTTTTCCTTCAGGAATAGTGAAACTAAAGGGTTTTGTTTTGCCCAAAGTTCTGATCTGTGGGTTCCCAGGTTTGCGTGCGGTCCCACTGTGTGCTGGGTGTGCTTGGGGAGCTGCTGCTCCTGCTGCCTGGGCTGACATGGTCAGGGCATGGCCAGGGCCTGCGATCACCCCAAAACCGTATCCTGAGGGCACTTAGGGGCGGCTGGCCGGGAGTGCTTCCCCTCACTGCTCTGCCAGGGGTGTCCTTAAGCCCCCCGGATGCTCTCTCTCCTTTAATGCATCTTTTTAAGTACTGGGTAATAGTGTTTTCTTTCTGGCAGAGACCAACGAGGGCTTTTAATAGGTCTTTTGTTTTCTCTTCGTGCGGTTCCCTGGCAGTAACCGGCCATTAGCTCCAGCATTTATTTAGGGTATTTGTATTTTTATATGTGGGGACCTCAAAACTGAGAAGCCAAGGGGTTTGATCAGGATCACACAACAAATACGTGTTAAAGCTGGGACTTCAGCTTTCTCTGAATGTTGAGCTGACCTCTAGGCTTGGCAGAGAGTGAACATCTCGGTTTGTCTCCTTTTAACTGAGCCAGACAGGGAAAGCAGAGAATAAAGGTTCTGTGGAAGGAAGCATTTTTTTTTTTCACTCGTTCCTGTTGGCAGTCTGCACGGAGCTGGAATTGCAGGATCACGGTGTTCAGGAGTGTGAGGATGGTATGTGTAAAATACACGGAGGCAAAGGGAAACCCGGGGCTGGAAATCTGACGGGCTCCTTCACCTCCCCGGGTTCCAGCTGCGCTGGGAAGTGGAAGCTACCCTGCAAAGGCTGTGCTGGGGAGGAAGGGTGGGCTGTGCGAGCCCCCTCCCCCGGCGGCGTTTCGGGGCGATGCTGGGGCTGCAGCTGGGGCTGCCTCGCTGCTCCTGCCCCGCAGCGCCTCTGTGCCCGCCTTGTCTGAGCAGCCCCAGTGTGCTGGAGCACAATGCTCCCTTCACTCCCCGTCAGACTGGAGGTCTAGACGCTCTCCCTGCCTTTTGTTATCAGGGTCACAGGTTAGGGAGCGTTCCCAGCTCCTTTTCCCTCCGCTGATCAGGAATCCCTCCCCGCATCCAGTGCTGCACCGGGGCACCCCTCCGGAGGGAGTCACCCCGCTACCCAAACACGCTTAGACTTAAAATTATTGTGGCAGCTCCCAGAAAGAAATGCGCCTTTGAAAGGCAGTCGGGATCACCCCCACTCCAGTTCTTGCCGGCACAGATGCTCAGCTGACACCAGCTAAATAGAAACCTTTTAGCCCTTGCCAGTAAGTCTGGAGCAAACTGCCAAAAAAGCATCGAGGACCAAGATACAAAACGAAGTCAGGCCTGAGCAAAGTACTTGCAGATGAAGGATGGAACTGATGTGTTCTGTCTCTTGATTTTTAGCACATGAGGTGCTTCAGTCTCAGGGTTTTTTTTTAAATACATGGTGGCATTTTAAAGGTTTTCAGCAGATACAAAGCAAGTAAGTCCCCTAGCAACAAAGGGATGTTTTTTCCCTTAATGCAGGCTTTTTTAACGTGAAGCATTTGTGAAATTTTCCTTCCCCCTTGAAGACAAGTTTAGCTGAAGGAGACATTTTTAGTGGCTTTTAGATATATTTAGAGATGGGACTTGAACCTGTGATGTTGCTCCTGCCCCAGCCCACCCTTTGTCAGCCTTGCCCTGGCCAGGAGGTGCTTCTGGGCTGCAGCCCGTTGTCTGGAGGAAGGAGGTGCAGAGATGGGAATGGTTCGATAAAGAAGTTGGGAACAACTTTTTTCTTCTTCCTGGCAAGAAGACATAACAAAAAATTGGCAGGTTCATGCTTTTTATTATTGAATTAAAATCTATTAAATAGTAACAGAGAGCCAAAACCTGAAATTGCTGTTAGGCACTGCTCTTGGTGAAGTGAAATGCTTCTGGATCTGGCTCACTTCTGCATTTCACGTGTGTGTGTGCATGTGTATCATGTGTGAAGAATGAGTCTATGAAGCTCAAATAGAGGTTTTAAATAGAAATAATGCTGGCAGCTCTTTCTCCCTGAATCCAAGGCTATTATGTGTCTGGCTCTTGCCAACATGAATTGCAGAGGAAGTTCATGTGAACTCCATGGCTGATCTGACAGCTGCACAGCCATGGTGGGTTTGAAGCCCAGGCACAGTTGAGCAGAAGTGATGACATTTTTTGGTGTTTCTTCTTTTCAGAGGGTGAAGGGGGACCAAGGGAGCCTATTTCCCACCCCTGTCCTGGCACATGCAGGGATGGGCACATTGGGCAGTGGTGGCCCAACTTCTTCCCCAAAGCTTTACCCGTGGTCCCAGATGCTTCCACTCTCAGGGGAATGTCACTGATTTGTGCCACTGATGGGGGACATGAGAGGGACACAGACCATCCCACTGGCAGTGGTGGAAATCACAGAGCCCCCAACCCTGCCTCTCGCCCCTGTGAGAATCCTCATGCACCTGTGTGCAGTGGGAACAGTTTGGGGTTAATTCCTCTGCAAACCCGCAGTGCAGCGAATGATGCTGCTTGTACAGGGCATGGGGGGAAATAATGTTAAATTAAACTCACTGTAAGGGAAGAAAAGCATCCAGCCTCATTCTTTACTGCTCATTTTAGTAATTTCTTCCAGATAACCTACACATCTGTGTCAGTGCAATTAAAGCAGAAATTCTGTCTAATGAACAGTTGTAGCCCTTGGGCTATTGCGGAATGAACAATGAAGTTGGAAACAGTCTTATTAAAATAATAATTAAGAAACAAGGGTTGGGAGACAGGGGGAGGTGCAGATGAGGTGGTGGTGGGATGCTATAGGGTGAGGAGCAGAGGAGAGCTGACTTCGACCTGGTTCTGAACTTCCAGGGGTGACTCCCGCCTTGACCTTGCCCTGTAGAAGGGACTGGGCAGTGAGGCTGGACCCGGGGCTGGGCACAGGTCATGCCAGGGACATGTGGTCATTCCATGTCACAACAAAACAGTTTCTCAAGCCCGTCTTGCACTGGAGTGGGAGTGGTGGCCCAGGCTGTGGCCTGGCCCTGTCACGGGCAGTGTTTGCCCTCCTGTTCAGCAGATCAATGATTTTGGCTGTGTATTTTATTTTGAGGTTTTCTTCAACAGCTGATAAAGCTCAGAGAGGGAGGGGAATGTTTCTTGTGTTAGGCAGGATTATATCTTGTTTTGCTTTCCCCAGAAAACCATCCTTTCTCAGTAAACCCAACACTCTGCTCACCCACATAGTTTGCTTTAACTTTCTTTTCTCTTTTACATTCCTGAGGACTGGGACTGACCAGGCTCAGCTGTGTCAGTGATGGGGACTGGCCAGTTTTTCTCATGTGATACAGTTTATTCTTTTGTTTCTAAGTAAATAAAAACAAAAAATTCCTTTTCAGTGTTAACCCTTGGGGTTATAATAGTGTCTCTCTGCAAGTCACCATTTTTTGCCAATAAATCAGTTAAAACTTGGAGCTGGCTTTTTCAAACTTAATACACTCCTATTTAGAAATGCATGTGCTGCAGAAAGCGACTGACTCTCGGAATAATAAAAATAAATTTAAAAAAAAGCAAATGCCATAAAAAAAAAGAGGCCAGACAAATCCCAGTGGAATGATACATTGGAATGATTTTAGTGGGATTTATATCTACGAGCTGTGGGGGTTTTGTGGTTTTTTTTTTCTTTTGAAATGGTTGTGAACCAGAGTGATTACTTATCATTTTCATTTTAACTCCATCTGACAAATCGTTTTAGATGGAGAAAGCAATACTGCATCTTTAAATGGCTACTCTGTCAGCGCATCTTGCAGGGCTTTAAATGCCCTTTGTTATCACAGTCTAGACAGGACGCAGGCGGAATATTTGATATGTTATAAGGCAGAGATGTGACAAGGTTGAATTAATTTACTGGCTTATTTAAAACTGAATTTCAAAACATTTTTCCTTACAAACTTGTCTTTTTCTCTCTCTATCCTATATTTTTTTTTTTTTCGAAGTTCGTGCAGTATGTTTCGACTGTTTAGACTGGGAGAGGAGACATTGGCTTACTGCAGCCTGCAGTACTTTAATTGCCCTTTTTATGACTGTCTAGACATCATGCAGATGCATGTTTGTGGTGAGAAGACATTTCCCCCTCTGGTTATACGATAGTCTGAAACCTTTACATTCCCTATCTCCTTACCCCCTCTGCCTTGGAATGCGCTTTACTCCCTCCATCCCCGAAAATCACTTTTCCCCGTAGTTTTATTTTTTGAAGGACACTTCAGCCGCCGTTTTCCTGCTCTTTTCCACGTGCTGGCGTGCAAACGCTTAGTGGGGATGGAGGTGTGAGGAGGGGATGGCTCTCGGGGGTCGCTGCACCGGGGGTGTCCCCGCAGCGCTGTCCCCGCGGTGGGTGCGGGTGCCCGTACGAGCGAGCACATCGGCGCGCTTTGAATGGGTGCGGAGTTTTAGTTATGCAAATCGATGCATTAATTAACCCCGTTGCTATAGCTACTGCTTTATTGTTAAATGCAGTGAAAAGGGGACAGGCTGTGTCCATGGATAATCCTCCCGTCGGTGCTGTGCCCCCTCCCGCCCGGTGCGGGACAGCTGCCGCCCGCATCCCGCATCCCGGCGGGCAGGTGGCGGGGCAAAAAACGGCGCCGTGCGGCCCCCCCCGCCCCGTGTGTCTGGGGATGGGACGGAGGAGCGGGACAATGGGGCGGCAGGAGGGACGCAGCTGGGCCGGGATGGGGATGCTCGGGGGAGGGGGGCAGAGCACCCCGGGATGGGGACTGGGTTGCTCAGGGAGGGTGGGGAGGCCCAGGATGGGGATGCTCAGGGAAGCCCAGGACTAGGATGTTCAGGAAGGGCAGGTGACCCCAGCCCGGTTCTTGGCCCCAAACCCCATCTGTGGCTGGCCTTCTCTTTGTGTGTGCCCTAAAACCTGCACATACAGAACCCCCCAACAAAACAGACTTCCCAGCAGATCTGCTGTGGGAGTTAAAACCTTTCTCAGGCTGTTGCTGCAGCTGAGGTGGAAGTAAATTTATTACCTTTAATTTTGTCAGATTTGGGGCGGTTGTACTCACCTCCCCCATTCACTCTGGTGTGTGTGTATATATATATAAATATAATTTTTTTCCACATCTCTGTGAGAGTGTGCACATGCATTCGCTTCCATCTGGTGGTAGCAACCAGTTCAAGAACTCAAATCCTGCAGTGACCAGACACAGTGTGCCTGTCTGGGCATTTGCATGCATTTTGCATGTTTTCTCTCTGCAATGCATAATTTTGCCTGTAACTTAAGAGTGTCCTTGTTCTCTGGCAGTAACTTGCCTTGTGAAAGGTTGCTCCTCTGGTGCGCGGGAGCTACAGAGTGGCACTGATGGTAACAGCACTTGGGAAGAGGCAGAGCAGGGAGAGTTTCCCGTTTTTTGGCCCTGGACGGTGCTGAGGAAATCCGGTCGCAGTTCCAGCCCTGTCATGACCTGTGTGGCTTTGGCCAACTTGCTCAATCTGGGTTTCGACACCCGTCTGCGAGCCAGGGCAGCCCCTGTGGCACTGCTGCCCAGGGCTGCGTGTCCTGGAGCCCCCAGGGGAGCTGCAGCATCAGGACAGGGGCACGGCAGGGTCTCCAGCACCGCTCCCAAATGTCACGGGGCTCCATGGGGCTCTGCTGGTTGATAAGTGAGGTGGTGTGAGGGAGCCATGCTGGTACAGAGGAGAAATGCTGAAGGAGCACAGGTTCCCCAGCCACAGTTCAGGGTGTTTTGTGGCTTTTCTGCACCTCAGTTTTGTCCCTAGCCGGGTGCTGGGTGTGAGTTGATGGGTGTCATGCTTGTGTCAGGGAGGCACAGGCACTGCTGCTGTCTGTGTCTCACTCAAGGTGCCCCTTCTTGAGCACTGGTCCCACAGGACTCGCTGGGCACCGTGACAGGGGTTGGGTGCTGGCACTGGGGCACCTGGAGCTGCCTTGGACTCTGACAGGGCCATAGCTGAGTGCACTGGGGATTGACCCACGGATGGTTTCCCCAAGAATAAGTGGAAATGGAAACTTCCTAGGGGACAGCCAGGGTGGAGAGACACCTGGTGAAACCCAGCGTATACAGCGTTTGTTTAGCTGGAAGAGGCTGTGGTTGATGCCGATGACATCCACAAACCCCCATCTCCACACCCACGTGCTGTCCCCGCCGGCTGTTGTGCGCTGGGGTGTCCCACACAGAGCAGGACAGCCTGTGCCATCTCCCTGCTCCGCTGCCGCCTGCCTTTCTGTGTGCACAGCAAGCGCAGCCTGCTGGCTCCTCGTGACCTTCACAATTCAAGGCGCCTTGTTGTGCTGGGCTGGGTGACAAATGAATCCCATATTCCTTGGTGTCTCCGTGGCAGCAGGAGGAGGGAGCAGCTCCGGCACTGCTGGGTGACGCGATGCAGGTGGATGCAGCTGATGGAGGCTGCAGGTGCTCCGTCAGCGCGAGGCAGCTCCATTGCAGTGGGAGACAGGGCTCAGAGGAAGCTGGAATCAGAAACCCAGTCCCTGTCATTGCCGTTTGGAGAGGGGGCAAAGCCCACCCTGCATGGAGCACTTGCTCTCCTTGGAGCATCCGTGTCTGGCAATTTGTCTGTGGAAACAGATGTGGGCAGCGACAAACATCTATTTCTATAACTAGAAACAAATTTGGTAATTGCCTCTTTCAACAGGACTTGCTCAAGCAGGAAATGAAATTCCTAAATGGCAGTTAGCAAAAGTATTTATAGCTAAGTTCATAAATGAGATGTGCTTTCCTTTGTCATGAGTTTCTGCTGGGTGGAAGGAAAAAAAAACCTCTACAGTAGCAAGCCACATATTGATGAGGAGTGTTTCCAGGGTATACGAAAATACTTATTTATTAATGTGTTTATTTTTACTGGCTGTTAGAAATACCCCTGACAAACAAAACCTGTTTGGTCTTTCAGGGTCAGCTGGTGGGGTTTGATCCGGATGTTGTGTGCTGTGTTTTTTCACTCATTATTTGGCAGTTTGTTTTTTTTTTCTGGTTCAGGCTATTTATGATTGCAGATGGTAAACTCTTTTTCCTGTGTCCCTCTCTCTGGATGCTCATGTTCAAAGGGGTGGGTGATGTTCTGGCCTCACTCACCCCTGCCCAGACATCATCCAGGCCTGATGCCATTGTGCTTCCTCTCGGGAAGCAGGAGATGCTCTGGATGTTCTCAGCTTGGTGGGGGCCATGAGCCCTGCTCAACATTTTCTAGTGAGCAAGCACATTTACCTGTCTTTTAAGTGCAAAATCAAAATGACTTTATTCTTTTAATCCAGTTTAGCTGTTCTCACCCTTGGGAGTAACTTCAAAAGCCATGTACTCCTTCCAGTCATCTCGGTAGGCTGGGATCAGCCTTACTGTGTGTGAAATACCTTGTCTAAAAATCCTGGAAAAGGGGAGGGTGATAGAAATAGGCACAGAAAAGAGAGAAGGAGTTGGCATATGCAAGATTTCAGAGAGTCTGCATGTCCCAAAGAACCTTGTTAGTTCTCATTGCTCTGAGGGAGCTGTTTCATGTCTTCGGGAGTTTCTCTAAACAAGTCTCCGGTTGACAGGTCTCTGCTCGGAGCCGGGAAGTGTCCTGGCTGACAGAGCTGCTGACCCCAGCTCTCACATTTGCCATTTCCCTGTAAAAGCTGAGTTCTGCCATGCTGATCCTGCCTTTCTGGCCCTTGGATGCAAGTCCCACTCCCCACAGCTGCCACCGAGCCATGCGAGCTCGGGAAGGTCACCTTCTGAAAACGGGCCCAGTGGTGTGGCCAGGACAGTTGCTGTGTTTTTTGAGCGCTAAAAAATTTTCTGAGGCACAACCAGTTTGATATTTCTGTGACTATTAAGCATGAAATGGGGCTGTTTCCCTTAAAACGAACGAAAATGGGGGTGGGGAGGTGAGGCCATCATTTGCCAGTGACTCAGAGGATGTGATGCTTGATTACCTGGGGTGACAGATGAAGAAAAAGAACTATATTAAACGCATTTATGGCCCAAGGCTTGGCGCTATGGACAGGACTTCTTGGGGCCCTATTCCCTGTTTTCCAGCAATGTTTTTTCTCAGCTGGCTCCTTTTCTAAGTCTCACTTGCTCCTTGCCCTCCTGCCCCATCTCAGCCTGCCGTCACTGGCTCACACGGCGTCTTTTGTGCTCGCTGCATCAGAATTGTCTGTGCTGAATCCAGAAATGCAGTTTAGCTGTTAGCTGCACTGATGATGCATGAAGTAGCCCAGTATGAGCTCTTCCCAGCTGTCCTGCCTGTTGTCACAGGCCTGATCCTGGTCCCTGCAATGCCTCGGTGCTGCTGCAGCTTCAAGGTGCTGCCAGTCAGTGCCAGCAGTGGCACTATCAATATTGAGATAGTATTCTGTATCTATCTGCAGTACTTACTGTGCTGTCTTGTAAACAAATACAGTTGTGGGCAATCTGATGGGCCCTTTGGATCTGGTTTTATGGAGGCATTAGAAGATAAATGTAGCAGATGCTAATACAAAAATAGTGCAGTAATGACTTCGCCTTCTCTGATTGTTTCTAAGATGACCTAGCAGACGAGCAGCAGAGGATGAGTAATCTGCTGTCTGAAGTTCTTTGTTCTCTCATCTCTTCTTTGCTGTCCACAGCCTCTGAGAGGGAAAACACTCTTAAAAGAGAGTAAGAGTGTGTAAGAGAGTGTGTGAGTGTGTTAAGAATGTGTAACTGTGTGTGAGTGTGTACGACTGTGAGGTTTTTTTAACTTTTTTTCTTAGGAATTGTGGCTAGTGCAGCTACATTTCTTCAGTTTAGCTGTTATCTCCTGAGCAATTTCACTTCTTCTCATCACTTCTCACACAATACACAATTCCAGTACGCATAGAAATTGTAATTGAAGCTTGGGGATGACTAGTTTGACCTGCAGATGTGTGTTATACCTGGCTGAAAGCAAGGGTTATCTTGGCCAAGACCCTGCCTGAAAGCTGTTCTGTCCACCTGTAAATGATAGCTGGAGTGTCTGAAATGATTGCAGCAAAATACAGGTTTTGGGGGTTTTTTTTTCTCCTTTATACTTGTGGTGGTTTGGAGAATTTGTCTTCTGCAGAGATACTCTGTGTGGAAGGAAGAGCATTAATAAAGTTTATAGGAAGCATTTTATGAACTGAAGTGTAGCTGTAAAAGGCAAGGCAATGCATTTAAAGTGTAACCAAGCCTCACCTCCCCTACGGCCGTGAGGGTGCTCCCAGCATCACCATTGACTCAAGTCACTCTACCTCCTTGTAAATATATTAATTAATTTAAACCTGTGGGTGCCAGTATTTTGTTTATAAGGACTCGAGGAAGCTCCTAGATGCACCTTCCTGCAGCAACTTCTGTGGAGCCATGAGCGTGGTCTGCAGTGGGAGGAGTGCAGCCGCCACACATAAATCCATACATTTCAGACACTTTAGAGCTTTACGGTGTTGATGACTGGACAGCAGGATGGGCACCAAGGGCATGAGCTTCTTCTAAATCCAGGAGAGTGGAGACCATGGCCTTTGGAAGCAGGGGAGTCCCCATCACTCATTAATACATTCAGATAATCCATCGCGAAGCCCTTGTTCAAGGCCACGCGTGGTGTGAAGTGGCGAGCGAGCAGCGAACGTGAAGAATGGGACGTGACAAGTCATTCTCCTTGGTCACGAATACCCCGTTTTAGGGTGGTGAGAATCTGGGGAAAAAATGCTTAGTTGCAAAACAGTTGCACGCACAGTGCCCGGCTCCCGGAGCTGCCGCGTCTAGACAGAAAATACGGAAAAGCAGGTTGTGTCACTTAAATGTGATGTCTGAACCTGTTAGTTTGAAACGTATTCTGGAATAAAAATTATGCAAAATTAAATTAGTGTGACCTTGCTTTGCATTTGGAGGCGGAATATGCCCATCTTGTAAAGCCTAGTGCATTTATAACACTTCCCTTGGGGAAAATTACAGAGAGAAATGGAATGAGGTCTCTTCTAATTGAAAAGTGACGATGATTAGGAAGCCAAATACAAAATGTGTTGAGTATTTTTTTTCTTGTTTTGTTGTGTGTGTGTTTTTAAGAATACCAGTAGAATTATAAATTATGTGCTTTGCAGTTTGGCTTGTTTTTCATTCCCCAAAGGCTTTTTATTAGCATAGCAGCTGAATTGCACTTGTATAATAACATATTAACTCAAACTTTGGGTTTTTAATGATCTTTCTTCATTAGTTTGACTGAGCTGCTTGGATAAAAATCTTACTGAGTATATCCAGCTTTCCAGTGTGTTGGGTTTGTTTTCACTTCTGCAGAAAAGCCCGTGAAGACAAGTTAAAACAGAGAGAGAGCTGGCAGAAACTTTAGTGCCTCGAGTGGGTATGAGTCTCTTGAAACATGAAAAGCACAAATTCAGTGTGTGGGGGGGTTTTTTATGTTTGGTTTGACTTTTATTTTATTTTTTCCAAAGGCCAGATTGGGCAACCTGAGTGTTCTTGGTCATCTCTGCATACAGGATGGGTTTGCTTCTGGGCATGGTAAGGCTGGGCTGCTCCTCAGAGCCTGGGCTTGGGGTAGAGATGGGGCAGGAGGAGCATCCCTGCTGGAAAGCAGCATCCCCTTTGTTCTGGTAATCATCCTGTGCCTTCCTGTTGCACCTCTTGGCGAGTGTTGTGTAATCCCCAATTACAGCAGTCCCAGAGCACTGAGGGATGGATGAGACACTGGTGTGTTGTCCCAGATGCTGATGGAATTCCCACCCTTTCTTCTGCTTCAGGCTCTGCTGGTTCTGTGCCTGTGTGTGCAGGAAGCCTGGTTTAGATAATTTGTAAGTGACACATCTTGTGTGTTCCTTCCTGGGAAGGAGTTATGGCAGTACTTCCCCATGGCCAAAACCTCACCTGTGTCACTGAAGTACCAGGACCAATTTAGCAAGGTTTAGTTCATTTAAGGGATCTCTTGTCCTAGGAAAGGAACTTTTCTTTACTACTACTTTGGCCTTGTTTTTCTTCAGAAATACAGCCCCTTTTAACAGAAAAGGAAGTTTTCCATCACTGGCTTAATTTATATTTTTTCTTGTGTTTTCTTGCCATGGCCAAAGCACATGCTGCATTTTGAGGCTGAAGTGACTCATCCTCTTAAAAACATTTGGGGGTTTTTTGTTTGGATTTTTCTTTTCCATAATGGTTTGTGCAGAAGATGGGCTCTGCACCCAGGCTGGGTGGCTGCTCTGCTGCCCACGGGGAGGGCAGGCACAGGGGCTCTAGGATCTGGCTCTTCATGGGTGACCAGGGGAGCACCCAGGGGAACTGTGGGGAGCCCTGCTGGTGGTTGGGTGCTGGATGTCAGGGGGATGCTGTCAGTGCTGAGTTACAGCTGGCTCCAGGAATGTCTCTGGGGTGTGTAGGGACACCCCTGCACAGCGGGGGTGACATGGGAACAGTTGCTGTGTCTTTTTTTAAATGGTTTTGCGTCGTCCCCGTTTGCAACCCTTTAGGTTTTGGTGTGTTTGTGCCTGTGGTCAGTCTGGGTTCTGCTCAGAAGCAGCGAGCTCCTGTTCCAGCCAGTTCCTCCAGCACAGGGCACCGGGGGCAGCTTTTGGGTCCCACAGATGAGCTGTACTGCTTTGGGGCTGGATCAAATTGTTGGGAATGTGGTTTTCTTCCATGCTCTTCCCCTCACAGTGGCACTGGGCAACTTGTTGGGGTTGCTGTGAAAGACCCAGAGCTTGTCTTTTATTCTAGCTGAAAAGCATTTTTAAGGCAAAACTCCTGTACAATGTTTGGCTTTTAATCCCTCTCTCCCCACCCCATGTGCAACTGTCCAGAGTAGGGGCAGCTGTGTTTTACGTGGAAGGATACGGGCTCCTAGTCCCTCATCCATCCAACTCCAAGAGCCAGATAAGGCTCCTGCTTTCAAGGCATAATTCTGCTTTCTGCAGGCAGTGGGCAGAGCTGATGGAGCATTTTGGGCAGTGGCAGAAATAGCTGCTGTTTAGCAGAAAGAGCTCCAAGGTAACTGGCAGCACTCACCACCTGGACTGTTTTCTTGACGTTTATTTGCTTTTACTGGCACTCAAATGCCACCTGTCAGGAGAAAACTTTCCATAAAAAAAAAAAAAAAATTCCTGACTCAGCAGAAGCCACCCCAGCTGGTATGAGTGGTGCCCTTTGAGTTCTGGTGGGCCTTGCTGTGTATCTGCAGATATACATGTGTGTGTCTGTATAGATTAAATACAGATGGCAGCATCCATGATAGCTTCAGGCATGGCTTTCCCAAACTGGATTTTATAGCTGTCGCTGCTGAGAAGCAAACAAAGTGTAAATCCCCAGAATGATTGAATTTTCCTGTCTGGCCCCTCCTTCCCTCCTTTATACTGGGCACTGGAGTTGCTGCTGCCCAGTCCTGGGCACTGCTGGCATGAAGGGGGGCTGGGGGGAGTGACTGAGCACTTTGGGAATGGCATGTACTCCCTGGGCACCAAATTCATGGAAATAATAACCCAGCACTATGTTTGCCTCCAGTACTCAATTTTCCTAAGCCTCAGAGAGGTGTGAGGAATTATTTCCTTAGGAAATTTTAGGAGTGGCTTCTCGCTGCCTCGTGCCAAGTGTCTGCAGAGTTAACGGGATAGTCTGTTGTTTGCTTGTTCTTGTTTGTTTGGAGGGGTTTTGGCAGTTTTCCTTTCTGCCAGTTCAAGCCACTCAAGCTGCCGCTGTCAGCTGGCCGAGCCGCGAGCTGAGGGCTGTCTGGAGCTCTGGGATGTGGCCCCGTGGCAGACGCATCGCACCCATCTGGCGTCTCACCCAAAAGCAGGAGGTCTCCCCGCCCGCTTCTGTGGCGGGTGGGCAGCTCGGAGACGGGGGGGCTGCCACTGTCTCCAGTGCTGTGCTGTCCCCTGGGCCCCCACTGCCTGACCCCTGCCACAGAGGGGACGTGTCCGTGTGCAGGGATGTGCCGGGGAGGAATCACTCCTGTCCTCCATGGAGGAAGCAGTGGTGGTGACGGGAAGAGAATTGCAGAAATTTAGCTTGCATTTAGCTGAACTGTTTCATTAGGATGGCTTGTGTTGGTTCGTGGCGCCACAGCCCCGAGAGAGGTACTGGGATGCTCCTGGTTTTGTGCCCAGCACTGAGGAGGGCTTTGGGAAGTACAGTCTGTGCTGTAGCCTGGAAACACTCTGCAGTATAGATTGTCTTTTTAAAGATCCCTCCTGGACACTCTTCTGTGACACTGAAAAACTGAATGAGTGAGGCTTTTGCGGGCTCAGGGCACACAGAGCCCACGTGTGAGAGCTGTAATGGGAAGGGTGCAGTGTTGTCAGTGGTGTCTCAGCCACTTTATTGTTCTTGTGCTGAGTTATCTGCTGCTGTTCCTGATGGCTCAAAGTCTGTCTGTCTGTCTCTCTTGCAGCGGAGCTGGAGTTTGTACAGATAATCATAATCGTGGTGGTGATGATGGTTATGGTGGTGGTGATCACGTGTCTGCTGA
>NW_008236180.1:7835616-7841653 GCF_000691975.1 Corvus brachyrhynchos
ACAAACTCTCTGCACGATCCTTCATCAGCCGGCACAGCCAGGGCAGGCGGCGAGACGAGAACCTCTCCTCAGTAAGTCACACCCTGCTCTTCCAGCCACACATGCCAGGTTATCTTTGGCCTTGGCACCGTCTGTCTCTGTTACTGGGGGTGGGAGGGCGTTTTAGGGGTGCCTCTGACTCTTTAGGGTGCTGTGTGTGCTAATCTATGGACAGCCATAGCCTCTGCCTTTGCCCTGAGCTTTCCAAATCTGATTTTACATCAGTAAAGTGACTGCACGAGGCTGTTCTTGGCATGTCCTGCTCCTGAAACCATCACCCTCATCTGGTTGGGGTTCATATGCCTTGGTTTAGCAGACCCAAACTATCAAGTCCTTTTGCTCCAGTTAGAGAGTCTCAAGTGACTGTATGAAAACTTCCTGCCTGCCTTGCAGGGAGCAGGAAATCCTGACTGACTCGCTCCAGTTTTTACCAGTGTTGCTGCCATTACTGTGGTGCAAGGGGCAGAAAACACTTGTCAGCCAGACAAGCAGAGAGCTCTCCAAGGGGATGTGTGAGAGGCTGTCTGTAACCCAGGCTCCTGGCTTCATAAAAGCCCGAGGAGAAACGTGTGAATTGTCCCTCTGACAGGGATTTGAGGGGAAGCCTTTCCAGCCTCGAGGCAGATGTTGGTTCATACAGTTTCCTTAAGTGTAGTGGCTCAGAGAAACTCAGAAGGAAGTATAGAGAAAAGGCATCACATTTTCTTGGAAGGTGAGCATGTGCTGTTCGCTGCTGCCTCTGTGGCTCCGTCTTCAGTGCAGGGATGTCTTGTACTGATACTTCTCTTTGTTAGCATTCACCCTGAAGGGTCTTAGAGCCCTTTAAGTAGGGCTCCCTCAAGGTCACTGCTCCATGCCCCCTCCTCTGCAGGCTGCCAGGGCAGGCTGGACACACCGCTGGTGCTGTGGGGTGCTCTGTGTGGGGCCAAGCTCCCTGATTCAGATCCGTACTCACTGCAGGAAAAAGATCAAATATGGGGATTGCTTGGGGGTTTTTTCTTCTATTTTTCCATTTTCTTTCCTCTATTTTTATTTTTTTTTGAGAGAGATATTTAAGATCTTTCACTAAGCCAGGCTTCAGTGCAGCTGAAGGCTGCCCAGGGCTGTCCCTCGTAGCTGCTGTTGTTGTCACACGCCACACGCAGCAGACAGAGCTCCCTCCTCGGCCGCTTTGTGGGGGGGATGCCCCGTGGGAAGGAGAGCTGTGCAAACCCAACCCAATTAACCCCCTCCTCGTTCCGTGGGCTGTGGGGCACCTCCCCAGAGGGCACGGCATGATCCCGGCTCGGGGTCGTCTGTCAACGCTGCAGTGGCATCAGAGTGCTGGGAATGCCTGATCCCACGGGGTGCCTGATCCCACGTTAAACCAGCTGGTGTGAGGGTGGAGATAGCTCAGGCACCTCCCTGCTTTGGGGATCAGAGCCCAGCTCCCCACACATATCCCAGCTCCACCCGGAAATCTTACATTCCTCTTACGATCCCGTGCGCCCACTTCCAGCAGCAGCAGAGTGTGGGCATCCGAGCACATGAGTTATTAAAAATAGCAGAAACATTGTTTTCCCATTTTCAGATTCTTTTACTGTATTATCATGTCCAGAATGTTTTACTTGCACAATGCCAAATCGTGTCATTTTACATTTTCAAAGCAGAGTTCAGATCAAGCCCTCTTAATTTTAATACAGTAATTTCTGTTTTCTTAAGTGGCCTGCTATTTATTTTCTTTAAAGAGAGTTAAGAAGGCTAACATGGAAAGAGAAGAGAAAATCACATGGAGATTGACCAAAAATTTCAGGTTGAATGAAAAATTTACTCTTTCAAAAACAATTCCTTTTTCCCCTTTATTATTTTTTTCTATTTTAAATTTTACCAGGCCAGAATTTCTACCCATTTTTTGGTTCAGCTCTGTTACTTATTCAGCCTTGAGACACATCAGTGATTAAATGGCTTTTCAGCAGAGTTTGACCTCTGTGCCTCTGCTCGACCCCAGTGAGGATGTGGAGTCTTCAAAACCTTTTTTGGAGCTAAGGAGAGAAATAGGAATATATAATTTTGGTTGGTTTTTTATTATTTCCCATCTTTATGGTTGTTCCCCATCTCCCTGCCCTGTCCATGTGGTGTGTGCAGCACTGATGGAGTGGCAGCAGAGATTCCCTGTGGTCCCAGCACCTTCCTGATGGGACAGAGAAGGCCCTCATGTGCTAATGAGCGGGAAGCTCATTACAGTGGGATCCAGCATAATAAAGATCTTAAAGGCAGCACCTTTCAGGCTAAGCACAGCGTGTCTGTCGGTGGAAAACAGCTCCAGACTGAAGGAGAGCTGGAGCCTGGCAGGCAGAGGCCACACTGGGCTGGATACTGGTTTATGCAATCCGTTAAACTTGCACTGAACTGGTGTTGGGCTTTTTAAATCCCAAACTTCATTTTGGTGTCGTGACCGCAGATGGGCACTGGAGCTGCATTCACGCTTTTCATCTGCTGAAATATTAAAGCAGTTCATCCCGTGGTCAGGATGCTGCTTGGTTTGCTGGAGTTGTCCTTTTTTGTTGCTGCAGCTCAAAAATTACAGCTGAAGGAGAAATTAATTTCCCTAAAGGGTTTTTTAATGCGGCTCTTGCTGGCAAGCAGTTTTTGTATTACTTCATGCGTTTCTCCACCACCGTTCTCGCTGTACTTAAACTCTTGTCTCCTCACGACAAGTACTTTTGATTTTCCAGAACTAAGAATATTTAAGAAATGCTACTGACAACTCTCTTTGCCATAAGAATGGCACTGTCCCTGCACCTTTGGAACAGTGGTATCCCACTCCTCCAAGAAAAAGTAGTGTAAGTGCAATTTCCAAGCGCACCTTTGTCCCCCAAAATAGAAAATATGAGTCTTCCTGAAGGCTCAGAGACTTAATCTGTACCATGCAGCTTTACAGAGAAAATTCTCTGACATCACTAAAACAAGTAGTTCTCAAAAAGTTGAAGATTCATCTCTAAAAAGAAATTTAAAAGTAATTTTAGGTTCTGCAGCAAGTCCTGCAATACTTGCGGAGGCTTTTACAGCTGTGTTCCTCACCAGACAACAGAATCTCAGCTTTCCTTTCAGAGACCCGTGGCTTTCTAGACTGTTCATTGTTTAGATGAATTCAAGTCCTAAATATGCTGAAAATCAGAGGTGAGTGAGGAGAGGCCGAGGGTTTGCAGTGATGTTGCTCCTGCAGTTTTGCTTGGCTCAGTGGGGCTGTGGAGCCATCCCAGGGCCAAAGTGAAGGCTAAAAGCAGGGATGTATTCTGTCCCAGAGGCTTTGCCCTCCTCTGACTACTGATTTCCAGCAGTTTTAATCTTGCTGTGGAGTTTTCAGGAGAGCTGAGCTGTTCTCCAGATGGGCTTTGTGGTAGTGTGTGAGGTGGGGGTTGGCGTTGGGGAGCACTGGGTGCCTGTGGTCGGTCAGCTGTGGGCACAGGAGCATGGCCAGGCCCTGGAGTCCTGGGAGAGGTGGTTAATAGTGGCTGCAGAGATCCAGCTCCTGCAGAAAATGGGTCTCCTCTCTGCTGCTCCTCTCTCTGCACATCCCATTTTAGTGCTGTTTCTGTAGGTTTGCTACTCTTGCATCCACATGTTGCCCAGGGCATCATTCCTGGAGCTCATCTGTACAAACACATAAATGGTGTGTGAGCCAGAGCTTTGATTCCAAACACATGGGCAGGATCTTGGTGCAGGCTCTGGGTGAGTGGGCACCTAGGGGTAGGGATGTTTTGGGTGGAGCAGCCCTCCCCATCCCCTGCCACCACGGGATGTCCCAGCTGAGCCTGGCAGGGCTGGGAAGCACCAGGCTGCAGCCACCCTCGTGGGAGCTGGCTGACATCACTCCCGGGAAAGGGGGGAGCAGATGGGATATTGCCATGGCACTGCCCACTGCCAAGTTAAATATAAAACATCTAGCAGAAGGCAGCGGGGTACTCGCTGCTCAGGAAGTCTGCCACGGGGGCACGGCAAAGTAAACACAATTTTCGGAGTGCTTCCCGCTCCTGCCCACTGCTTTGGCGTCCTTTGGGATGAGGGGATGGGCTGGCAGCGCCTGTGGTGGCACTGGAAATCCTCCCTGGGCCCTTTGGTGTCAGTGCCTGAGCGCAGAGTCAGAGGGAGGATTTGTCCTGTGGCAGATGCAGTTCCTCTTGGATCTTTTGGCTGCTGGGGGAATTTGATTGCAGACTCTCCCTGCAGGCAAGAAATCCATGTAAAATGGACCAGACTAAACAGTCGATGCCTGTGTAAACAGTTGCATGTTGGAGTCTCGAGGTCTGGAATGAAACAGGGTTGTCTTGCTCGGGAAGGGCCATGGGGCTGCAGCTCAGCCAGCACATTCCTCAGCTGCGGCCGGGGAAGGTGCTGGCATTGTGGCACTTCACCTCTGCTCCAAGGAGATGCTCCTGAAAAAAACATGGAGAAGGGGGAAGGCTCTGGGCAGTCTCATTTCCATTTAAATCGCTGTTTTCCTTGCACTGGCACCAGCATTGCCTTCAGGTTTGTGTGCAGAGCTGAGCTTTAAAACCCAGAACCTGATGGGTTCTCTCCATACCTGATACCACGTGCAATGCCGCAGGAGAAAATATGTTCCAACTTTGGGGAAAATGAAAAAATACGATATAATAGGTGGTTTCTCTGGAGATTTTAACATGGTGCTAGTGCTGTGTTTGGGGCAGGTAGAGAAATAGGTGTTCTCGTAGCAGGAAGGCGTGTGGTTTGCTCAGACCAGCTTCTGAGTGCAACACTTAAAGGGAAAAAGGGGGTTTCTTTTTCCCTTGGCATTTTTTTTCACTGGTGCTAAATACTCCTGCCTGCGCCTGGCTTACTAGTGCCAGAACTGGAGATTCACCTGCAAGGAACTGGGAAGTTCCAAGTTATAATTACAAGCCTTCTGGCTGTTTTCCTCCAGCTCTGCCTGCCAGAGGGATGTTGCTATATGTGAATATTAGCAATATTTAAATATTGCAGTTCCTAAGGCAAAAATGTCTGGGGTGAACTGTGCATGCTCAGAGTATCACCAGCAGATGGGAAGAACCTTTGTTTGTTTGTTTTGATCATGAATTGTAAACTAGTGTCAGGGTTTGGGGGAAATCGTGGCTTCACCTTGCCTGGGGTTGTTGGCACAGAGGTTCGGATCTCAGGATCAGGGTGATGCTTGCAGTGTAAGGAAGCTTCTACACTTCAGTCCCTCAGTCTATTTAAGCCAAGGACTACTTACTCTTTGGGGAAAAAATACTCTGAAACCGTCCTGTTGCTACAGAGTTTTTTCTTTTGTTTTTTTTTAGCCAAATCAAAATTAGGCTTAACATTTGGTTATTCACTTATTATCTTTATTTTCCCATGATGTCCGTGGTTGTGAGCATCAGAATGTGGGTGTGAGGGGTTTTTTTTGGTTTGGTTTTTGTTGTTTTTGTCGGGTTTTTTTTTTAATCTTGTCATTATTTCACGGAGCATTTTTTGATGTCTTGTGAATTACCCACGGCTCATGGATCACAAATTGAAAAATACTCCTCTGGCATGTTTGAACCAGGGAAAGAACCATGCTGGGGGTGTGGGGGTGGGGGAAGTCTGCAAACGGGAGAGGGTTCTTTGCTGGTGCCATTCTCATCATTCATTCTGCAAACGATCCATTAAATGGAGACGGAGGTGCAAGGGGAGGGAAGTTTCGATCGGAAGGGATGTTTTCAGTGGTGATGTGGTAACACTTGAGCATGTATCCACACGATGCCCAGCACACTTGATCATGGTTGGAGATGCTGGTTGGAGTTGGTGCAGGCGGGTCAGGAACACGTTGGTGGCAGTGTCTTCTCTAGGTGACACCTGGCACGAGCTGTCTGCAGAAGGAGCTTGACTGCCCTGGCATCAGACTCACCCTGCCCTCTCTTCTCCTTTCCCAGGCAGGAGGAAAGCCTGTGGCCTTCGGAAAGCACCGTGTCGGGGACCGGCATAACCGAGGTGAGGGTGCTGTGGGTTCCGCTGTCCCCCT
>NW_008236180.1:7842034-7848361 GCF_000691975.1 Corvus brachyrhynchos
CTGTCCCCCGCCCCACAGCACCTCATGCCTCTCAGCCTCTTCGCTCTCTCCCTCCAGCAGCAGATCTACACCCCGCGGCCCAGCGAGCGCCTGGCAGTGCCCTCCTTCCTGCAGAGGGACCGCTTCAACCGGTTCCAGCCCACGTACCCGTACCTGCAGCACGAGATCGACCTGCCGCCCACCATCTCGCTGTCGGACGGCGAGGAACCCCCGCCCTACCAGGGACCCTGCACGCTGCAGCTGCGCGACCCCGAGCAGCAGATGGAGCTCAACAGGGAGTCCGTGCGGGCCCCCCCAAACAGAACCATCTTCGACAGTGACTTGATAGATAACTCCGTGTTCGGGGGGCCGTGCCCCCCCAGCAGTAACTCTGGCATCAGTGCCACCTGCTACGGCAGCCGGGGGAGGACGGGCCACCGCCCTAACGCGAGGTGAGCCGCCACTACCCCGGCTCCACCTTTTACCAGCACCAGCAGAACAACAACGGGATGCCCCCCATCTTGGAGGGCAGCAGACTCCATCCCTCACAGATCAATGGCCTTGAGAGCACAACGACGACGGCGTGGAACAAAGAGAAAGAGAAACAAAAAGGGCACCCCTTTTAAAAAAAAAAAAAAAAAAAGAAAAAAGAAAAAAAAATTGCAAGAAAGTAAATGAAACACTCTGCACTTCTCATTAAAAGAAAAAGGAGAGAGAGAGAGTTGAGGAAGATGAGCAAAGAGAAAAAAAAAGCCCTTCCCCATCTCTCAGTGTATAAATATTTACTTGTTATGTCTGGTCTGAATGCACAAGCCTACCAAGCTTGCAAAAACATTTCTTTATTGAGCTGTGTCTAGACATTTAAAAAGGAAAAAAAAAAATCAACTGTAGTCTTTTTTTTTGTTTGTTTCTAGTTGGGCTGTGTGTGAATGCTTTTTTTTTTTGTTTGATTATTTCACTTATCTTTAAAAACAAAATATTTGCACAAAAACCATTTTGTTTAAAGATCTGCAATATAAATATATAAATATATATTAAAAATAAGAGAAAGTGTATGTGTAAGGAGCAGGAGTATTTTTGTATTAGAAGAGGCCTATTCAAAAAAAAAAAAAAGTTGTTTTCTGAACTAGAAGAAAAATGGCAATTTTTTGAGTGCCAACTCAAAAAGCGTGTATTACATTGTAAAAAAACAAAAAACAAAAAAAAATCAAAAGCAGGGGTTTAGAGTTATTTATATAAATGTTGAAATTTTGCACTATTTTTTAATATAAATATGTCAGTGCTTGTGTTGGTCAAAGCCTCTATCATGTCTACCATGAACCTGTTAAGGGATCTATGTGGAAGTGAAGAACAAAGTAGCTGGAAGGGGAGGAGGATCCCTGAAGTGGAGATGCCAGCCCTGGGAGGAGCGGTGAGCGAGACTGCAGCTTATGCAAATCCTTAATTTCCAGAGTCCCTGTGCGTGGCCGCCGACAGCCACGGCTTTATACATTCCCTACAAAGCAAGAGGAGTTGGTGTGTGTCTTGTTTGTCATCCGGTAGGATTTTTGGAGTAACAAGGTAAAATGAAAACTCCCTGCTTCCCACAGTCAGGAATGAATGAAGCAGGCAAAAATTACTTGATTTTTTTTTTTATTTTTCTTTTTTTTTTTTTTTTTCTTTTTTTGGACAACCTCTAACTTTTTGGAGGGGAGGGTGGTGGGGGTTGAGAATAAACTTCTGTGTCTGAAGGAACAAAAGTGTTTTTTGGTTTATTTCTTTCCATGTTCAACTGAAGGGCCCTGTTGGAGCCAAAGCGGTGGTTGTGGAGGTTGATGTGAGGAACTGGTAACGCACCCACTGGCTGCCCTTCAGCTGGGTTTAAATGTCTCATTGAAAGGATGAGGTGGAAAGTGTGGTGGTGGTGAACATCATTTTCATTTTGTTTCAACCTCCCAAACCTCAATTTGGGATGAACGGGCGCAGCCGTGTCCCGCGGCTCCGCCGTCCCTGGTTGTCGCTATTTTTTGCGTTTGTTATCCAGCTAAAGAGGCAGCAGGTACAGTAGGTGGAAATGAATCTGCTCCTGTGTTGTATTAACTAAAGGCTACAAAAATAATGCTTAAGGCTTTAGATGCAACCCCCCCTTACCTCTTCTGGAACATCCTCTCCCCCCCCAGGTCCCGCTGCCCTCCCGCCGTGGGGCGTTGTGCGTGGTTCATTTATCTTGGTTTCGGAAGCGTTTTGTCTTGCTCTGCTCTTGTTTACATTTTCTGTCACCTCGGTGTCTGGTAGGGGCCTCACCCTCGCAGTGAATTCGTACGTGAGCGAGTGAGTGGGAAACCTGAGAGAGTGAGGGGGAGAAGGCAAAAGGGAAAAATCCCGTCGTGGGTCCCGTCTCTCCGAGCGCGAGGAAGGGTCGGTAGGGAACCACAGAGAGCGAGGATTTTACAAGGGGGTGTGATTTGATTTCCTGCAGGATGCTATCTAGTAGAGTGACATAAATGAAAGATATAAAGGCAATAACTATTGTTTTTAAGCAACTTTTTTATTACTTGAAAAAGAAAACAAACCTAACCATGAGAACGGTTTTGAAGTTCTGACCATTTGAACAATATTTATATATATTTTAAAGAAGATGATGAATAGCTGAACTTGAAGTTTGATCATTATTTTTTTGCTTTTTTTGTTATTTCTGCCTAGAAATAGTCCTGTACCTTCTCAGTACTTCAATCTGCTTTTCCACAGCTCTTGAAATCTTCATAGTTTTGCAGTCATGTAACCTAAATTTTGATGACCTAAAAAAAAAAGAAAAAAAAAAAAAGAAAAAAAAAAGCCACAAAAAAAAAGTAATGCAAAGGAATAAATCTAGTTTGTCATGAAAGGTACAAAACTGACGAATTTGTACGAGGTTTTTAAAATGTATCTTTCCTTTATGTAACATGTCTATTTAGTGCCTTATTAAAGAAACAGTAACCCTCCCTTATTAGAGAGAGGGACACAAAATCATCATTAGCATTACAAGTAACCAGCGTCTGGTCTCTTGCTCCTTTGGACCTTGCATTCACTTTTCCAGTCCCTTTTTCCCGGAGCAGCTCCCTGTGCCTGGCCACGCCGGCTGCTCCCTTGGCCGCTGCTCTGCTCCGACTGTTCTTAGGGAACTTGAACATGTTTTATGCACATTATCCTACCCGGGGAGGTAGGAATTTGTGGTGGATATTGTAAATGAGATACCAACCAAAAGAGAAAGCGAAATATAATATCTACTGCCCTCTTGAGCCAAAATGCGTGAATAGTGTTGTTGGGGTTGGGTGTTTTTTTGTTTTGTTTTTTGGGGAGGGAGGGGGGGTTGTTCAGTGATCTGAACTAGTTTTGTTTGCTGTAAAAAAAATACGGTTACCTCAGCAGATTTTGGGTGGAATATGCATCACATGTTTAAAACTGAGCAGTGAGTAAAGAGGTGGTGTGGGGACCAGAGGTTGTTAAGGAACGAGATTGTCTTGTCACAGGGTGTTACCTGGCCACCAACCCCCGTGGAAAAGTCAGGGAAGTGGGCAGGGGCTGGATAGGCACAGAGGGGTAGTGGGAGAGGGTCTGAAGATGCAGTGCAATTGAACCCAGCTCTCATGCTTGAAAGTCCTCGAAATTTCAACCAATTCTCTTTCTTTTCCCCCTATTTTTTTTCCCTCCCTCCCCAATCCTCTCCCAGTGTGAGCTTTTATTTGTCTAGTGTCACCCCAAGCTCTGCAGTTGAGTGATCAGTTTGTTGAGTTCCTGGGTCCAGTTTCATTTACCTCTTTCTCTAGTTTGAGGAACTTGATGAGTGTGAAACGGGGTGGCTCATCAACACCAAATTTCTGTTGCAAATGACGCCTTTCAGCCCATCCATGCACAAGCCCCAAGCTGCCACCTTTCCCTGGGCTGCTGCAGCCCCAGTGGGGAGAGCCCCAGGTCCCAGGCAGTGGGTGCAGCTCCTCAGCAGAGCTCAGTCGTTATCTTTTGTCTTTCTTCTGTCCATCCCTCTCTTTGCAGTCCTGAGAACTGTGTATTTCAAGTGCAGATACCAGATCTGCCTTTCAGCCCATCCATGCACAAACCCCAAGCTGCCACCTTTGCCTGGGCTGCTGCAGCCCCAGTGGGGAGAGCCCCAGGTCCCAGGCAGTGGGTGCAGCTCCTCAGCAGAGCTCAGTCGTTATCTTTTGTCTTTCTTCTGTCCATCCCTCTCTTTGCAGTCCTGAGAACTGTGTATTTCAAGTGCAGATACCAGATCAACTCCAAGTTCTGAATGGGTGTTTAGAGATAATGGTCTGTTCTTTTTTTTTATTACTATTATTATTATTGTTGTTATTGTTATTATTATTATTACTACTATTTAATGTTACTTTTCGCCTCGGGGTCCATTTCTTCCCAATTCCCACATCCCAAATTGCCACCAAGGCAGGGAATTTGCTTTGCACACCTTTGCTGATGCCCCGTTCCCTCTGGCCTTGGTGCAGCTCAGCGGAGAGCGGTGCTAGAGTGTCCCGCAGCTGCCAGCAGAGAGATTCAGGCCCCTTAAAAGTGATTTATTTTTAAAGAAGTACAGAAGAATCAAGGCATTGCTAATGCTTAGCAACCTCATGTCCTAGCCTGCCTTTTTGCTCGGAGTTTTAAGTCGCGTTAGCTTTAAAAGGGGTTGTTCATCTTACAGAGTTTCTTAGCTTACAGTACGGCAAACAGCATCCCTAAAGTGCCCCCAAACCTTCCTGGCCTGGAATGGGAACGTGGCTTTGTCGATCCTGGTGGGGAGGAAGGATGGGTTTCATTTGGGGCTGACACTGGTAAAACACGTGTTCCCTTCACAACCCTTGGTTCCACCGGTTTGAGGATTCAGCTTTACTAATCCAGTGTGTTGTTTCCATAAGTGTTACAAAATTCATTCTGTCTTAAGTGGGGGTCTAAGGAAATCCAATTGCTTTCTGGAGAATCACCCTTTTGTATGTGTATTGAATTATAAAATTGCACTAACTGCTATATTAAAGAATAAAGAAATAAAAGCCCAATGTTTTTCCTAAGGATTGGGAAAAGACTGAATCAGAGGTGTAGCATTAACAGTGCTAGGCCAGAAAAGAATGAATTTTAATCTCTTCTGTCTCTGTACCGCTCAGAGATTTTCTGTGTACAACACAAAGCTACAAAAAAAAAAAAAAACAAAAAGAAGTTTTCCAGAAACTGCGCTTCAAATTTTTGCTGTACTATAGAAGCTCATGAAGGACAACATTAAAGTCCTAATTTGCCTGCCTTATAGACACATTTCATTGTATTAATATTTTCTTAAACTTCCAGTTGCATTGTGTTGGCTTTGGAGTTTGTTATAGGCAGTCCTGTATCCTGAGTTCTGTTCAGTTTAAACTTATGTAAACTATTGACAGCACATGCAATGCAGTACTTATCTATATTTTGCTGTTTTAGTATGAATATGTACTCTGATGCCAATTTACAAAAATCTGTTGTAAACGCTTCTTGTGTACCAGTAACCGATAGTGGCAATTATATGTCATTCTAAAAGCTGCAATACTTATACAAATAAATTTTACAATACTTTGGAAAATTTGCCTTCACCTTTTGCTTTGTTACCCAAAAAAAAAAAAATCAACCAAAAAAAAAAAAATCAGGGTTTGTCAACACAATGTAATTTCAATTTTCCTAATTTCTTCTCGAATGTTGGAAAATGAATCTGCTCAGTTTTGGATATTTGTGTGGGTTTCCCCCTTCCTTGTTCTGAACCATGGCCCCACCTCTGTATTGCCCCCCGTGTGCTCCCCGTGGAGCTGTAGCTGGTTCCTGGTGTATTTGCATGCTCTGTGTGTGTGTGTGTGCGTGTACAGCTGTTTCCTTTCGAGTAGATCAGGTGGCACAGCTCTAATCCCAGAAGAAGCATTCCTGGTTTGCACCAGTGTGTCCAACCTTTCAGCGGTCCTGCCTTTCAGCCAAGAACGTCACTGTTGGTCAGAAGGTCTTAACTTGAATAACGTCAATCAACAAGAACTGCGTAGATTGACTCAAATCCTAAGCACAGAGAATTTGTGTGACTTTTTTCCTCTCTGAGACTGTGGTCAAATTGCAGTGATCACATTAAAGTCATTGAAAACTTGACTGTTTGCAGGGGGTTTTCTTTTGTGTGTCTGAAGGATGGATGTCCTGTAGATTCACCCAGAGCGTGGGTTCCCTCTTGGGGCTAAGGGATGTGTAGTCATTAACCCCTGGGTTTTGCTGCCAGCTCTGCCCCAGCCCTTCTCTCTGGCTGGTCACAGGCCCCTGGCTCTGACAAGCAGCTCCTCCAGCTCCTTTGGATGGGTAAGTGGCGGACACTTGGCTTTGATTTGGGCA
>NW_008236180.1:7848375-7860248 GCF_000691975.1 Corvus brachyrhynchos
TCAGCAGGATTCTGGGATGCTCTGCCTGGCCAATTATTTGCAACGCAGCCCCAGGCTGATGGTCACTTGGGAGAATATCTCTGGTAAGGAATGAAAGCAGCTTAATTGCAGCCCAGGGAGGAGAACCCCAAATCCACCCCTCCGGCTTCAATTCTGGAGCTGTGCCACTCGCCTCCCGGTTGTGGTTTGTTTTGTGGGACTCCTGGTGTTCTTTGTGCATTGCTGCTGGAAAGACAACCCGGTGTGATACAGTGCTGGAAAGAGCTGGCCTTGGCTGGAACACTTTTCCCTGTGGTAGGAAGTCAGATGCTTTTAAGGCTGTGCCAATGCTGTGACCCCAGTGTTGGCTGATTCTGGAGCTGTGCCACTCGCCTCCTGGTTGTGGTTTGTTTTGTGGGACTCCTGGTGTTCTTTGTGCATTGCTGCTGGAAAGACAACCCGGTGTGATACAGTGCTGGAAAGAGCTGGCCTTGGCTGGAACACTTTTCCCTGTGGTAGGAAGTCAGATGCTTTTAAGGCTGTGCCAATGCTGTGACCCCAGTGTTGGCTTGAGCAGCTCCAAACCTTCTTTCCCATCTCATGCCCAAAGAAATGCCAAAACACAAAACTTCTGAGAGCAGGCAGTGCCCCTGCCCCAACCTCAGGATCACAAATATCCAAGTGGAATACATCCATCCACCTTGCCCCAGGCATGGCGAGGCAGGGAAAGGGCGGGGTTTGGTTTGAATCACTGTTTCAAAATTACATTTTTGGAATCACAGCTGAAACCAACATCTTCCCACAGAAAAAGAGAGCTCAGCTGAAACCACATTTTCCAAAAGGGAATTTTTTAAAATGACAAAAAAAAAGAAATCAAGTTCAACCAGTGCAGTGCGTGGGAATGGGCAGAGGTAGCTGTTACTAAGCTACCTTTCCATGTCTGTTGAGGAGATCTGGGGACACTGCAGCACCACTGATTGCCAAAAGATTATTTTTAAATTTCTGGGTTTTGGTCGGGTTCTTTTTTTTTCAGCTCAAAGGAAGAAACAAATTTATGACTTTTGGAAACCATAGGTGGCAAAACCTTTGTTTTTAAACAGATTTCTGTGCTGCAAATGGAATGGGAGTTAAGAGATCAGGTTCAGATTTTCCCTGTGCTTCCAGCACCAAAGCCCTTTTTGCAGCTCTTGTGGGCCTCCATGGTAGGCTCGCTGGAAGGTGCAAATTCCAACTGCAGAGAATTTAAACTTCATAGAAGCACTTTTTTTTTTTCTTTTTTTTCCCGTATTTTATCTGCTTGTCCTGTTCCAGCTGCTCCCCTCTGCTGCTGCCTCTCTGCCCCTCTCAGTCCAGTCCATCCTGCTCCTGCTCTCCTGGCAGATGATTCATTCCTCACACTCATGCCTGTGTTTAATCTGGCTTTTGCCTGGAGGGCACGAAGCAAAACCCCTCTGGGGCTTGTTCAGCTCCAGTCCTGGTGCTCTGGAATGGTGCCACCACTGATTCCTTCCTAGGAAAGACAGGGATGGCTTAGGGTGCTTTGAGGTGGGGAAGGTGTGAAACCTGGAGTCAGCCTCTTACTTTTTAACCTGCTCAAGCTGCATTTCCCTCGGATTGCTTTATTGGAGGTTTTTTTTCTCCATGCTGGGCAGACAGAGCTCTGTCTCACCACTGAGGGAGGGGAAGCCTTGACCAGGGATAGAAACCCTGAGTAAAGTGGCTGGAAACAGATTCTCCTTTACAGCGAGAGCCACAGTGATGGGTTTCACTGAGATTTGTTACGAAAGCAACGTGCTCTCACAGGGATCCTGCTGTTGACTCTCCCAACTGTAATGGGAATTTACTCCAAACACTTGCTGCTATCCCTTTTTCGAAAAAAAAAGTGTAGAAATTCCCACTGCTTCGGCATAAAACAGGACTGTGTAACAGTATTAGTAGCTAAAGCAGAAGACCAGACAGGAGAGAAGAGGAAATAATTCCTGCCTTGGGCTTCTAGACGCGCTCAGGCTGGAAAAGTACTGCCCGAGGTTCCCTTCTTTAAGGTCTGACGGGGTCAAAACTGATTCCCCCTCCCTCTTTTCCCTGCTCAGGAACCCTGCAGACAGCTCTCCCCTCTCCCTGGAATGCTGTGCAGGAACACTCAGAGGCTTTGCTCAGGGAGCAGGCAGGGACAGGCAGGAAGGAATGGGCAGCTGGTCCAGGTGGGGGCTGTGTCCCAGGTGGGCACGATCTTCCCATGGCCCAGGAGGCAAATTTATGAGGGTGGGGTTTGCTCTGGGGGTTTCTCTGCTCTTCTGCTGCATCGGAGCTATAGGAGGTTTTGCACAGTCTTTCCTGACCGAGTTTCTGGAGCTGCCTGGATGATGTGAAGAAAAGATAAACCCTCTGAAACAGCAGCCACCTGTTCTTGAGATGAGATTGCGATTTATGGGATTTTTAAGGGTACCCAAAAGGCTGTCCTGGAGCCGCAGTCTGCAGGAGCTGTGGGTGTACTTTTTCTTCCTCTGTGGCTGAAAGCGCATGGATCATGGCAGCTCCAGGGCCTCCTTCCTGTCTGCCTTCTCCCCCGGGGAACTTGTCCTGTTCCCTGAGTGAGCAGGGCTTGCTGTCTGCTGGAGATTATCCTCGTGTGCTGCCCAGCAGGTCAGGCTGGTGGTTGTACCACTTCCAAGTTTCCTGCCCATCTCTGCCCACGGAGAGCCTGTTGTCAGGTAAGATTGAAAGGTGCATAAATGAAATTCAGAGCTCTGGCTGACCAGACTGATGGCTCTGCACCAGGCAGAGGAGAGGTGACATGAAGCCCTCCATGCAGTGAGCTTGGGGTTTGCAAAGGGGAAATGGGGGAGAGCATTGACTGCAGGATTCATCAGTTGTGAGCTCCTGGTGGGTGTTTGTTCCCCCCTTGCTCAGTCCTGACTCAGTTCAAATGCACAGGGTTGCCTTGGGATTGATTGTTATCAGCAGCAATAAATCACAATCACAGCAGCCAGTGGTGAGTTTTGGATGCCAGTCAAGATGCAGCTCCTTGGAGTATTTATCTCCATGGAGGCAGAGAACCTGGACATTGAACAATTAGATCAGCGTGGCTCTGTGAAGCTGCATTTGATTAAGAGAGTAACTGCAGTACAAAGTTATTGCTGGGTGTTGCTGGGCATTGCTAAAAAGCAGCCTGGCTTTAAAAACAGAGAGACTGGGGATGGGAGTATAAAACACCTCTGTGCATCGCTCTCCAAGCTGCACCTGCACCAGGATCCCACCTTGTCCTTCCTGCTGTGGCCTTGCTGCTGCCAAGGCATAAAAGGAGAGAAGAGGCGGCTTTTGCCGCAGTGGAAGCGTGGCACAGAGGTCCTGTCTTGTTTTCTCATACTGCAGAAGCTACTGGGTGACTTCAGAGACCTTAAGATGGGAACACCTGACCCTGAGTCTCTGGGCAGGGATGGGGCAGTGCCTGTATGTCCCAGGCAGCCCCTGCAGTGTCACAGGTGGGAATTCCCAGTTCTCTCTGTGTCCCCTCTGTGTTCCCAGCAAGGGATGGGCTTGGCCACAGCTCCTGCTCCAAGACAGCACCACTGAATCCACATCTCCAGTACCAGGAGCAGCCAGCTGCCTTTCTGCAAGTGGTCTTTACGGATTTCTAGTCCTTGGGCCCATTAAGGTGGGTAAGAATTAAGCATCCAAAACACTCCAGCTCTAAAACAGACAAGCAGGCATGCAGTCCTGCAAGACCAACCCCTTCAGGGTGCTTTGTGGTGTTTTGAGAAGTGTCTGCAGGTCTGGGGTGATCAGCAGAGCTGGTGTGAGCATGAGGAGGGAGCTGGGTTAGGTTTTAACTTGAGGTCAGTGCACATCAAGGGCTTTCCCAGGGAGGATGATGGGCTCCAAGCACATGTTTGCTCCAGACAATCTATTAATGTGCACACCGAGATTTTTTTCCTTGAATCTCAAACCTAGGCTCTGCAAGGTTCAGATGAGCAGAACCAGGTTAAAAAACAAATGTTGAATGACCCTGATGGGCCCCACTGCCTATCTCATCTTTATTTTTCTTTTGAGAGCTGCTGTTTCTCTCTGCTCTGCTGAGCAGGTCTGTTGATTTTCTGTTCTGAGGAGGAAAGCCTGAGGTTCTCCAAGAGCCTGGCCCTGGTGCTCTGCCTCCCTGTTCCCAGGGCAGCCCTTCCGTGGGCATGGAGGTGCCTGAGCTAAATATAAGCTGTGGAGGGGAAAATAGGGGGAGTTGGAGGAGGTTGAGTGAGAGGATCTGTTTATTTTCCCTCTGATCTCTAAGCCCTGTTATGTTTTATTGCTTTACAAACAGGAGGTCTGGAACGCTTCCTTCCCTCTTGTGCCAGTGCAAGGTCAGCTGGGTGCATAATTCCTGCACTTGAAGGAAAAAATACCAACTATTTACAGTAATGTAGTAAGAGTGGCATGGAACTGGAATTCTATTTACTTTCTGCAGGCCAGGTTTTACTGTAAATGCCCAAATAAGCTATTTATATAAACAATTTCTGTGTATTTGCTCAGCGCCTGGATGCACTTCCACCCTGCTGCTGAGAATTTAGATCTGATGAGTAACCTGTGGCAGAAGAGCAACTTTGATTGCAGGAAAGGTGAAGCAGACAGGTGCTTTACGTGCAGTGGATTTCAAGGAAGGTGAGGCACCTCCAGCACACTTGCTCCCTACATCTGCAGAGGGATGTAGTCACCTATAGCCTGGCAATGCTTCAAAAGAAACCCATTTTGGGGTGCGTGGTGTTTGAGCAGCTGTGTCAGAGAACAAAGGGGCAGTACCAAGGAATGCAGCTGGGGTTCCTCATGGTGTAGAAAATCCTGCTATGAGGTAAGGCTTTAAGGAAGCAGACTAACTTACAAAAATGTGTTCAGGTTTACTCAGCTCTTCCCATTCGTCAGAACATGCCCGAGTCCTCTGTGGGGTTTCAGCTCAGAACTGAGATCTCGGACTGAGTCACGAGCAAATGTAACTGCTTGTGAGTAATTGCTGGAACCAAATGTGAGCTTCAAAAATGGGCTTTGTCTCTTCTCTAGAAGCTCTGTTTTATGGGAAAAGGCAGTGGTTTTCCTTTCATGCTCTGGCTTTTGGCTCCCCATGTGGGTAAAAGCACAGCCACAAGTCGCTGCTTCTGCCAGTGTGTGGGAGTTTGGCACCCCAGGACACTGCTCATTGCTGCTTTCTGTCTTGGTCCTCAGCTTCTGGACTGCCTTTAGGCAAATGAGACAAACTTCATCCAGCACAGGTACATGTTGCTTTTAAAGAAATGCTGCATTATCAGCCCTACACAGACAAAAAGCCCCCTGAACCCTGAGGCACTGCATCCTGCTGCTCTCCATCCCCTCGTGCTCTCTCTGTGCTCTCTGCTCCTGGGTCCCTGTTAGCCCAGGACTTGACTGTGGCTTGAGGGCCAAGGTTCAGCTGCACAAACAGCCCAGTGCCCCAGCATGTCCCATGTGCATCCCAACATCCTCATGGCAAACCCAGGGGTGGCATTCCCACTGCTGTGATCCCCGACCTGCCTTTCCTGGATATCATAATTTTTCCTCCAGATCTGGCTGAGGTACAGGGCGACAGGCTAGAACTCGAGTGGAATCAAAATTGCATTTTAATTGTAAACATTTGTCCAGAAATTAATGTTTCTGAACTAATGTTTCTCTCTAACCAATGTGTTCAGAAACAAATGACTCTCACTAATTGATTTTCCCCTGTATAACGGGAATTGTACACGTAGAAAATCAACCATACATAATTGAAAATCCCCCTCTTTCAGCAGGTATCCACACAATCACTCAACTGATGTGTTTGCCTGTCCTCTGGCAGATATCATCTAGGAGTCATGTGGCTGGCTGGAGGGGGCTAATTTCTCCAATTTTTGTTCTTTGTGCTGGATTAAACATTGAAAGTCACTATAAACCAGCTTCCATGTCTAATAAATTTGCTTATAGTTCCAAATGTGTACCCATGAAGGAATGTTATTGATGGCTTCCTCCATTGGAAAGGTGTATTTGATACCTTTACACCTCTGAGATCAGTAATCCCAGTACATAAAACAGTTTTGAACAACTTCCAGGAGCCTTTTAGCAGCTGATCGACGGCTCCTCCGCAATGAAGGCAGAAGGGACTTGGCTCCGAAGCCCTTGGCTCCACTGTGCCAAACCAACTGCCTCAGACCCCCAGGACCCTCCCAGAGAACTTACAGCCCGAGGGAGTGGGAGCAGAGGAGAGAAGTAAGTGTAAAATCAGTTGTAAAACTGAAAGGCTGTGATTCACTGCTTCTTGTAAAAGGCAGGTGAGACCTTCCCCTGCTGCAAACCAGGTCTTGAAGGTGGCAACAGATTTCAGTCAGTTTAGGAGGGTTAGGAGCAAGTCCTGCACGCAGCTGGTGTGTAAATGGATGTGTTTTAGGAGAGCTGTGGGGCCAGGGTGATGGTATTGATAAATTTTGCTTCATCCAACTTCCTCACCAAACTCCTCCAGTAACACCCACGATGGGTCCCAGCATCATGCAGTGCTTTACAGGAGTTTCCCTGAGGTGCTTTGACCTTTCCTACCATCAGCCTGAACAGGCAAAACCAATCAAGGTTTGTTCAAAAGTAGTTTTGCATCACAGCTGCTGTTGAGGAGCAGAAAATCAGGTTTCATTAATTTATTTGTTTGTTAATAAAGCTGTGTAACAAAGGATTTCATCATTCCAGCCATACTGAATGTAATGTTCTTGCAAGAATTAATGCCACTGCTAATGGAGGATTGGAATTTTGCCTTAATTATATCATTAAGACACATTTCATGCATTTAATTGTTTTTATAAAATGACAGCCAAGCTCTCCTGCCGCATATTTCCCATTTCCAGATTAAATTACTTCCCATACAAGGGCAACCTGCTAGTAATGGCCTCTCACAGTTTTTGCTTTCCAGGGGAAATCAAGTGGGTTTTGGTTAGATATGCCAATACTTTTCAGGTTAGCAAAGCTTTTACGTGTTGTTTGTCAATGTTAGTGATGAACAGATGCACCGAACTCTCCCTTCCTCCTTGCTGGCCTGGATTTCATGAAAAATAGGGGTAGGGGGAAGGGGAAAGTGTGTCAAGACAGAACAGGAAGGTAAAAAACCAATCACAGGATTTGTCACATGCCCTGATGCACCTGTGGGAGGTTAATTTTGGGGAAAACACACCATGTCTGATCCAAAGGCAGCAGTTGGAATCAGAAACTGCAGCCTCAGAGGGGATGATGTTCTGGTCTTTCTCATGGGACAGTCCCAGCCAGGAGGCTCAGGGCTTCCTGTGCAAAGTTTCCTGCTTGTTCTTTGGAACTAAGCTTGAGTCTGCAGGGCCAGAATCAGGCACCCCCAGCAAGCCCAGGCTCCTGGAGAGGCATCTCAGAGGTGTGTGAATCAGTGTGGTCCATTGTGCTCCAAGCCAGGACCCAGAGCCCTCGGCAATGGTGACGCACGTGGATTTGTTTGGGATGAGTAAATACAGTTTTCACTGGACAGGAATTTATAGTTATGTCTGCAGCTCCCAGCTGCTCAGGGGGATGGGAGGGGTGTGTTCTCCCTAGTTCATGCCTTCTCTGGCTGCAGCTCTCTCCCAAATCTGTAATCATTGCTGCGTAACGACATAAAGGCAAAATTCAGGGTGAGGGTGGTAGGAAATAGGCATCTCTGCTGAAATACAGAAAATATTAAATTGCCTTGAACAGCATCACTGCTGGATTTTGGACCATCTGAGATAAGCCAAAACCTCCCCAAATGCCATCCACGTGGCTATTGCTGTTTGCATGGCAAACCCAGCAGCCCACAGATGGAACGTAACAAAAAGCAGGTAAAGCAAGTGGAGGAATGCAAGTGGACTGTGCAGACGACAGAGTGGGAACTCCCATGCCAGGAAGCAGACACAGCAACTGGTGAACACTTTGAAAACCTTTCCAAGTTGCTCCTGCAGCACTGACTGTGGGAAGCATTTGGGAGCAGGCTTTTGTTCTCAGACCGTAACCATGCTGCTGACTTGATGAGTCCTTGACCTCAATTAGTTACATTCGTTATTTGGAGCCCAGTGGGAATGAAGTCAACTCTGTCTTTCCTTCTCTTCTTTCTTCCCATCCTTTCTTGCTTGGTGTATGAAAGAGCTGAAACTTGGCCAAGGCACAAATCCCATTCAGCCCTTGCTGGGTTCTGCCCTGGAGAGGTGGAGGAACCGTGTGAGCTCTGCAGACACAGACAACAGAAGGGAATCCACCATGAGAAATGTCCTGCTGGATGTGCTGCACATCTGCTTTGCCACTGACCTGCTGGAAACCTCGAGCAAGAAGCTTCACATGTCTCTTTCTCACGTATCTTGAAAGTGATGAGGGACATTCAGGCACCACGTCCTGGTTGCCTGAAGCCCACTGGGGAAATAACTGAGACACCAGAGAAACACCAGGCACAAAAAATCGAAATAAGAGGCGTGAGAAGCACTGACTTCTGTGTACAAAGCAGTGCAATACCATCTCACATCTTTCTACTAGGGAACTGAATTTCCAGTTCAATTTTGGTTATAGATTCTGTGTCTGGAGTGTTTCACCAACAAATACCTTCCCGCCCAGCCCCCTCTTTGCTGTGATTATTAGTAACAAATTTATGCTGTGCTTCATTTCAGGTTGTCCAACAAATTTTGGAACAAAACTGAGCACCATTAATTGTCGTTCTCGGAATAAACCAACAACATAATTTATCAACGTGGCAGTAACAGTAACGTTTGTATTTCCCAGTCTTAAAATACTTGAATTGGAGACGACAATATAATTGAAAATAATGGTAATTATCTGTCTGCAAACGTGTTTTGTTGCTACGCTCAATATCTTCTTTGAAACCAGTCATGAACAGAAGTCACCATAAGCAACAGTAAACTAAAAATTCATTTTCCTAGAGATTGGTGCGCTGCATCTGTTGTGTGAGAAATAACTCCGATTTTTCTTTTGTTTGGGATTCCAAAATGGTCTGTGGATGGAGAATTTCAAATCAATACCATCAGGAAAAATCAACTGCTCCTCTTTAGCTGAATTTGAAATGTTATATGATAATATGAGTGTTTTTAATATATGGATATATGTATGTACACCTTGACATCACTAATATGGAAACAAGACACCTGCTGCATCAAGATGAGAAGGAAACATCAACATAATTGTTCTTGCTTTCCTAGTGAAAATTGACAAATACATGTTGTCAAACTGTGGGCAACATACTGAGTTGGGTATGAGCTGAGCACTGCCTGAGCCCAAGGAACAGCGTTTCCTCCTGGGATCGGAGCCCTGAGCACTGCTCCCACCTGCCCTGTGCTCCTGGCCAGGGGCTCAGTGAGGTCTCCCCCAGCCCCAGCAAATTTTGGTCAGATCGTTTTTTCTGGAGCAGGCTTAAACTTGAATACTAAAACACATTCAGAGCCCCTCCCTGGAAAATAATGTAACATTGCAGGGCAGGGATGTTTCAGATTGTGTTTTGTACAAATTCCCCTTTTTATTGCTGATTTCAAGTAATACCCCCCCTTTTGCTTTGCCAGTGCCAGCAGGTGAGACACCTATCCCAGCTCCCAGCAGGGACAGGGACCTCCCAGCTGGACAGGGGAACCACGGAGCAGCATCTCTGGAGAGCATCACCAGAGCAAGCAAGAACCAAATGAGAGTTTTGGACCCTTCCAGCCTGGATTTGGGGCAGGAAGAGGCAGGCAAAAGCTTTGAAGGTGAGGTGGCACCCCACAGCTGGACTCAGGGAGGGGCACCTGGTGTCAGGGTGGGGGCCAGCACCAGCTCCGTGCAGCCACTTGCTCCTTGGATCCTCATTTCACTGTAAGCTATTGAAATGATTCCCTTATGAACTAGTTTCTGTTGTCCTTATTAACCAAGGATTAATTAATTATTAATTAAGCAACCCAGGCTACTTATTAATTCAACTTGTTAATTAAGTATAGGATGCTAATGAGGCAGCTTGTTAATTGAGTTGTCAGGGGGAAGTGAGGATGGAGAGGAGGATTTTTCTGCCCAGTTCCCGTAGCAGAGCCAGGAATGTGGCTCCATGTGGGGACGTTGGCCGTGGGAGCTTCCTGAGAAGGGCTGTGCAGTCACAGCTTGGGAGAAGCTTTGTTTATGTTTATTCCTTTTTACTGGCAGCCCAAAACAACCTTTCAAGAAGAGACTCCAGGACTTGCAGCCCAATATTTCAGTGCTATGTGCTGGACTAAGTAGGGTAAGCATGGGGACAGGACCAGTGTGCCCAGGGGACAGAGGCATGGCGATGACCTGGAGCTGTGGGGGATGATGGATGGCAGTGGCCTCCTGCTTTTCTCAGTCTTAATGAGATGCACAAATGGGAATTTTGCTCCTTGAAATGCCTTTAGCCTAAGACGAGAAAGGTCTGCAATTTACAGGCAGCAATAGGAGCAAGAGGTGAGCAGGAACTCTCTGCTTTGCCAGAGCCTCTGCAGGGAGTGAGAGCCACCTCTCTCTGGTACATTGGAGCTGCCTGTGGTCTGCCCCAGCTCTGCTCCTTCTGTTTGCTGTGCCAGGCCAGCATCCACTGAGGATGGAGCTGCTGTGTCTCCCTGAGCTGTGAGGACAACCTCCCCCAGCAGGGAGGCTTTGTGGGATGGCCCCACACGAGCATCGTGCTGTGCATTAGTGCCAGGTGGTCAGGACTGGTACGGTCATTTCAGGATGTTTTCTCTGGAAAGTTTCCGGATGGGCCATTTCTTGTTGCCAGCAAGACTCCAGCATCACTGGTTTGTTCCACTGCAAATGCCATTCCCCAGGCGAGCTGAAAATAAAACCATTTCTAATCTCTTCTGAAAGTTTCAGAAAAGAACTGGGGGAGGGGTAGAGCTAATGAGGAAAACACACAGCTTTAGAAACAGGAGAGCGTTCCCTGAAGTCAACAGGGTAAAAAAAATTCTTTTTGAATATTCATTTCTACTGAGATTTTCTATCGCTATAATTAATTTGTCACAAACACCCTGACAAAGCATTTCTGGTGGAGTGATGAAGGCTACAGGCAGAGGTTTACTTGGTCTCTTTTGAAGGAAAATAACTAGCTATCAAATAACTTTAAACTCCTAAAGCTTTTCTGGATTGATCCTGCTTTCATTAAAGAATGCTACTTGGCTTTGAAGACATTTAAAGCTTTTGAAATATTTTTATATGGATTTATTTTTGGTTAATTCAGTCCCCTTCTGGTATATTGGTGTATTATTCACAGACACTTTGAGAGGCATTGGCTACTTGTTTTCTCTTCATGGAGAGGGACACAACAAAGCCTTTAAAGCACCCCTGGAGTCATTCAGGCTCAGCTCTGCTGGTTTTCCCCTTCCTTCCTGCAGTAACTTGAGGTCCTTGGGACCTTTACCCAAAATAAAAGATTTCTGACAGCAGCCCAATAGCAAATTAATGCTGAATATCTTGAATGACTGACGTGTAAAGACTCTGCCTCCTTAGGTTGGATCAGGATCCCTGCTTAGGTCAGATCAGAGCAGATCCCTGCTGGGCCAGCTGTGGTCAGCATGAGGAATTCAAGTCTTCAAGGTTTCCTTCTTTGTCTTTCTACCACCAAATTTCTGCACGACAGGACATCCTTGCAGGACCCAGCAACTGACTCAAAGCAGCAAAAATATCTGTTTGATGGGAGAAGGGTCAGACCTGATTCTGTAATCATTCCTCACCCCAAGGAGTACCAGTTCAATAGGATTGCTCATGTGAGGAAGCCTTCTCTGATGTGAGTAATCATGGCAGATTCTGGCCCTGAGTTATTACACAGAACTGTCTCAAGCTCAGGAGAAAGCTGCATGACTCAGACCCAGCTTTAAAAAATAAAAGTTTTAAATCCCAAGTTAGGATGTGCCATTTGGCTCCTGCTG
>NW_008236180.1:7860586-7867321 GCF_000691975.1 Corvus brachyrhynchos
CACTCTTTCTCACTTAAGAGGAAATATCTGTGCATTTTAAAAAAGCAAAAAAAAAGTTTTGACAGATAAGTAATTAGGAAACATCTGGCCAAACTGAAGGCAACAGAAGTGATTCCAATCAAAGGTGGTTCAGTGAAAGCTTTTCATCTCGACTCCAACAGAAACAGCAAACTTAGCACTTAAAAAAAATATATAAAATTCCAGTTTCTGATGAAGTGTTAAAAAGTCCAAGACTGAGAAGTGCAGAGACATCCCCCCGGCCCAGGGCTGCGAGGAGGAGGAGGAGGAGGAGGAGGAGGAGGAGGAGGAGGAGGGAGAGCCCTGGCTGTGCACAGGAGGAGGTGAGTGCCAAGGGCCCGGAGGCAGGGCCGGCGCTGGGACAGTGGCACAGGGCTTTGGATGGAGTTCCCAGCGTGGCTCCGGGGCTGATGTGTCCCTGTGGATCCTGGTTCCTGCACGGTGCCGTGGGGTTCCTGCAGCACCAGCTGCTCCGTGTGCCCCTACCTGCGGGCACCCCAGGACAGGTGAGGCTGAGGGGTCACTGCTGTCCCCTTGTCTCATCCCTCCTTCTCCAAAGCTCCGTGGGAGCCATGCACAGAGCAGTGGAATATCCTTACTGGGGATTTGGGGTGAGGGATGCTCCCTCTCAGTCTCCACATTGCACCGTGTTTTGAAGAGCTTTCCCCACATTTAGTGAACGCTGCTGGTTTGGAGGGTCCATTAAAAGAAATCCCAGCGTTCTGTGTGTGCTTCCTCACTGAACTGGAAGGACTTCAGTGAGCCCCCTCTGAGGTGATGTGTTCTCATGGTGTTCTGGCTGCTGTGTACCTGCTGGACATAGTCCCCCAGGCTGCTTTCAATTTCAAACAAGCTTCATTCTGAGTTTTTGGGAAAGGTTTTAGATATTTCTTTTTCTTCAGGCTGGCAGATTTACACATCCTGTCCAAACCTCTTCAGCCCCCGTGGCCCTTCCTATGGTGTTCACATGTGGTATCTCAGCAGGGGTGGGCAGGACAGCCACCTCCCCTCTTTGCAGCACTCAGAATCAAACCCTGGCATTGGTGCTGGCTGTTGCTGCTTTAAACTGCCCATTTTTGTAATTGTAACACACCAGACTAAAAGCCCAGAGCAAAACTCACTGCTCAGCATCCAGCTGCAGCCCCGAGCTCTGCCAGGCAGGGCAGGAGGGGCGGCAGGGCTCTGGAGGAGGGACAGGAGTGGGAGGGTTTTGACAAAGTCCCTTTGCTGTCCTGCCCCGAAGGGAAGGAGGGGAAGGAGAGGAAGGAGAGGATCCTTGCTCCAGCACAGCAGCCATTTTAAGCTGCTTCTTGCACAGCTGGAAATCATTGCGATAGCATCAGCTGCCAAGGGGAGTTAGGAGATTTGGCAGGATAAAAGAGGTAGTAGTTAAATCATTTGTGAAGAGTAAACGCTTCAAAGGCAGAGCGAGGGGCCCTGGCTCACTGGCATGGTCCCACTTTGCCCAGTCCCAGGGCAGGGTGGAGCAGGACCCAGCACCAAGCAGGGCACCCACAGCTCTTGAGTTGCTCCTGATCTTCATTCCACAAGCCTGTCCCCATCACAGACAGCTGGAATACTTTCCTACTGGGATGGAATTATTGTTGAGTAAGGAAATATATGCTCTGTAACCTCACCGCAAAAAAACCTCTGTAAAGCATGAACAGGAAGTGTACAATATATTCCTTTCCAAATTAATTGCTATTATTTTGATTAAAACACATTATCATATAAATATTTGATTAAGAATGTCATTAAATCTTTCTTGCTCATGAACTGTGACAACTTTAAAGTCTAACCTTTTATAGCTTGGCATCACATCATTATTTTTCTCATTAGCTAAGTTTAATAATTCGATCTCATAATATGCTTTGCCATTTGGAACCTTCCTTTGTGTGCCAAGTTCAAATCGATGCTGTTAGTTATTTGTGCCACTGCAGATAATTAAACAAAAATTAACAGCAATTTAACCCTGCAGTCTGGCTGTGGGTAGAGGAGTGTTCAGAGAACAAGTCAAAGGGGTTCTTCTGCCAGCTGTGTTGGTGCAAAGCTGGCCAGGAGCAGTGTGGGAAAGTGGAGGCGTCTCCTGGAGGCTCCAGTAATTCAGAAAGTCCCTTTCCACCAGGTAAAGCCTCTGGGCATCACAAACAGAGTGGGCAAACTTGCTGTGGACTCTCACGAATGATGGGGCAGGGCAAAGTGGGGAGCAGTTGGGTCTTGGGCGTGTGGGGAGGAGAAGCAGAGGACCCCAGCTGAGGCTGGCAAGGGGTCACTCTGAGCAGAGCAGTCTCCCTCTCCCCCAGGACACACATCCCTGGGATTTGGGTGCTGCCCTGGCTCCTTCCCCTGGCTCCAGGCTGTTACTTTGGGTAGCTCAGTCTGCTGCAGCCTCCCCCTGTCTCTCAGCAGGATCAGGCCCTTGCAGGCTGTCTGGAGGCAGGAGGATGCCTCTGTCTCTCCCAGCTCACTGCAAACAGCCAGAGCCCACTTTCCTAATTTAAACCGCACACAAAAGCTTGCCTTACATGGTCACGGATGCTATTTTTAGGTCCGCCAATTAATCCAGCTCCGTTTGAGCTGGATTAGAAATCACATACCCCCTTAATTATAGGTGTATAAACTCCAGACTGGCAGCTGTTTTGACATTCTCAGCTGGGAAATTTGCCCTAAACAGCCGTCCCCTCCCTGGTGCGGCAGGATTGAGGCCCGGGGCTGCTGCCTCCGTGCCCATCTGCTGCCGTGGCACCGCGCCTGCTCCGGCGCTTGGACGCCTGCCCTGGGACACAGGTGCCAGGCAGCAGCGAGCTGCGATGGGCAGCCTCCCTCTTTCTCCCTTTTCTTTTTTTCTTTATCTTTTATTTTTTCCCCCCTCCATAGGAAAATCTCCCCTGGTTGCCCAGGTTTTTTCTTTCCGCTGTGGATGTCTGCCAGGAAGGAGAAGGAGCCCGTGCCAAGGCGCTTCTGAGGTGGGGTCTCCATCGGGGGCTGCTGGACGTGCCTGCCCCACACAATGGGCAACGAGGGCAGCTCCTGGCACTGCCAGAATCGAGCCTCAGTGTGGGGATGCTGGCCTGGCACGGCTCAAGTTCCCACACCCAGCAGTGCCAGCCCATGAGGGGGTGCCCATGGCAATGCTCTGTGCCCATGGCTTGTGTTGCAGCCTGTGCCGAGGGGCTGCTGTGCACCTCAAACCCCACAGCTGCTGCTTTGGCTACTCCAAGGGTGGCACATTGACCCTCTCCTTGCCAGGGTTCCTCTCTGGGGACAGGGACACCCAAGTGACGAGTTGCCTTTTTTATTTTGACATCCGTTGGGGAGATTTTAAAGCTGCCTGTCCATAGAACTGCCCATTTCTAACCCTGCAGTGCCGCTGACTGCTGAGTTTCTGGCAGGAGCCCCCTGAAGCAAAGAGGAAACTTCAGAGAAAGTTCCGTGGGGACCCTCCCTGGGTCACACGGGGCTGTATCCAGCCCAGAGGCAGAAGCTGTCACTGGAGACCACCCTGTGGCACCTCCAAAGGCCCCACGTGTGGGGCAGGGCAGGACTAGAGGGTCAGACCCTTCGTCACCGTCCGACCCGAGCCGGGCCGCTCCCGGTGCAGCTGCCGGAGCATCGCTGCTAATTGCGGCTGCGGCAGGGCAGCCGGGAAGGGCCCGGGCTGAGCCATACCTGAGCAGTGAGATAATGCCCCAGCAGCGCCGGGACAGTGCCATCCCTGCGGGAGGGTCCCCCCGGGTCCTGCTCCAGCTCTCCATGGGTTTAATGCCCGGTGGTCATCTTAGTTCTTTTATTCTTTCCTAGGAGCTGGAAGCTGGACAATAACTGGCACAAACACTAACAAATGCTTTTTTTGTTTCAGTGTGGTATCAAATGCTTTTGAGCCTAGTGAACAAAGTGCCCTCTCGCTGGAGCTCTGTGACTCTTCCCCCCCTCGTTGTCTGGCAGTGCCAGCAGCATCAGCACAGGACAATCCTCTGTCCTTTTCTTGAGAATCTCACAGCACCTCTTGGATCACATTTAATTTCGTGTTTATGTTGAAGTCTGGCACACTGCATCTCGTGGGACAGCTCGACGACCAGGCACAGGCTCCCAAAGGAGTTTTTCCGCTGAAGCTGCAGCCATTTACTCCTGATGTTTTCCACTGCCCATTGGAAAAAAAACCCCCGTGTTACTGCTGCCAGTGCTGCCCTCGGAGAGGGAGAGGTTCACTGCTGTGTTCCTGTGTTTGGCTGTTGCCTTCAGGCAAAGCTCTTCCCTGGCACAAGCCCGTGGAGGGCTCAGTGGGGAACTCCCTCTGCCTCAGGGCTACCTGAGGGATGCTTTATGAAGCCTGGGGCCAGAGCAAATGGTGAGGAAGGAATGAGCTCATTTCCCAAGTCAGCTCTGCAGCTGCCTAGGACAGGCCAGCTCTCCCAGCTGACAGTGACACCCCAAGAGTGCCAGAGGAGCCCTGGGACACTCTGGGGCCCAAGCAAGAGGCACAGGGACAGGCACACAACGCTGCCAGCTCCTGCTCCCCAGCAGAGAGCTGGAAGGGAAACAGGAGGATTTCCTGAGCTTTGCTCCTGCTGGTCAGACCATCGATGCCCTAGCAGAGCATCAGTCCCACCTGTGTCCTTACAGAGCTGTGTGGAAAGGAACACGTGTCTGGCAGGGGTCGAGAAGGGGAAAGTGGAGATACCTGCTTTAATGGGCTTTGGGAACTCTTTGGTGGAGTTCTAGGAGAAGGCTTTTAGGCTGTTCTGATCCAACACCCTGGCTCTGAGGTGCAGGAGCTGCTTCCTTCCCCTGCCTTGCTGCAACTCTTTGGTGGGTCCGAGGCTTTCATTGCCATGGGCAGCAGAGCAAGAACGCAGGAAAGCCGGAGCAGGAAAGTTTCGTGTCTGACAGAGGTTTCCCAGAGTGACTCACAGGGCAGCAATTCTGCCCATCCTCATCCCACTGCAAGGACATACCTGTGGTGTATTCCTGAGGCACCGAAACCATCCCCCAGAGAGAGCATTGTGAGATACCACTGTGAATCACCCCAGGGTGTGAGGGGTTGGCTCAGTGTCCCTGTCCCCACGCCCAGGGCTGGACCACCTGTAGAGCAGCTCTGCCAGCCGAGAATTGAGCAATGGGGTGACAAACCTGAGGCTCAGATCTTCCTGTCCCTGTGCCACCCATCCTTTAGCACAGCCCATGTCCACTCCATGCTAAGAATAATGAGAAAACCAAGCAGGGAAAGTGAATTTACAAACCTCTGCAGTGGGAACTGTACAAAGACCTCCACCTTCATCTCAGCGTAGTGACCAGCACCAGCCAGTCCTAATCCGGTCCAGCCACTGGGACAGCAGGACTTGGACGCTGCTCACAGCAGTCAGAGCCATCCAAATTCCTCTCGTTCACTGCCAACACAGTGAAGAAACCCCCTGTGAGGTGAGAGAGGCCCTGCCAGCCCACTCTGATACCTTCAAGTTCTCTCAATAGCCAGCAGGAACCACAATTAACGTCTGCTGCAATTTCTTCATTATCATAATGACAGTGCTCAGCAAAATATATGGGAGACGTTGACGGTGACGCCCAGATGCTGGAACCATACGATGCCACATGGAAAATCATGGTGTGGTATAAAACCCCGGCTTTCATATGGTACAGCTGCCTCTACATAATGCCCTTGTAATTTATCAGTGGATGGCATCTGGTTCTTTCCTGTCATTCTTCGACTTCCAGACAACCATAATCTCAAGTGTCTTAATAATAACACAGACCTGCCAGACAGGGGAGGAGGGAGGATGGAAAGGGGGTGGGGAGCAAAATTGCTCCTTTTGTGCTGTTCAACCCAAATTAGAGGGGAAAACCAGAAAAATGGAAGTCTGGCAGGGAGTGCTGGAGGGGGGGCTGGAGTGGCACAGCAGGTCCTAGAGGAATCTGCATAAGGGGCACCTTGCAGAAGCCATTGCTTGGGTATCCAGGTCTGGAAGGGCTTCCAGGCATCTGCTCTTTCTGGGGCAAATCTCCCTGTGTAGGTTTAAAGCAAACCATTTGGCTGAGGGTGCAGTTTGAGTGTGTGCACAGCGCTGGTGCAGGGTGGCACCGTGGCAGAGCTCAGCCTGCGGCCTGGGGCCACACAGGGGGAAGGATCAATGCTGGGTCCTGCAGTGGCTCCATGGAAAAAAGTGCTTAAAAGGGTTTGAGACAGGAACTTTGTCTTTGGAGCTCTTCAGCCATGCTGCTGCATCCTGCAAAGCTGTGCCAGTGCCAAGCTGCCCTGGTGTCCCTGTCACGCTCTCCTGGCACTTCCTTCCCACCCTTGGTGCTCACGGGAGTGACTGAGCGTGACACCTACAGCAATTTTGGGGTGCCTGGGGGTGGGCAGCCCAGACTTGGTGTGCTGGGGGCTTGAGGAGCCAACGTTTTAAAATCTTTCACAAGACTGGGAGCATGAAATGTCTGCATGTCCAAAACATCATCGCCCCATATGTGATAATCTCCCGGTGCATCTCCCATGGGAGTCGGGGGAAATTCCTGGGGTAGGACAGAGCCCTGAGTGGGAGTGACTCTGCAGAGAGGACCTGCAGGTGCAGGGCCAAATCCGTGCCCGGGTTACCCAGGTGTGAACTCACTGACCTCTCCAGGGCTGGGTAGAACTTGCTTTGGGACGAGTCTGGGGGACAGGGCAGTGCCCGGTGTCGACGGCGAGCCCACTCCAGAGGCTCCCAGGTGGCCCAGCCCCTC
>NW_008236180.1:7867873-7870678 GCF_000691975.1 Corvus brachyrhynchos
GCACGGCTCGCTGAGCCACCACGAGATGGCGAGCGAAGGAGCCTCTTGGCAGGGCTGTCCCGAGGAAAGGGGCTCGGCTCTTGGAGGCACGGGATGGCTCAGTCCGGTTTCCCGCAGCCAGGGATGAGAGGAGGGTGGCGAGCATGTATGGGGACATCCACGGCCAGGCTGGGCTGGAATAAGGGTGCTTGAAGTTATCCAAGCAGGATTTGGGAGAGCGTGGCAACACATCCCGTGGCTGTTTGTACCCCCGACTACCCCCAATTTCTGACATGCTGAATTCCAAGGGGAGGGTGGCTTCTTAGTCCCCTCTCCATCCCCTCTACTGTCAGGATAACCCACTGCTCCCCCACGTCCCCAGCAGCTGGGGGGAGTGGGGCAGAACCAGGCAGGAGGGGTGAATGGCACATGAGGGGCACCTGGAGGGTGGGCAGGCCCTGTGATAAGGAGCAGGGGCAGGAGCCCTGGCTGGGAGTTGCACGGGGAGCAGGAGTAAGGGATTTTCCTGGCCGTGATGGAGAGTGTTGCTGCATGGAGGTGGGTGTTGGGGCTGTCTCTGCCTGGGGATGGAGAGGCTCGGAGTGAGCCCCATTGTAGGGAGGTGGGGATGGTGAATGGGGTGATGGGGATGGTGAGCAGCAGGGCTGAAGTCTTGCTCATCTGATTCTTTTCTGTGACTCCTTCCTGCCTCCTGTCCTGCCCTCTGAGTGTTCTGTCCCTGTCCATGCACACAGGTTGCAGCCTTTGGGCTGTGGGTCTTCTCTTCCTGCCTGATTTGACCTGGCAGGAGGGCTTGGGCCATCCCTGAGCCAGAGTGGTTCCCACCTGCCCCAGTTTGCAAAAGGGGCAGCAAAGCTACTCCCCCATTGATATTTCTGCTGGAAAAGTTTCCTGCTCACAGTTCCACAGGGAAAGATATCTGCAGGAACTAAAAGGGCTTATTGTTAAATATGAGCACACAGAAATTGCATGTGAGCTGTGGGAACACCTCCCCAGTGCTGCTGATGGGTGGCAGTGCCACGGCTGCCATTCAGCAGGCTCTGGCTGCTCTGGGACCTCCAGAGCCAAGCCTGGAGCAGCTGAGTGGGCAGCAGAGTCCCCTTGTCCTGCAGCATCACAGCAATTACTTTGCTGCTCTGTTGAGACGAATGAGGGTGGTTATGAGAACCACTCTGTAGAGGGGCTTAGTGCTCCAACACACACAGCCAGCGCTCCTCCCAGGGCACCCTGACCTGCAGACCTGTTTTCACAACTTGTGTCAGCCCAGAGTATCTTGATTTCTTTTTTCTTTTCCTTTAGTGCACAGAAACTTCTGGTTGCTTTGTTCTTGTAAGATAGGAGGGGAGTAGAGAGATGTTATTTTGCCCTGCTCTCTCTGTTTGTACAGTAAGAGATAAGTCCCATATTGTGTAAACAATCAGGCAACATGTGCTGAACTGGATCTCTTGGTACTAGCTGGGACAGCTTTATCTTGGGAGGGTACCTGGGTGGGAGGAGATCCCTGTCTGGAATGAGCACAGATGATGCCAACTTCACTTCAGATGACGTTTGTACAGGCTTGCATTAAACTCTTGGGCAGGAATCCAGAGGTGAGGCACCTCTCTGCTGTGTCCCTTGAGGTTGCTGGGGTCAAACATCAATTCAAGAAGGGCTCCAATGCACAGGCAAGGCACTGCAGCTTAGTGCCCATGGCAGCTGAGCCACAGAAACAGGTCTGCTGTTTGCAGGGGAGTTCAGCCTCCTGCGAAGGAGCTTTAGGCTAATGCAGTTTGCCAAAGCAGGTTTGTGGCCTGGGACACTGAAGCCCCAGCACTGTGGTCCCTCCAAAAGGGGTGCACACTTGTGTGTTCACAGGGGAACTTCTGGCACCACGTTGAACTTGCCTTCGGTGGTAATCTCTGAAACAAGATGTGCCTGTAAAACAAACAAAGCAGCCAGTTACAGACCCCCAAATCCTGCTTGCTTTCATGCAGAGTTGAGACCAAGTGACCCAAGGCAGCCTGCCCTGTGCTAATGCAGTGTCTGTCCTGGCTGGGTGGGCAGCAGCTCCTGTGAAGGGACTTTGTGCTGCTTTGTGCCTCAGTTGCTGGCCTGGACTGGAGGGTGTTTGGGTCTCTGCTGGAGGCATAGGTCTCCTTGCAGCCTTTTGAAATCCTGCAGGGTCCTGTGCACCACCAAACACACCTGGGGCAGTGTGTGCAGTGCTTGGGTCAGGTCTCCTTTGGGGCTGCATTCCCTAAGTTCTGTGCCACTCCTCAGCCCACAGGCAGCAATCCTGGGAAGGATCTGATGTATTTGGAAGCATTTCCCAATGTGTCTTCAGTGCGTGGACTAAAAAATGCTTGCAGCTCTGCTTGCATTTCTTTCTCCCAAGAAGCTTTCCTCTGGGCTGCTTGTCCCTGCTCACCCCAGCCTCAGCCAGCCCTGCCTCTTCCCCTCTTCCTGGCCCCCTCCAGACCCAGGCAACCACTAAAACCAACTGGTTTTACTCTTGGGGCAGTGGGAGCCCATGAACCTGGTGTGTTGCTGCGATGCTTTGCATCCCCACCCTCACCAGAATTGCTCTGCAGCCCCCTCCTCACACAGCAGAGCCCCCCAGGCCAGCACAACCCCTCTGATTCCTGCAAAACTGGCACAGTCTGCCCAGGTAATTTGCAGGAAAGGCTGAACACAAACAAAGCCGATGTGTCCATGGGTTTGCTTAACAAATGCGTGTGTTGCCCTCTGAGAGGAGTGTTTACCTTGGAGGTTGCAGTGCTGGCTCCGTGCACACAGGTGAAATGTTCCAAAGCTCAGCCTGGACAG
>NW_008236180.1:7870719-7877671 GCF_000691975.1 Corvus brachyrhynchos
ACAACAGTGGGACAACAAACACGTTACGCCAGCAGCTGAGCTGGAGCTGCATTCCTGGGTGTTTTTGCTTGGCGTGGGTGTCCCCGGGATGGAGGGGGAGCTGCCAAGGGGCCCCTTCTCTTAATTAAAACAAAAGTCTAGTTAGGCTTTATCAGGTTCAACGTTAATTAACCCACAGGGATAAAGGCAATAATTTTAGAGCTGCCTCTTTTCTGGACCTGCTGGTTGTATTTTTGTGGTCAGTCTTGTATTTGCCCCTTTTTGCACTGATTTCCTGTCCTGTTGATGGAAGTGTTGGGTGAGAGGGACCTCAGGAGGGCTCTGATCTGGTCTCTGAGCTGTTGCCAGTGCTGTTTTGGGTCAGCTGTGTCTTGGCCTGGACATCTCCAAGAAAAGAGCCTCCTTGGCCTCTCGGGCAGCCTCATTGCATTGCACCAACCCTGCAGGAGAACTTCCCTGATGTTCACCCTGAGCCTCCCCAGGAGCAGCATTGGCACATCCCTGGCACCACAGGACGTGGGGCTCTGCTCTTCCAGCCTTGGAAGCAGCTGGACTGAGGCAGCCTGGTCAGTCCAGGGGTTGCCAGTGAGATACATATTTTTCCAAAGAAATACGTATTTCCATAAAAAACAAACACTGCTGGCTTGGGTCAGCCCTGGGGTCAGCTCAACCCCTTCCTCACAGGTTGGAGACTGCAGATGTCCCACGGCTTGGAAATGAAGCCTGCCCCAAGAGGAAATGCCTTCCTGGTGCCCAGCTGGGAAGCCTGAACTTTGCTGTCCTTTTTTGAAACATTAATTTTTAAAAAATGTGGCTTATCCACCATTTCAGCTGAAGCTGGACTGGTGAATGCTGCTGGGAAATGGAGTTTGGATCTGAACATTTCCTCTGTGAGCTCGGGAGGGGTGGTGGATCTTTATCTCTCTTCAGTCTCCCTTGGCAACATCTATTTGCATGGCTGCACAAGCTGCTGAAACAGTTACTTCACCCTGGTCTTTTGTTTGGTTTCATTAGAAACCAATATTTTGGCCATGTCAAGGCTTGAATTCTTTTGTGTCATGTTTAATCCAGGTTTGATGGCTTGCTCTGCTCCCAGAGGTAGAAAACCAAATAGAAATAAATACGGGGAAGGAACTGATGAGATGTAAAAGAAACCGGGGTGGGGGAAAATGACCCCAAAAACCTGAAGTATCAGCAATTTGTCAGAAAGCCTCTATCATTTTTTTTTAATATGGCTCATGTAACTTCATGAATCTCTGTTTAAAAAGGAGGGAGATGGTGTCAAAGCCTTTGGTGGCTTTGACAATATATGTACCTACCCAAGTAGGTATTTATTTGTATGGGAGCCTGGAGGGGGAATTTCACTTGCTGCCTTATCAGCCTTATCTGCTTCTGCCCTGAAGCCAAAGTGGTGATGAGTGTTTTCTTCTCATTTATCTGTGTACCTGCCTTAGTGATTGGCCAGAAGGGATGGGGGATACTGTGGATCTCTAAACAAATCACTTCCTTCCAATATGCATAATTTACTGAGATACATAAGGAATCAATGTTACCAGATTGCTTATCAGCCTGGTAGGGCACTGCTGTTCCCCTTGCAATGCTCACACGCAAATCTAAGCAGGATCTCTCGGAAAGCTTTTATCTTGGATTGATTTTCAGGTAAGATAGGCATTATCTGCACAAAATAAACATTTTTTTGCCCCGTAACCCATGGTGATGTTACAGACAGGGCTGCCAAAATCAAGCCAGGCAAAGGGCCAGTTTGCATTTGCCTCTGGGGCTGGGCTGTGCAGGCAGCAGTGCTGGGTCTGTGAGCCAAACTGCAGCTGGGTCCTGCTGGGCTGCTCAAACCTGCCCTGCTCCCTGTCACTGCTCTGCCACCTCCCTCGAGCTCCCCGTGTGCTCCCAGCCCTCCTCCCACCTGGAAAGTGGTTGTCTTCCTCTTCTCCTTTCCCCAAGCCCACTGGGGTGCAGGCTCAGGAGGCAGCATGAGCTACCAGAGCTCAGGACAGTTTCTCCTCTCCCCCATATTCCTGTTCCTCCCCCCTTCCCACCGGTGCCAAGGGGCTGGGGGAGTCTGACCCTCACCACCCCCCCACGATCTCCTCTTGTGTCTGGCAGCACATCCTTGGCCCTGACACAGGATAACCTGGCCTAACAAATGGATTACAAGAGCCGATCTCACTGCGCAGATAATTTTGCTGGCTTTGTAAAGTTAATCAGTTTACATGCTGCCATTAGGTCAGGAAAGCTCCATTTACCTTAAATAATTAATCAAGATCAATTAAACACGGGGTAATTGTGAAGAACAGCAAAAGGCAGAATGACCCTCATTTCTTCCCATTCTTTATCACGTTTAGACAACCCAGTGAACAGCACATCTTGCAGAGCTTGGGCAGTGAGAAAGTAACTTACATTTATATCTGTGGTGACAGCTCTGTCCCGAAGGTTTGGCCTAATTACTGCATCTTGTCTCGACTTCTGTCTGGGAGTTATTGTTGCTGTCATTGTGGCAAACGCAGCTAATGAAAACATCCAGTGGTCCCATTAAAATATCAGCCTGGTGAGTCGGCTCTGCTGTGCAAGTGCAAATGAATGTTTCTGAATTCCTGAATTTTTTTGGTGACTTATTGCATCACTTTGAAAATTATCCTCCAAGAGTTCTATTGAGTATTTTTTTTTTGGATGATGCATGAAAAGACCAAAGAAGAAACTTCTTGAAAATAATTATATCAGGTACTTGATAATTATTAAAATCCCAATACCCCCTAAGAGGAAACTGAAATGCCTCTCACATAGGAGAACTCTACAGAAGCTGAGAGTTTTGGTCCTTTTAGTTGATCTTGGAGCTGCTTGGACATAACTTACAGTAGTTTACACAGATATTTCTTGGGATGTTTACTGCATGAATAAGTTGGTTGAACATGGCAGCAGCCAGTACAGAAACTGGTAGAAAGGGGCACGGCATGTCCCAGTGACACAACTTCAAAGAAGCCCTTTGGAGGGAGGTGGGGGCTGCAGGGCCAGTGCAGGATGTTCCTGGAAGGAGCCTGCTTCCTTCACATCCACTGAGTCACAAAACTTGTTCTTCTATTCTGAGAATCATCAGCACAAAGGGACCATAAAGAGTTTTAAAGGCCTTCCTTTGGCTCCCTTGTAAGGAAGCTCTTTGCAGTGAACTGGCAAATACCTGCTGGTGGCTGGCTGGGCTCCTCCCAGAGCTGGGGCAGGATCAGGTGAGGGTTTCCAGTCCCCTTACCTGGTGTAAGAATTACTTTAGGATGGTAATCTCTGGCCCTGACTTCCAGGAAGAACAGCAAGTCCCTGAGCCATGAGGACTCAGTGATCTTAAAGGTCTTTTCCAACCTAAATGATTCTATGGCAGGCTTTGAGAGCAACCCAGACTTGCAAGATACTGTAAAATGAGGTCTTTTTTTCAAAATGGGAGATTCTTTTCCTGAAGAAGTGAAACCAAATAGTTACTTGCTCAAAAGGGTGTGCTCAGAATTGAACAGGCTAGACATGAATTACTGCTCTAAAACAATCTCTTCTGCTACCCTTCACTCTCACGGAGTCTGCCTGTGGTCTGTTGTGACAGTTTTGCTTGTTCTTTGTCCTCAGAAGTGGCATTTTTATATGGATACATCTATAGATGATACATTACAAAAAGAATTCTGCAGTGATAGCTCAGTGTTCTTTTTGCTTCTGATGGGGAAATTGCAGAGGGTGTTTTTGGCTGTAATTCCTGGGGATCAACACATTAACGAAGTAGCCAATGAACTTTGGGCTGGATGTTGCAATGTCTTCGGGCTGTAGCACTTATCTGGATTACTCTTCAGAGAACCCATGTCCTGTCTGCTCCACAGGGAGGTTCAGAGAACAGTCCATAAATCCTCAGCAATGCACACAGTGGATTTTGTTTTAATTTATAATCCACCCCAAGTCACAGTACACTGCTAACTTGGTGTCGATGTGGTGCCTGCTGCACTGACATAACCTGTGTGCAGTGGACACTGAGATCTCTCCAGGCAATCGTGGTTCCCCTTCGGTTTGAATCCTCCTTCCCAGCAGTACAGCACAATGGTCAAATACGCCCAAGGCCTGGAAATATTTATGCTACAGGGACTCCTGGGCTGAGCATGGCTGGTGTTTGTCCCTGTGTTGTGCACGCTGTGCAACAGCAACAAGCCCTGAATTTCAGGAGTGTCAGCACTGGGAGGAATCTGGTTCTGCACACAGGCAGGCTGCAAACCTTCTGTTAACAACAAAACCTCCAAAATCGCTGACCCACTTTGTTCAGAGGGCTTGCATTCCTTCTCTGAGGTGCTTTGGAGGTTCAGGGATAAGGGAGTACTTAGCACTATAACCAGAAGCTTGGGGGAGGAGAACAGGCAGTGTTGGGAGCCCTGGATGGGAGCAAAGAGTTAACTTGCACCACTGGTTGCATGACAGCCCCCATCTGTCTGTGCCTTCCCCTCCAGCACTTTTCTCCATTATTTCATCAAAGCAACAGGCATGGTTTTAATTTTCCATGACTTGCTTATGAAATATGATCCTTGCTGTAATAAAGAAATGATTTGGTTTGTAATGGATACATAAGAAATCAATTTCCTATTTTTAAATTAGGTGGGATTAACAATGAAGCAAACAATAAGCAGAGCAACGGGGGAAGAAGGATGGGAGAAAGACCTGGCAGCCCCCAGTCAGCGCTGGCTGCACTTGGACATGTTAAACTGCATTTGTTAATGGCTTCACCAAGGCAGCCACAGCTGTAGTGGTTCTTCCAGTATATATACATTTTATGCTTTAAAATCACGATGTTGGGAAGATTGCTGGAGATTCATGAGTTTTCTTCTGCCTGGCAGTAACATTTAGGGTCCAACATGGTTTCTGTCCAAATTCATAGTTCAAAATAATCAGCACCATCATAAATGTCTTGGGAGCAGCTGCCCTGCCTTGGCCATCCAGCAAACATACTCACCTGGACCAGGAGATTGGGAGATGCTCTCCAGCAACTGGAACAGAAGAAGCTTCCACTGTCTAAGGGTGTAGCTGTATGTGAGAGCTGCCTGTTTGGAGATAGAGTAGCAGAGTGACACAGCCTGCAGGGAGTTTTGTAGCTGTCATTGCTAGAAACCATCTGGTCCCCCTCCTTTACCTTCCTCCTACAGCACTGAGCAGTGCTGCCTGGGGACCCCCAGGCCAGGCAGTTGTCAGCAGTCTCACAGCTCTGCACAAGACTAATCAGTACAGTCGCCTTCCCGGCAGCTCTCTGCACTGTGTCCCTGAAAAGAAAGCACTTCCCAGTCCTCGCTGTAGTGAATATTCCCAGTGCCTGGTAATTCTGTGCTGGGTGCCATGTGCTCCACCTGTGCAGGCAGAGCAGTCCATCTGGTGAGGTCCATGGCAGGGGTCTGAGGGGCACAGGGATTAACCTTTAGCCTCTCAAGATGCTCTGCGTGCTTTTTTAATCCCCTGGGTTCCCTGGGAAATTCACCTCCTGTGTAGCAGGATGTGGGCAGGGTGCTTGCAGGGCATGTGCAGGGGGGCCTGTGGGCTGCCCAGTCACTGATACTTGCTCCAGGACACAGTTCCTTGGAGCTGCAGGAGTCTTGGAAGGCAGACTGCCCTTTAGACCTTGGACTGCAGACGGCCGATCCAGGCTCCTGCCAAGCCGCACCGAGCACTGCCGGTGTGTTTTTGTGTTGTTGACAGATGTGCTGTTACTCTGCTTTCCTACATGTGCAGGGAGCCCAGGGATCACAGTGTCCCTGGAGCTGTCAGCTTGCAGGGTTTTGGGGATGGGTCCTGTGGGTACCGAGCCTGTCTGAGTCTGTCCCCCTCAGCAAATCACCAAATTGCAGCGTGGACTTGCCAGAGCTGCTCTTCTGGTGCCAGCAACTCCTCCTGGCCCAGCTCCACACTTGTGCTAAGTGGCTTTGGAGCTGCCCCAGGGGTCTGTCACGGGTTGGAATTAAGAGTTGCATTTGGCTGGCTGGTCTGTCTTTCCTTCCTGGATGCGATTGCTTTTTTTAGCTTATCTCGGGTCTGCCTTGGGTAAAAAGCTGAAGTCTCTAACAAGATTTGTATGGTGGCTTCTTTTTCCTCCAAGCAATCATAATTTGGCCAGAAATAAATGTCTGCAAAAATCTTTTTAAAGTCTCTCCCTCATGTAGGTTTCTGCAGCCTTCTTGAGAGACAAGCCGTAAAAACTGATGGGACTTTTGGAAATGGTTGGTGGGACTTCTAGGACTGGGCAGAAGTCCAAACAATTTCTTGTAATCCTCTCCACATAGATCTGTTATTGCTGGGGCAGGTACCAGATGCATTATCACTACTAATCTCCTTCAAGGGTGGAGGGGTGCCTGAGTGTAGGTAACTATGATGAAATAGAGCCAGATTTCTGTCTCTACAGAATAAAGACCAAGAAAACGCCACGGAATCCAAGGCTTGCTTCTACTTATTAGTGTCAGAAGGCAATTGTTTTTGTACTCTAAGACCACCAGTCAACCCACAGCTCTCAAACAGCCTCTCCCTCCCTTTCCCAACTCTTGTCCTAGTTTAAATTTATAGCTAATTTATAATTGGGGTTTTTTCCCTATTGGTTACCTCTGGAGCTTCAAAAAACTGTTGGTAGTATCACTTTGAAAGGCAAAACCAGGCTGAATGTGGGGTTTTTGCTGGGGTTTGTTTTTGTGCAGATTCTTTCTGTCACCACCAGAGCCAGCAGGAGCTCTGTTGTCCAGCTCCACTGTCCCAGCCGTGGGGCTCTCCATGAAGTTGTTATTTAAGACTTATTTAAGGGACTGAGGTGGAACTAAAGTCCAGGCACACTTACCTTAGCCTGGGCAGACATGAATGAGCTATAGGAAAAGGACCAGGGGAGTCAGGGTGCTCAATGAGGGTCAGGGCAGAAGCTTCCCTTGGCTCTCACCACCTTCCTGGCTCCTGC
>NW_008236180.1:7877698-7902477 GCF_000691975.1 Corvus brachyrhynchos
AGGAATAACTCCTGGGAGAGTTTTACCACTCATGGTTCCATGTCATTCAAAGTCACCCCACTTCTGCAGCATTGCTGGACCTGGATGGTGATGTTGTTCACCCTGTGGGTGGGAATTTATCTCCATGCCCCTTGCAAGGCTCTGCTGGCTTCCCAGCCAGCTGAACTGCCATCGTCTTGTAGCTTTAGGTTTCGCTCTCTTTCCAACCTTGGATAAATTTAAAGCCGCTATTCATAGCTGCTCTCAGGATCTGGAGCTCCAGAACACCATGGGAAGTTTCTCATCTGTTCAGGAAGACAGGAAGACACAGATAAATATAGTGATGGTTTTCAGTGGGTAAAACAAGGTTTTGTTGTTCTATTCACGTTCAGAGCTGGCATTTGTGCTGTTGCTGTGCCAACCTCCACCATGGTGACAGGCCCTTTCTAGGATTTCTGATGAGATGGGAAGGATGACAAGTTCAGACTATCAGTTTAGTTTAAAGCCCACAAATCTATACACAGCAGGGGTAAGATCTATTTATTGTGAGCCTAAGGAGCTATTTTCTGTGGAGGATGAGCTTAGTTTGTGCTGGAGAACAGCTGTTTATCAGGATCAAATTTCTGGGAGGAACTGTTCCTTGGCCATCTCAACCTGGGAAATGGCCTTGTGATGCTTTACAAGAAAAAGAACAAAAACTACATTCTTGGTTCAAAAAAAGAACAAAACCAACAAAAATTAAATGCAGCAGTTTACAAAGGGATTTTTTAGCTGAATAAAAGGCCTTGAGGCTGCATAAGAAACAGCACAAAAATTTTGATATGTTCCTTTGGGAGGATTAAACCAGATGTTTTCCCTTTTCCAATGGCCAACATCTGACATTTCCAAAGAAGACAAAAAGAACATTTCTGGGATGTGTATTAGGAAAAGTTCTGCTTGCAGCTTATCAGCTTGGAGGAAAGCTGAAGGCAGAATCCTCTCAGAACCTATGTCTGGTCACATTTTCACTGGAGAAAAGGCATGGCAAGAGGCACCAGTGTGAGGAAGAGCAAAACAAATTTCAAGGTGATCGTCACTGATGGCATCAAAGGCAGCACAAAGCCCTTCATGCTGGGTAGGGACAACTCAGAGGTCTTTTGCATGGCCTTGTAGAGTAAAGGCATCATGACCATGTTTTTGTTTGCAAGGAGCAGACACAGCCTGAATTTAGCATATTAATTTATGTGGATTTCTGCAATTTGCTCACAAAATCCTTCTCTGATAAAGTTTTGCAGCCAACATATCCATGGTGGCTGCAGAATGCAGTAAAGGAATACAATAGCAATTTGTGGTTTTTCTTTCTCATTTTCCCCACCTAGCTGTTTTGCATAAGGACTCACAGATGGGGCTGGACGTGGTTTGGAATCTCGGTGAGGAGGATTTGCCAACATTAATTTGACCAATGAGCCCTTTTGTACTGCTGAGGTTAAACCACTGCCAGAAATGTCCTCCACTATCAACACTAACAATTACTAATCTGGAGTTTAGAGTGCTCTGCTTTGCCATCCATAGCAGCATTCTCACAGTCTTCCAGCCAGGTACATCTCTAGTTACAATAATTGTCTTTTAGCTGGGGAGCTGACTGACTATACTGCTGAAAGTATGGAATAAATCATGTTACTATGGCAGCCAAGATTTTTGGAAAACAGCATTTCCCAGAGCACAAATGCCATTTCTCTGAATTTTGCTTCTTTTCCTGAAAATATCATCCCAGAATTGTGAGAGGTTTGAAGTTTGGTTTCCCAATTTTCCAACATGAGTTCTGCAGCAAGCCGGATGCTGCTTTTCAGGTTTATTTATTTACTAGGTTTAACCTTCATGATGTTGACAGAATCCAGGTGTGTGGATATCTTATATACTCAAGCTAATTACTGCTGAGACTGACATCTGAGAAAGGGATTTGAAGGAACAAGACAAAACACAGTCAAAACTTGACCTTGAACCATGAGAAATGAGTCCAAAGGATGGCATCGGGCTTGGAGGCTTCTCAACCTGTGCAAGGACTGGGCCAAGGTCTAGGTCTGAGCTCTGGATTTATCTGTGCTAACAGGAGCACTTGGCACTGAGGCCAGACTTTTTGCCTGAGGGACTGTGCTAAATTTAGGGCAGTTGAGCACAGCTTTTCCTGGATGCGGTGCATCCATCACAGTGTTCTTGTCCAGTGAATCACGGCACAAACAAGGCACCAGAGATCGTATCCTCAAGAGCATTAATGGTTAAACTGTGATTTTAATTTTGTCTCTCTTCTTCTCAGCCACCGGTACATCCACAAGTGTTTTAACAAAGTATTTTGTTTCTCACTTCCCAGAATACCAAGTGCATTTCATAACACAGCTGTTGCAAATGTTATGGCTCCGTACACTTCGTGTGTTAGTCTTGCCTGTGCTTCCCTTCTCTGAATTGCGTTTAATAGGCCAAGTTTTATATTTCTCTACTAATTTGTTGAAATTTATTGCATTTGTTGCCTTCCCCTCTTTCTTTTGAAAATCAGGGGAACTTCCAAATTTCAATTTAAAAGCATTTTGTTTTTATGGAGCATAGTATTTGTTGGAGGGAGAAGAGTTGAGATCATAATCTGGCACGGTTGAGTAAGTTTCTAAATTTTAAACCACCGCCTTCTCTCTTTTTAAACATTTTCACTGCCAATACTAAACATTTTGATCATTCAAAATGTAAATTGTACTCCCCATAGATGCTGATGGGCTGAGGATATATTTACATACAAAGGAGCTATTGAATGACTCATGCAAAAACTCATTTTCTTGTTCTCATTCCTAACAGTACAGAAGGTTTTTTCCCCCATTTTCTGGTTTCCGGAATGATCTTTGTCTCTGAGCAGTGTTTGAAAAGGTGCATGTGGTTAAAATGTGCGCAGTGGGAAAACCAAAAATGGTTTAAATATTTTTTGCCAGAGGAGCTTGTGATAGTCACTGTCCATGAGTAGTGCTGTGTTACATAGAAAAAACACCCAGAGCACAACCTGAGGGCATCGGCCGGTCAAAGGAAGGGAAACTCCCCAATTTCTTGGGGTGAGGAGGAGAAAGCAGGGGTTTAGTCAGAATATGAAAGCCAGTGTTTTGGGCTGGGTAAGATATTCTCAAGGCAGTTAGCACTTTATAACAGCAGTGTTGCTAACTGGGCGTGTGCTGTAAGACCTCAGTGATGGTATCTATATCTCCTCACGGAGCAGCATTTTATGGGAGAAGTGTCACTTGGTTTTCCCATGTCCATATGCCTGCTGGGCTTGGGCCCCTGGCACAGATTCCTCTGGCAGGAAGTAGGAGTCGTTTCTTTGGAACATTCGTTGGAGCCTGGTTGTGTTTGGGAAGGCAGAGCAGCACACTGGAGTGCTCAGAGAGCTCTGGAAAGCCCCAAGCTTCTGTACATCTCCTGGGCAGCATTTCAAGCTGTGCCTGGAACACGTCTGCGCTGCTCAGGGCCGCGATCCTCTCCCGAGGCCTCTAAGAAACTCTGAGGCTGTAACTGGCCATAACTCTCTGATATTACCACGATGAATTTTCTCAGCTCTCCCTGTTCTTCCTTAGACATATCCAAATACCAGTCCAGTGCTGTCATATCAGTTTGGGAACGGCCCAGGCTTTTCATCAGCTATTTATAGAATTACTTTATTAACAACTTTATTTTATACACTTGATAGTAATCCTTGAATCTGAGGAGTGTGTATTCCAGTCTTCCTTGGCTCACTTCCTCTGACTTATTTATTGACTTTCACCTTGACTTTTCCATTGATTTGGAGCCTGCTCAAGAGCACACATATAGGTGACCCTATAGGAGATGCAGATGTGATTTTGATCACCTCCACAGAGGCTGCACCACTCTCCTCCACTTCCATCACAGCTTTCTATTGTCTGTTCTCTGTCTGACCTGTGCATTGAGTTGGGCTCTATTATTCACTTCAGAACTGATAATGTTTGTGTTAAGTCTTAAATATGGAGTCAGGGGGTGGTTAGAGCCTTTTCAGGTTATGTGACCTCTCCTAGCAAACTTTGAAGGGCAGCTGTTGACCAGCCCCGGCACTGTTTGCTCTGCAAGGAAGCAAGGTCTGTAAAAAGGCTTATTACACAATGTAAGTGATTTTCTTTTTGCTAAGCAAATATTTGCAATATGTTTTGGGAGATCAAGCATTCAAAGCGAAAAAGCAGGATACCTGCCAGGGATGTGGGAAGCACATAAATGACACCTCTAACTGGGAGAACACGGGATGGTCTTAGTGTCTTGGCTCTACAAGGAAGCCAACACAGGCTCCTACCCTGATTTTCATTGAGCTCTAAGGCTTTAGGCATCCCGACAAATCTGGAGAACTTTTTCCCAAATTGTCTTTACTTCAACAGCTGCACTCGTTACTCTTGCAAAAGCCAAGGTACTGTGGAACAGAGACAAATCCTATGACTTTAACAAATGAGCAAGGTCCTAATATGGGGCTTTCCTAGAGGGTAGTTTGTTTTATAAATGCCTGCAGTAACTAACAATGCCCAGTTATGGAGAGTGTGTCACCAGCTGGATGACTGCTCACAGCTGGTATCATAATTTCTGGACCATTCCTTGGCTTGAATCAAAGTTGCAAAGACAGTATGTGGCTTAAACCTGTTGGCTTAGGAGTAGCAGATCAACTCTAGTCAACATCTAACTTCCACATGTGAATCTCTCCCTGTGCTGTGGTATTGACAGGAGGCTCAATTTATATGCATGCAGTTTATAAACAGCAAGAATACTGGAAATGAGGTAATATTTTGTATAAACATTTATTTTATAGTTTAAGAACAAGCCATTCAAAACATCTGGAAATCACAGGAACATGAGTAATATATAATAGCAATATCTTAAATATGCATTAGTAATATAAAGTCATCTTTCACTCTGATAGAAGTTACGACTTCATTTTTCTAAAAAATATTTAAGCCATGAAATATGTTTAGGTAGTACATATATACAGCATCTAATTTTCTCTCCTCTTTCCTGCAGAGTCTGAGACTCCAGAGGTTTCTGTGATGGAAACAATGTGCTACAACTTGAAGGCTGGATTGGTTTGGATTGTATACGCAGAACTAGGCAAATAATTTACACTCATCATGGCTCTGTGTGCATGTAAGTGACACAGCAGGGGTTTCAGACCCTGTGTACATGCACTCCCACAGCTGCTCACCTATTCACAACAACCGATGCAGTTATAAATCATTAGGTCTGGAGTTATTTCTAGAATGTCTGTATTTATATCCTAACTAAGCTATGACCTACTTTCATTATAACCCCCTGCCCATCAGTGTGCTGTTATGCTTCCAGTGGTGATTTGGTGAAATGTGTTTGCCCTGTCTTAGTGTGTGCGAATTGATAAATAATTGTGGGTTTGATCAGCTTACAGCTGTTTTATCCTCATCTCTAAGGCAAGCAATTCCCTTTCTATTTCATAGGGAAGGTCAGCATTAACTTGCACTTCAAAGTATTGCTTGATTTCTTCTACCTCTTTTTCCCAGAACTCTTTTGAGATATCAAACAGTTCGGTCAGGTTGACATCTTCTAAACCCTTCAAGTTCAAAGCAGCATCAGTAGGGATGTAACCTATGGCAGTTGGTTTGGCAGAGGCTTTCCCTTCAATTCTGTTGAACATCCACTCCAGCACACGGGAATTCTCCCCGAAGCCAGGCCACAGGAATTTCCCTTGGCTGTCTTTCCGGAACCAGTTAACGTGGAAGATCCTGGGTAGCTTTGCAGCCGGACGATGGGCCATGCTCAGCCAGTGGGCCAAGTATTTGCCAAAGTTGTAGCCAAAGAAAGGCCTCATGGCAAATGGATCGTGCATAATGATTTTGCCTGTTCAAAACACAGATGGAGAAGGTAAGGGAATACATAGCACATTTATTCTAAAGTACAAAGATTCAGATCCTCCCAGGGTTTAATACCCATAATCCCTTCACCATCCTTCTGAACCAAAGAGCTTTAAGAAACAACACAAGCATTATCCTTGATGTACAAAAAAAGGTAGAAATTAAATTAATTTTTGTTTTTAAACTTCTTAAATCTCAGGTCAAGCAGCTTAAATGAAGATCCTCAAGAGATGGCTATCATTCACGCATCTATGTTGAGCTCTAGCAGAAGAGAAAATTTAAGTTTGTTTATCCCAGACTGTAACAAGAACTCCCTGTCAAGGCTTCTGGCAACCCTGTGTCTGCATCCTGTTCTGTATACTTGCCACCTAAGGGATTATTTTGCTTAATTTGACTTTTACAGAGAATTTGGCTCTTAATTCCAGTGCAAATATTTCCTATTGTGAAAATGCACAGGTTGCAAAATTATCTGCCAAGACTGAAATGTGAAAGAGCGAGGGGAAGGAGAGGGCAGGCAGTCCAGAGGGGACTGCTTTTAATACAGGTAGGCAGATTAAATTTTGATTTACCTTTGTGCTCAGCAGCTGCTGTTGCTTCAGATCTCATGGCTGCTCCTACAAATACTCCATGCTTCCAGTTAAAGGCCTCATATACAAGAGGGACACCTAAAAAAGAACAAAATCACTTCAGTAATTAGAGGGCCAGAAACATTTTTATAACAGGTTTTGCTATCTGAGATAGTGCTGAATGCATGTCACGGGATGATATAGTCTACTTTTTCCTGTTTTTTAAAATCAGTTCATTTCCTGCTCTCTTACAGCAAACAAGTTTAAATGAATGTTTTCAAAACTGGCTACTGATTACTGAACACATCCATGTTTAGTTGCTCAGTGGGAGATATCTGGGACATCAGAATCTCCAGCAGATTTTAGTGGAAATTGAATCTGGTCCTGTGGTCATATTAGACTCAGACCTAGCATTACTTCTATTTCTTTTCCAACTTTAGGTGATCTTTAACAGGACAATTTATTTTACTTCCCTTTCTTTAAACTATCTAAAACTGATTCATTTCTCTAAACATTTGCTAACTGAACTAGTTAAACTACAAGCAAATTGAGGCCAATACAGCAATTTTCTATGTGTCTACTACCCAGGTTAGTGGGTCCTGATCTCCCTCCAGCCCTTTATTATTACTATGTGTTTTGTGCTAACATCAAACAACTCAGACACTGCAATACCAGTGGCTGGAAGCGTGTGTGCCAAAGGCTAACACAGAGAAATTGGACTAACATTGTTATTTCCTTGCTTTTGCAGTTGTGAAAGAAAAACCCATGTCTATGGCCAGCTGTGTGTCAACCCTTCTGTGGCCAGCACTTCAGCCTGGAAACGTGGCTGCTGCATCTCTTACCAGCAGGTCTGCGGCCTCCAAAAATGATCCCCTCGATGGGAACGCCTTCGGGCGACTCCCACGCAGGATCCATGATGGGGCACTGCCTGGCTGGGGAGCAGAACCTGGAGTTGGGGTGAGCACAAGGTTCCCCTGCACAGAACGAAATAAAAAGGTCATGATGGCAGAAGTAACATTAATTAATTTCAAAGAAAGCCAAGAGAGGGCCATGGCATGGGCCAGGTACCGTTGTCTGGGGTCCAATCCTTGTTCTTCCACGAGGTCACGGTCACTCCAGCTGGCAAGGGCTCATCAATGCCTTCCCAGTAGACACCTCCATCACTGGTTTCTGCCACGTTGGTAAAGATGGTATTCTTGAATATGGTTTTAATAGCATTGGGATTTGTTTTGACTGAGGTTCCAGGGGCGACACCAAAAAAGCCATTCTCAGGATTGATTGCCCTTAAGTTGCCTGGAAGTTAAATGACAAAATATAAGTAAATCATACTGATTTAATTCTATCCAGAATTTTGTAGCATGTCTTACTGCACCTACAGCAACCTGTAAAACATTCCAATTTAATTTACATACCTTGTTCATCAAATTTCATCCAGGCAATATCATCACCCACACACTCAATTTTCCATCCTGGCAGGCTTGGGTTCATCATGGCCAAGTTAGTTTTTCCACATGCACTAGGGAATGCTGCAGCAAAGTACTTCTTTTTACCTTCTGGATTGGTAATTCCCAGGATCTATTGAAAAATTAATGCAACTGTTAAACACAGTCTTTTTTTCTTGCACTTTTTGTTTTGGAGATTGTCTCCCAGCAAGTGGAAATTGTAAGATATTTAATAATGCACATTTGTTCCTACAGAAAACGCACCACATAATATAGCTGACAAATATCTCAAACTGTACTTTCGAAATCAGAGAGTCAACTCTTGCCATTAGAATATCTGTAAGAAATTCTTATATTTTAAAAAATGTTAGGTCTGTACATAATAAACATTTATCTTTATTTTGCTGATTAAAGACCATATACATCTGGGTTTCACTGTTGAGACAGAAGAAAACGAGGCAATATTCTTTTGGCTGCACAAGTGGAGTGAAGGGAAAGCACTTTGTGCGTAGATACTTCTGCTCTTCTCAGAGACCACAGATATTTTTTCTGAGACTGTTCTCTTATGCACTTTGAAGTTCTTTTTTGCAGTGGTATTTTATGGCGGTAGAATATTTGAGTGACAGCAGAAATTAAAGGCATGAAGGGTACACAGCCTTAGAACTCCCTTAGAAAAACCAATATTTGCAGGTTTTTGAGTGCATAGACCTCTTTATAATATGAAAGACAATTTTAAAAACTTGTATGAATCTTTAGCTATTAGACTTGTAAAGCAGATGCCCAGTGATGATGTTCAGGCTCTGCTCAAGTACATGGGTCTGCCTCCAAGAAGTCACTCTCAGAAGTTCCAAATCTTGCTTGTTTTATGCCATTACAGGTACTATTTTAAAAGTTTAGCACTTGGCCTTGCAAGCAGTTTTCTATTCCTCATGAGCCTGGCACGGGATACATTCCTATCTAAAGTTACAGGACTATCCATATGTGAGACTAATTTCATTGATAACAAGATGGGTGATGGATTTATGTGGCTCTAATTTGGGGTTTAACGGCTGCTCAAACACACATGATTTAATACCTCTTTCCAGCATGTGCTCTGCGAGCCAGCCCTCCTCTTTGGCCAGTCTGCTGGCAATTCGGAGAGCAAAGCATTTCTTCCCCAGCAAGGAGTTTCCTCCGTAGCCGCTGCCAAACGAGATGATCTCCCTGCGATCCGGGAGATGAGCAATCAGCGTCAGCTCCGGGTTGCACGGCCAGTTGTTGATTAATGGTTCTGCAGAACAGAATGTTGTACTCATGAATGCAGCAATTTCCATGCTTGATCACGCTGTTGTTTCATCAGCATTGAGCCTCTGACAGCAACCCACACCAGATGCTTCAAGGAAATCCCTGGTAAGTACCAGGGATAATAATCTCCTTTCCATGAAACTCTCGTTGAGCTTTGATTCCTTTAATTGAGTTTTGAACCTAGTGCTGTTACAGAACCACCCTGGTCTTCTCTGGTGAGGGTCTCCCATGTGCTGAGGACACACACAGAGCTCCAAAACACAGCCCTGGGAATTTCCAGGGGTTTTTAATGGCTCTTACCTTTTAGCGGGAGAGGGCACCCAACCGAGTGAAGGCATTTTACAAACTCCCCATTGCCCAGGGCTTTCAAAACATCTGTTCCCATCCGTGTCATGATCCTCATGCTGGCCACCACATAGGGTGAATCTGTCAGCTCGATCCCAATCTTGGACAAAGGTGACCCAATAGGCCCCATGCTGAAGGGGATGACATACATTGTACGTCCTGGAAAACAGGGAGTAGCAACATGTGGCCAAGAGTAAAACAAAGAACTTTTGAAGTAACCTTTATTCACGAGGAGGTTGTTTCTCAGTCCTTTAAGAGCCGTTTGTCTTGTGAGAGCTCCTGATGATGTTTCAAGAGTGCTTGTAGCTTTCTGTTTGTCGAATTGTGTAGCAAGAAGTTTTATCTTAAATGCTGAAAGCAGCAGTTCCGACAGATTGTCTAGCCAGGACTAAGGGGAGTTGAAGGTCAAGTTCTCTGTTAGTGTAAATCCCTGAATCTGAAATTATTGCTGTGGATGGGGGGGTCCTTCATTCTCATCTCACTTCCTATCTGCTGCTTAGTTGCTGTGTGACTTACTGAACAAAGTCACGCAAAGTTTTGTACTTTGCCACTCTTTTGGAAGACAACAGTGCTGGAAAGAGACTGAGGGCTGTCCTTGCCCAGGTATTTGGGTCTGTGGTAAGATCTGCATGAAACCAATGAAGTGACTATCAGGGGTATAAAGTTAAATCTTCAGCTCAAATTGTTCTTTAAAGATAACAGTGACTTGTAACTGTCATCTTTACAGTAGTAAGTGTCTCTGCAATCCTGAAAGTTCAGTGTCAATCATCTTTTTCTTGCCTACCTTGCATGCAGCCCGGGAACCTGGTGTTGAAGGCTTTCTCAAAATCTTCCTCAGACATCCAGCGCCCCAGCTGGCTTGTTCCAGTCTTAGGCATCGGCGTGGTATCTCTCTGCTCTTGAGTGATGATGACAGTTTTGCTCTCAATTCTTGCCACATCTCTTGGATCAGTGAGAGCCAACCAGCTGCATTTCACCAAAAATCAGGAAATTAGACTTTATAAATATAGCATTTTTACCCTTCTGTGGGACCAATTTGGCACAAAAGGATGCTAAAACAATGCTTTGTAAGGCAAAAATTACAGTGACAGAGCCAGTATAACAGATAATCTCAAAAATCAGTCAGATACATTCTCTCATACAAAATGTTTTAAGACTTTCCAGTGCTAATAACAAATTATATGGCCTAGGAAATTCTTGTTACATGTTAATACTCCTTTGCCCCTTATCTCAGCCTTATTCTCTGTTGCTAACTTTCAGGGAAAAGTTAATCTTCTTTAATTCTCATTCTCATCAGTGTGAAGTTGTTTTATATGGGAACCATAAAACGATGCCTCGAGCTAAGTGGATGCCAAGGAAAGTAGTTTAAGTGTTGGTATAAGTGCCAGAGGGATCAGAACCCAGCTTAGTGAATTGGCATAGTTCTTTAAGTTAGAGGCATCACAAAGGAAATACTGAGAATAAGCACGATCATTAAAAGTGAAGGAGTTTATTAAGGGGATTCTTTTTCCCCTCCAAGGAATTTTTGCCATCTATTTACAATAGAGGGGATTGTTTTACATTTTCACCTCTGTGCATTGAAATTTTCCATGAGTATAAAAATGTTCTAGTTGGGCTGTCATAACCATCATCACTACAGCTAAGCATATAATTAACAATGAATAATTTATCTGGTGAATCTTGCCCTTTTCTCTCCCAAATAGTCTGCAAACAGATTGCCAAATTCCTGCACTTAGTTATTCAAAAGTCATTGCAGATTTCTCCCATGAAGATCTCGTGGTTGGCACGTAATTCCTGAGTATGTACTTGTTGTTAATATTCTCCTTTCATGTTCAGTTAGTTGGGAGAAATTATGAAATATTTGAAAAAAGTATTTGCAGAATACATTAGAGTCAAAGCTCATCAGTACGATATGAATAATGCCTGTACTGAATAACATTTGAACACCCACAGACCTATCTGAATGCCACAAAAAAGTATGTGATGAATAAACTAACTGGCTAAAATAGTAGAAGTCTTCAAAAGAAGATTTGCTCAATAATATTTAGCCACTGCTAATGATTAGTTGCGTATGTCTCATGACATTATTTCAGTTCCCTGATGTAACTAATCAATAGAGACAACATACAGTTGATAGTCCAACTGAATAATATGCTTAATGTTAATTTTTAGAGGACAAAGTTTGCTTTTCCTGAGTATTTCACCTATGTAAGCTAAAGTTCCGAAATGTTCATGGAAAGCAAATATTGGAGAGTTATAAGAAGTTTTTAAAGTAAACAGGATAGAAAATGAATTTTCCAATTCTGAGATGTTACTTGACTTCATGTAGGCTACTCACCAGTTCTCATACTTGTTCAGCTTCTTGATCATGCCTTGTTCCACCATGATGTCCAGAATTTTTTTGTTCTCCTCTTCCGAGCCATCACAGATGTGAATGCACTCAGGCTGGCACAGCTTGGCATTGGTTTCGATGAAATCCCTCGCTTCTGGAGACAGACTCTCCAAATCCCCCTGGACAACCTTGGGCATGACGTTCATCTCGGCTTTCAACTGTGGGGGCATTATTGAAGCTGTAGTGGATCTTGTTGATGGCTTTAAAATACTGATCACAATCTAAAATCAAATAGATTGGGTGTGTTAGCACACTTTACGTTCTAACCAGTGTCACAAAGCCTAACAACATATAACATAAAGGGAGAATTTGCAATGGACTTGATTATCTACTGCTTTAATATCGAGATAGGGAATTTGGATCACTGCTAATTTCAAGGTGGAAAAAATAGAGGCCATTCTACTAATTTAAGGTGAAAAAAGAAAAAAAAAAAGGCCATTCTACTTACTGTCTATGTAAGGTGGCGCTGGATGCCAGAGAGGATTTTGCTGTCCCTTTCAGCTGAGCCCGTTTCACCTGCCTTGGAGCTCTCTTGCAATTGCTGCTTTCCAAGGACGCACCTCCTTCCTTAAATATTCTTTGTGGTAGTGTCCATCCCACCAGTTGAGGTGAGGGAGGCTTGTCCTTTACATCACCGCTGGATGTGTCTTGGGACAGTGCCACTGACATTGTCATCACGCAGAGCTGTCAACAAAGCAGCCCTGGTGGGGTAATGATTTAACAGGCTTGATTAATGAATGCTGAAAGCGGAGGTTCTTAGCCCCCGGGTTTGCTGTTTTGAAGCAGTTACAAAATTTAGCAGCTTAACCAAACTTTGATCCAATTTGGCTTTGAAATCAAAAATGTCATAACTTCTCGGCTTGTGGGAAAGGTTGAGTACAAAGAGTTTCTGCAGCAGGAACACAGAGGTCATGCACGGAGGCAAAGTGCAGTTGGCACATTTTGTAGGCAGATGGTCACTAGTTGGCTGTGAAGTGGAGGCTCGTCCAAGGAGTGTTTACTCACCTTGGGAACATTGCCTGATCCAGGTATAAAGTTCAACAGTGAGCACTGACAGGCCTGAATAACCACTACGTACACAAGGCCCAGAGCTCTCATTTTTGTCTATGCAATACTAAAATATTCCCAAGCAATATAAATCTAAGGGTTGTGGTTCCTTCAGTGTAGGCTAGGAAGTTTTTGCTTATGGCTTGCTTTAGGCTCTTGGAAACTAAACAATTAATTTCTATTGCTACAAGCCCAGAATAGGCGGAGTGGCAACTGTCTCAATAATTAACCTCCTCTTTCAAATATTATGTTTTATTTTACTGTGAATACTGTGGGGGGGAGGTGTCATAAAATATTAACCCATCTCTAAATTAGTACTCAGAGCAAAAGCACAGAACTGCTCAGGACTGGGGCTGCACACTGTTCTGTGGGTGAAGTGCCCTGTGCATATGTGCACATTCATAGACTTGAGTCTGTATCTGTATCAGTTGTGGCAGTGTCTGATACCAACAGCCACTACTACTCTTAAAATTCTGAGCGTTATCTCAGAGTGATATCAGACGCTTGTGTGATCTCAGACACTTTGATCTCTTGTCTCTGTTTCTGCCTGCCTGTCTTTAGCTTCCCCTATTCCATTTCAGACCATTGTGACCATAAAGAAAGGTGGTCCTCATGTCCATTTGTCCATGCAGTCTGGGTGTGTGAAGACTGAAGTATTTCAGACAAACAGAACTGTAGAAATAACTCTGCTGCCATTTCCTCTTGCTGTGTTTACACCCAGTCCCATCAGAGCATCTGGGGTCTGGATGAGATGGTGATTTCATGCCAGCTTGTGGGAGTTTTTTTGTATTGATGGGGCTTTTACTACGTATGTAAAATGTTGTCATTGGTAGTTTGCAGAATAGGAAATCTGGGATTCCCAGCTAAGTTTCAGTTCTATAAAGCAACAAAATTGACTGAGTATCTTGTATAAAGGGTGTTTATAACCCAGCCATTGCTCAGGTTGTGAAGCAGCTGGATGGTCCCAGCAAGGTTCTTGCTGGGGCAGCCAGCAGTGACTTACAAGCCCTGAAAAGCCATGCTGGCAGAGCAGCAGGGATCAGGACTGCAGTTCACCTTCCTGCCCTGCAAGTCTAAAATACTGCAGAGCTGAACCTCCCACTGCAGGAACACCCCCTGGGACTGTACCCTTTATCTCCCCATCAAAGTCTTTTATTATGTTTTGTAAATAAGGGAAGAAAATATTGAGGTAAGAGGGGCTGTCCTTGATTCATGGCAAGGCCAAACATTCCTGAAAAGGAAAACAAAAATCTGGTGGGATAAGAGGTGCTAAAGACTGTTCTAGATAGGGCTGTGACGTAAGCAAAGACAAAATCCAACCCAAATTTAATAATGGCAAAGCTGGTGTTTGTCTTCAAAGTCCACATACTGTGTTGCTGGTGGAGCTGATCAGAAATATTTTCCTTTTAAAACACGTCATTAAGTACCTTCATTAAAAATAAAATGGAGCATAATCTTTAGTAATACTAAGCAGAGCCCTTTTTCAGAGAAGTACAAAAATACTGAGTGCTTTTTGCTGGCCAGGTAAGTCAGTGTACGTAGAAATAACTGAGAGTAAGCCAGCAATGCTCAGTTGTCAGGAAGACAGTAGACCAGAAAATGATCCTATTGCAGCACAAGTAAAATCAGAATAAAAGCTTAAATACAACAGTGTAATACAGCAGGATAAGTCTTAGTGTCTCTAGGTTTTGAGAGGAGGAAAAAAATTCCCAAACCCAGAGCATTAATTCTGCCAATTAAATTACAGTCAGGCAGGTGTTGTGCAAATTTTCTAACACTGCAATCCTAACCTCCCACAATCTTGCTATACAAACTGTGGGCTTCTCTTGAGAAGACACTAAATATGCCAAATTGGTGGCACTGTGTTATGAACATATGTCCATTAAAAATCACATTAAGGATTCCAAATGTTTTTCATTTGTGATGGCAGCAGGGCTCGAGTGCAGATGTCCACTGGGAATTCTAGACACTTCAGCATCAAATTACTTGTATTTAGGTAACACCTCCCATCAGAGGATCTCAAAGCATACCACAAACACACAGTAAGCCTCAAGCCCCTACATAAAACACACGTAGTATTTGGTGCAATGAAATAAGTGGAGCATATGCAAATCAGGCCCAGGATTTTTTATTTTTTTTTCAAGAATCTTCTCATTTAGAGATTCAGCTTTTAGACAGCCAACAGAAGGCATTAAAGGTTTTATGTGAAGATAGTGAATTCTCATAACACCCACTGTCTCCCACACAAAAAACCCAGATGTAGCACTTCCAATGGCTCAGTTACAGTGGTCTTGAGGTGTTCACCCACTAGCAGTGGGTGCTGCTGCCTGAATTCAGTTTCTAGAAGATTTCACTAATGGCAAACATGGGAGGTGGTACAGGGCAATGTAAGGCCTTTAAAAAAAGAGTTGTCTTGAATGTAAAGTTTATTTTCCATTTAAATGAGAAGTCTTTTTTAGTAGTACTACATTATAATGCTCATCTAATAGCTGATACGATTTCTTCTGATTGAACTTTTTTTGGCACTTTTTCTCTGTGCTTCTTGACACTTGAATGTGATGCTTATCAGGTGCATTCTTGGAAGCTGTCAAATCATTTAAATGTGTGTGAATCTGACATTTCAAGATGAGAGTGTTCAACAAGTGTCTTGAAAGGAGGGGGTTTAGGACGTTTGCTTTGATGGACACTATTCAGGTTATTCAAAACAGCAGTTTTTGAGCACTTCAGGTTTTACAGACTTACTGGAACTCAATAAATGTAAAAGTTTTTAGATGCTCAGAAAAAGTGTCATTAAAAGCTTAACTCATCACTACATACCAAGGTGCAACAAAGCACTCACAGTGCGATCTGAAAGTTGTTAATGGCATGTAATAATACCCAGAAATTCTACTTCCCTCCCATTGCTAATTCTCCTACATATTGTCACCTCCAAAGAGTTTGTCACTTGGGTATTTTGTTATAAAATTTTAGGTTTTTTTAAAGATTCTCTGAACTGTTCTATTAACGGAAGAGCACTGCCTCTGGCTTGTTATTTCTGTGGTGGAGTCGTGCTCAGCTGACACTGAGCACACTCCAACAGCTGCTGGACTGGGTGCCACAGAGTCCAGATCCAAGGGCAGCCCTTGCAAGCTCACAGAGAGCAGGGCAGGGATTGTTCTCTCAATTTCCAGAAGAAAACGTGAACCGTGCAAATTGCCTGCATTTGCAAAAGAGTCTGTGAGCGAGCCAAGTGCTTATTCCAGACCCTGCACAGCCCTGCGTGATATTTCCACCTCACAGCCCCTTTCCTTGCAGGCAGTTCTTCGGCACTGACCCATCTGCAGGAGGTCTGGGGGCCCTGCCACACGTGCTGCACACTCCTCTCCGCGTGCGCTGCGTGAACCGTGAGCCTGAGCCTCTGCAACCGGCCACAACAGGTAGCACCAATCCGGGGCCACAGTGCTTTCCTTCTTACCTCCTTCTTCCCAACCCCGAATGATACAGGATTTGTCTTGGGCAGATTGTAAGATATATTTGTGGACCACTACAAAAGGCGATGTAATTTTTTTTGCCCATGTTCAAAATGAAGTGGCTTGTTCTGATGGCGGAGGAGAGGAAAAACATACCCAGATTTATCATGATTAGACTGTACTTCCATTAGTATTTTCAGCTTGACAACAGACATTTCTCAAAACAAATGGAAGCAAATTTCAGCAGCCAGGAACATGCACCCATGCATGTTTAAGGTCTCTAAAGAAAGTCACCAACCTTTGATGCTCAGTTTAGTATCAGCTCAAGTGCTCAATCCTGAGCTGTATCTTAGGGGAAGTCCTGGTTGGGCCACAGTACATGCCAAGGCTGACATTATACCATGGGCACACTGGTTTCTTGCTCATTGTTCTTCTGTTTGGGCAGATAAAATAGTTATTGTTGTTGTTATTATTATTACTTTATTTTTAAGCTCACTTTTACAGGCTCAGCTCTGGAGATGGGATTGATTAATGTAATTTTAACTTTGATAAGCAGTCGCTCTTCTGGAGCCATTTCTTGAGCTGTGACTCTAATCTGGGGACTCTTCCCTAAAGGAATACTGTCCTTTCTTAAAAAAACCCCTGTCAAGTATCAGTGTGAATATGTGAGTAATGGGCTCTGTAGCCACTGGTACCTGACCAGCATCTGGGTATGTGTAATTCTGTTAGCTCGGGAGCTCTTCACATCTACTGCAGAAGATCTCATAGTCACGTGGAGAGTTTGGGCCCACCAAGACTTTGACTGACTTTACCCTAGCCACAACAAAATTATAACTTTTGCATGGTTACTGCAGGGTTTTTTTGCTGGATGAACAGTAGAACCATAGCCAGGAGAGAAGGGGACATACAAAGAAGAAACCATACAAACCAGAGTGAAAACCAGCCAGCATAAGGTTTGCACTTTCCTTTACCTTTCAGCATCTCCTCTGCCCAGTCACACAAAACCCAGATGGCTCTGAGATCCAGTCTGCAAATAAGAATGGTTACCCTTGCTGGAGTGAAATGTCTTTTACCACAGAGGAGTGTGTTTGCAGCTGTCAAGGACTCCCTGCTTCCTACTTGGAGAGAGGGGAACAGACAAACAATCCTTGCACACGAGTTCAAGCACCTCTCGTTCAAGAGTTTCTGGCTTCCTGTGGATGACTGGTGTCCTGCTAAGTATGTCCTTTTAGAGACACCTCACCTCCTCAGGCCTAAAGAAATGACATGGAAGCACCTTTTTATATTCTAAAATTGTTTATTTTTTCTAGGATGAGACACCCCTGGCTCCCCTTGCTCCTTCCTCTTGCACGCTGTTCATTATTTCTCTGCGATGCTTTGCTTTCTAGCAGCTCTCTGCTGGCAGTTGTCCTTTCACAGTTACCCAGCTCTACCTGTGCAATGTGCTTTTTCTCTTTCCTTTAAATCCTCCCATGTATCTTTGTTCTCCCTCAACATTTCAGTCCCTTGTTACACACAGTCTGACCCGCTGGTCACAGTTCTGTACGTCCTTCTTGAGCTGACTCCTTTGAAGAAGGATGGCTTTAACCAGTAAGTGTGGGAGCAGATTCTGAAGGTTTAGGTTCTGTTTCTTCCTCTGCAATGGATTTTCCCATTTGACTTTGGACATGTAACTACATCCCCAAGCCTTTATCATCCCCTAGGAAGGGGGTTGGGAGGAGATGATGCCAATTTCTCCCTGTTCTTATGAATTTTCCTAGTTTGGTTGATAGTTCCCAGCTAGAGGAGTTTAAACCCTAATTAGACATGATCATTATCTCTTCTTATTGTTGTCTGTGCCACAGATAGTCCCCGCTGGGTCCTCACTAGGTTGCTGTAATGCAAATAGTAAATTCTTACTTGAAATGAAAAGCGTTTACTAAAACCTCTTTTCTCCTTCAGTAGCAACACAAAAGCAGCAACTTGGGCTGAACCATGTTTTCTGTTTCAAGTGAGATTTGTTCCGTAATTTTTTCCTCAAGAAAATAGCTTTGACTAATATTTCAAGCATTTTTATAACACTAAAAGCCAAGCAACAGGATAAAAAAGCTGATTATGCAGAAATGAAAGCCAAGCTACATCTAAAGGTCAGAAGGCAAACGTGCCTATGTCAAGCACTACATACCTTTTGGTTCTTGAACCTGGCAGCTGGAGGAAAATCAACATTGCACAAAAACCAATAATCCCTGTAACAAATCCTCTGTTTACTGGAAACTTATGTAAGTGTTAACAGGTCAGGTGAAGTCCTACATACTGTACACTTCTGCTTAGCAGCATTCTAATAGGAATAAGGCAACATCAGTGGACCACAATGGGATTTTTTTCAATGTACAGGCACTTTTGTTTGGTCACTGTAAATAGTTCCTACCAGACAAGTGCCGCAATTATGATTATTTCTACAAACAACCCTCAGTAAAGAGATCAGGAGTTCAACTGGACCCTGGAAATCATGCTCTTTTCTTATGCTTTTAGGAAGACAGAATTCAGACTCTGCTACACATGCATCTTTGACTGACCATCTGTAACTCCCTCCAAATTTACTGATTCAGGATGATACATATGCATTTGAATACTATTTATGTAAAGAGGAGTTTCTTACATGTGTGCTTAAACCAGTATGTACAAATGAATAGCAACCAACTCGCATTCTGCAAACAAAATAAACCCCCCCCCCCCACTTGTTAACCTTGTAGAGCTCAGGTATTTGTTCTGCAATAGCACTAAGTACCTTTTTGTTTTGGGTGAAGCATAAATGTGCTCTGCCCAGAAGATCTTTAACAAAAGATGGGTATGAATGACAGATCAAGAGACTTTCAGTTTCCAGAGGCAGCTCTGAACAGAGTAATAATCATGATTCACGAAACATGTCACCCAGATATTCTCATCTGCTTTCTAGACACTGCCTCATCTTGATGTTTAAGATTACAAGGACTATAAGGCTGACTTTATTTCTTCTTACAGGAGCAGAAAAGATGTACAACTAAGCCTGCTCTACCATATTTCCATTACCAGCTCCTGATGGAGAAGCCTGGGGCTATCTGGTCGTGGTCTCTAAGTGATGACTCAATAGTCAGTAGCAGTGCAGAAGACTAAGATTTAAGGTATGTCTGCTGATAAATATCATGGACTACATCACCTGCTGTTCAGTGAAGTGACATTAATATACAAGTTGTTAAATGTTCCCTCAAATTTTCTTGATTTCTTCAGATTTTTGAATCAAGAAGTTGATTAGGACTCCTCAGAAAGTTTAACGCCCAAGACAATTTGTTATCTGAGCTGGAAAAAATAGTGCACAGGAACCCACTGCTTTTCTGAACCCACCAGCCACCTCCTTACTGCTGATTTTGCAAGGTTTAACGTGCACTTGCTGCATATCCAAGTGGAAGCAGAATTTGAACTCCTCTGGGTTGTACATCTCACTTACAGATTTATTAGGACAATCATTTAATACTCTCTTTCTTCGGTGATCCTATTAACTTACAGGTTTTGGTGTCTGTTCAGCTGTGCATGAAGAGCTGTTCTCAGAACTGTTTTCCTGATTAAAGATTAACAACACGATAAAAGAAGGAAACATGGACATCCTTGGAGTTTGTTTCTTACATCAGCTGGGTTAAACCTTTACTATATTTTCTCACTGTGTATCTTCTCTCTGTGTTTGGCAATCAAATTCTGCACGGCTCCAGCACGTTTCCCCCAGTTTAGTCAAAACAAGAGGAAAACTTTCTGCCTTTTAAACTTTTAACTCTTCGACCCTTGCACAAACAGCAACAGAAACCTGTAATAACTAACTAAGAGCCGTTGTAGTTAAAACTTTCTTTGCTATCTCTTGGATTAAAGAGTATTCTGTAAAAACAGTGGACGTCACTGAGGTGTAGTTAACTGTATAACCACGCTAATGTCTTTTGAAATGGAAGAAGTGATATGCTTCCCAATAAACATCCTTCCTCCAAACAGATCCAGGCACGCAGCTCTGCTGTTTGCCACAAGCAGCAAATTGTGTATTACTGGATGGCAGGATTGTTTCTAAATATATCAATGTTAGATGAAACAGTTAATAGACAAATTGCAATTATGGTTAATAATTTTTAGACCACTTCCCTGACTTGTGTCTAAGCAATCAATCATCCCTGGTACTTTCAGCTCCAATAAGCTTATGTTAAATACTTCCCCCTTTTATATATCCCACATCTGTACTCTATTATGTCTTGTTTTTTTGTCATGCTATGTCATTATAATCATTTACAGTATGGAGCAGGATTTTAAGAGTATAGACAATACTTGAAAGCATTAAGTCTTTTAACTTGATAGGAGTTGCTTTTGTTCTGCTGCAAGAATCACTCATATTTAAAGAGATGATTTGTCTCCTCAAAGTCAAGATGAGCACTGGAGAGTGAGCAAAGCCTGGCTTTTCCCCATGCCTTAGGCACAACCCGAATTTAGCTGATCCTGCATGAACAGCACAGTCCAAGCACTGTGCCCCGAGACAGCTCTGCAGCTCTGCAGCTCTGCAGCTCTGCTCACCCTCCTCTGTGCATGAGAAGTGGTAATTTATAGCCTGCCTAGACACTAGTCAATCAATACCCTCCAGCATGATTTCCATCTGGCTTTGCTGTGTCCCATCTTCCCTCTGCTTTGGGGATTCAGCAAGGAAACAAGTAGGACTGTATGTTCTGATGTTCCTGGGTCTGAGGTCTGACTAGTTTTTATGTGATTGTAGCAACAGGGAGCAGAGAACTGTGTTCTTTGGGGCAGGCAAGAAATCCAAGTCAGATCTGAATCCTAAATGATGTCTGCTAAAATAAACTGTAGCTTCCATCTCAGAACCAGAGGTCTGGAGGAAAAAACCAAAAAATTAATAATATTCTTCTTTCCAAGTGATCAAATTATGTATTTTCTCCTGAGAATATTCCAGGCCAGCACTGAAGCACTGACTTAATTCTGAATCTGCAAGATTCAGTTGCTTAGAACAGCATCAAAAAGAACGTAAATTTTTATCACGCTCATTAGCTGACGTGCTTTCTTTTTTTTTTTCTTTTTAATTAAGCTTTTTGGTGGTCTCTGAAGAAATGCTTCATATTTGTGAAAGTGGGACACCAAAGGAACAAGGAGCACCAGAAAATACAGCAAAAAGATTTCAACCATTTAGTGACAGCTTCCAAGGCCTGAGCAACATTTAAAGGAGCCAGATGAATTAGAAGATTGTAGAAGTATCTTCACTTTCTCTGAAGCAGGTGACGGTGTGAAGGAGGTTATCTGGTGCTGTCGTTATTAAGAGGAGCAATATCTCACTGCAAAAGAGGTGCTGAAGGTAGTGATTGTCCCTGGGGTAAGAGCAAAGGGAAGGTGGGCATGTTTGCAGCCCGGTGCTAAGGCACACACACCACTGACAGGTGCAGTGTGAACACGACACATACTTGGAAACAAAAGTGAGATATTGGTGGAAAGTGAAAATGGAAAACTTTCCAGATGCCAGGTGGAAAATGGTATTAAAGCTGTCAAAATAAGTCACAACAAAGACTGGGTTTTCTCGTAGACTAACAGAAGTCATGTTCTGGAGAAGAGGGAAGGTTTCAACTACAAGGCGGAGTGTCATAAATGAAACAATTATGAGCATTGGAGGTTAAATTTGAACCCATTTGTTTTGGGGTTTTTTGCTTTGGTCTTTTTCTGTTTTTTTATCTTTTTCTTTTTTAAGTGCACTGTAAAAATTCCTGATTTACTCTGCATCTTGTGGACAGGTCAAAAATGTGTAAATAAATCCCACTGTCATTGCTTCACATAGTTATCTATTCTGGGCCTAATTCCAAGCCCAGTTAAACTGATGGCAATCCTTCCATTGGCATCAAAGGACTGCAGTTTAGAACCTGTGATGGAGGTGCAAAGCATCACCAAAGAGGCTGGATAAACAGCCTCTGCAGTCATCCAAAGTGAGTTTCTGAAACGCAGTAAGGGAAGCAAACCTTGAACTAATTTGAGGTCAAATATGCTTTATGCACATGATAATGGAGCTTTTAAAAAAGTCAGCTCCACCTAGCACGTGTTAAACATCTTCAATATTATAAAAGATATTATTCAGATTTAAGACTGACAATTTGAACAGATAACCCAGTATTTTACTTCTCAAAAAAATCAGATGCACTGTTTATACTTGGGTGGAAAACCACAGATCAGAACAAAGTTTGCTGTGTTTCCTCAGTGCAGGATAGAATTTACTCTGCTGATTGAGGATTTTAGTTGTCCACGTATTGCCTTTCAGGCACTGGTAGATTCTTATCAGCAATTTATCTGCAATTTTGTGGCTGAATCTTGTTTCTTTATGTAACGTTACTTTAGCACAAGAAAATGTGCCTACATTACATTCCTTATGCTCCTTATAAAATACTCCTAGCAAACAATAATTCACATTGAACATTTACTCCCCAAAGTATAATTATGACTTAAAATATAAAATGGCTCTCCATTCTTTTTGTGAGAGACTTTTCATGCAGGCTGTTGATGTGTTAGAAAGAACCAGACTCCCAGTGGAGTGGGTAGAAGCTTGATTGCAGCTAGAGATAGACGATGCAGCAGCAGTAACCGGAGACTGCACACACAACACACCACAACGGCCATTATGGAGCTGTTAACCTCTAGTGTGTCAAAACCTACTCAGAAACTGGTTGAATTCATAGATTGCTGATCCAAGCGGTTCCTTTAAATTCAGCAAAAAATGAACTGAAGGGCTATTCTGCGTTTGAGTTATAAATTCTTGGAAATATCGGTTAATAGTGGAAATAATGACAGACCTTTACTGTAGCTGCACGGATGGTGCTGGTATTAATAATGCAGAAGTGCAAGGCAGGACAGCTCTCAGAAGCTGATAACTGTTGAAGTGCAGAAAACCTCATTAAAACAACCTAAAGGATGGTGGATTATTATAACAACTTCTTTCCTACAGTGCCCTTCAACTATCATAATTGCACAGTATACGTAGCAACTTGAAAAGATTCAGAAATATGTAAGAAATAAAATCTCTGCCAGAGTTACTGGCAGCCTAATTATGTGAATATATTGTGTACTCTGCATCCTGTTCTTTAGTTTTGAGAGCCTACGGATTCGTGAATGATGAATAATGTGGTGTCTAACCAAAATATCAGCCCTAAGTTGCTGGAATACATATCCAGCCTAAATAATTGCCTTGGATTTGTGTTGATTCCAAGCAGTAGAATAGTTATGACTAACTTGCAGTTGTTAAATGTAAACATTTTGTATTATTTTTGCATTTAAGATTTTACAGAACTGTGGACAGGAGTTGTGAAGGGTGTTTATGGGATTTTTGGTCGCTGTTTCTGAGGATAAGGTGCAATAACCCCACCTCATGTGAGGGTACCGCTCGAAGGCCAGTGGTGTGGGCTGCTGTTTGTGCTATGGATATTTCACAAGTGCCAGTTTTACTGGGTTACTTCCACTGACAAGGAAAGCCACCCCCTGGTTTGGGGCTTTGATTAGTGTTCAGTAATTTAGTTTAGCAGGATCTGGACCACACTGGGCTGCAGTCCCTGTGCAATGTACTGTACCCTGCAATGCACTGAGCTAATATTTAGAGGTAAAGCTCCAAATCTGTCCTCTGCACCAGCGTATAATAGAGTATTCAAAGTAAGTGGGTTTTATAAAATGTTTGATGGCTGGAAATTACTAGTCTAGAAGAGTACACAAGATTAAACGTTAAGTCGCTCAAATTGTGCAAGTTTACCTCAAAGACATTTTCACAATGCCTTTGAAAAAGTCTTTCAGCTTGTTCTCATTGAATAACCAATCCTGGCCTAAGGTACAGTGTAACGATGCTTATACATCGCTCCACTGCCTCTGCAAAGCCACTTGAGACAATTTTGTACAACACTTCTGTGGCGGCAGCATCAGGCGGCCCTTCAGCAGCACTCCAGCGTAGGGCTCCCGGCTGGAGGCTTTCCGTCGCAGAAATGTGGCAAGTGCTTCAGATATTTTGCAAGTGGAGAAACCAATTGAGCTCAGCCCCGTGGTCTTCAGCCAAGTGGGAGCAGAAGGTTAAGGGCCTACAATTAAGGCCAAGAGATCTTCATCTTCACTCAGAGGGTGAGAAAACGGCAGCTGCTCTGACAGGACTTGCCGTGCGCGGGGACCAAGGAGCACCGGGCACCCCGTGAACTGGGAAGGAAACCTCTGCAGGTCCGGGGCTTTGTGTTTCATAAGGAAATAACAGGTGAGAAGCAGCTGTTCCCCACAAGATGCTCCCCACGAGTGGGCTCCCACTCCAGCCGCTGCTGAGGGAGCGGCACAGGGAGGCAGAGGGCAGCCATGCCGACGTGCACGGCCGGGCATTGAGGCCCCTCCCCGCC
>NW_008236180.1:7902686-7958672 GCF_000691975.1 Corvus brachyrhynchos
CGGAAACGGTGGCTGAGCGGAGCCGGTGACCGCAGGGCGGGCGGGACACGCGTCCGCCGGAGTGGGCCCCGTCTCCTGAGGAGGGTGAAAGACACCGACCCCACACTCGGTGTGCGTGAAGGGGAGCCTGCAGCGGGGGGAGCCTGCAGCGGGGGGAGCCTGCAGTGGCCCCGCCGGCGCTGGGGCGGGCCGTGGCGCACAGCCCGCCCCCGGGCATGGCTGTGACCCTGCGGGAGGGCATCTGCGTCTTCTATGACTTAGAGCTGGCGCAGATCCGTATTCTGCAAGAAGAAGGGCAGGAAGAGAGTTCAGAAAACAAAGCGACAGAGAAACCACCAGACACGCTCCTGATGGAGGTACAAGTTCTGGATAAGGTGAAAGTAGAGACATGTTGTTCGTTGTTCGCTGTTAGCTTGTACGGTCGCACCGATTTGGTTCTGTCTTAAGTATTAGTCAGTATTATTGTTTCTAAATTGCTGAGCTTAAGTATCTAGTCCGTAGTACATCCTTTTACAATTTCATCTCATTTTAAAAGGACAAACTAAAAGTTTAGGGTTTCTAGATTCAGAGGATATTCTGAGTTGGAAGAGACCCAGATTATCGAGATGATATTTAAGTGTTGAAATTCAGACCAGTTTTAAATTCAGTTCACCAGTTTCGTGCTATTTGGTTGGACAGCCTCAATCTCTTAAGTGGCCTCATGCAATTTCCCTTCTTAATTGAATTAGTTCAATACTGCAGTAGTTGTTAAAGCTGGGTATGTAATACAGTCCCATTTGAAATGAATTTTATTAAGAAAGGATATGCAAACGTTGTTATTTGTTCTGTACTAGCTATTATATTGGTTCTACAGTAAAATACTATTTTTTTCGGATAAAATTCATGCACCACTAGATAACTCCTGAGGTAGGTCATACTTAAGTTTAGCTAACACAAGAAGTATCACAACCTGGTTAATTGTTATATGACAAAGAAGGCATTACAATTAGTCTGCTGAAATCCTAAATTTGTTAAAAAACAGAGCATACTTCCCATTTTCTTTTAAAAGGTTGATGTACTGATATGAAATTTTAATATTTTCTTTAAAAAAATAAAGGTACAGGTTTCTGTGTTCTTAGTGATGTAATCTTAAAATGATGCTCTGAAATTTAGATAAAATCTTGAAGAGGTAGGGCACAATTTTAGTAATTGTTCACTTACCAGTTAGGCTGCTGTATGGTAAATGCAAATGTTTTGTTGCAGTTTTGTCCATCACATGTAAGACTGAAAATCAGAATGAATTGATAGCTTGCATTTTGTTGACTGCTCAGTTGATTTGCCACTACTGACTGCCTTTGATTGAGAAAGTTGTAAAACATACTCTTTTTTAAAATAGATTGACAGAGATAATGATGCCGTTGCATTTGAAAATAACATCCAGCAACTGAGCCCATCTGCAGAGGGGGAAGGAAAGGAAGTTTTTTCCACTGTTGGGGAAACAAAGAGTCAGAGCTGCAAAGGGGGTGATGATTTGTCAGAGTTACTCAGTGAAAGTAAAGAGCAGGAATATCCAACTGCACCAGAACAAAGAGTTGTAAGAAATCTCAAGAATCTAAAATTTGTGGCTTGTGCTCCACATCAGGAAAAAGGTAAAAAGTTAATAATCTTTGTAGTTCATTTTTAGTTAAGGCATGTTAAGTGAGATTTTGAACCAAGGTTGAAATTTTACATTAAATGCTCACAGTGGTAGTTGTTAAGTTTAGATTAGGTTAAGTCTTAACATTCTGTGGAAACTTGGAAGAAGAAATAATACCTTCCAGCCCTAAGTGCTTGAAGACCTTGTTCAGGCTGATGTCATCTGCCTTGTGTTCAGGAGAGACATTTTGGATGGCATTTAGAAATTAAGGGTCTTTTGAGCAGTGTGTGGTATTTGAAACCTCCAGGGAGATTTCAAAGTTAATATTGTATAAATGCCTTTGAATAAACCTAGTAATTTATTTAATCTCTTGATTCACTCATTCAGCTTCAAAAATCTGCATGTTTGAAGGTTTATGGTTGAGCTTAGAGTGGCTCCACGTTGCCAGCCCAGGGTGGTGGGCAAGTATCAGTCAATACCTGTCAGCAAAGCCTTTTCCAGAACCTAAATAAAAGTAACAGGAAATGGCTGATTTAAGATGTTAGAAACCTAAAAGTATGGTACAGAAGTTAAGGACTGACTCAGAAGGGAACAGATAAGCATCTGTTTCCCTAGAAACTGTGTGTGTGTACTGTAAAAGTCGGATGACATCAATGATGTTGAGTCTGTAAATGTGTGTTGTATCTGGAAGTTAAGGTATTTTGGCCGAGGTTCTCTATGGATACCGTACAAATTGTTAACGTCCCCTGTTTTAGTTACAGCCTTTATAGGGAGCACATTTGAGCAGTTTTAACAAAGCTAACAATGTTCCTTTGTGTGGGCGTGAATCCACAATGAATAAATGACAATAAAGTGGTTTTGTTTGCTGTTACTGAAGTGAAGTGTTATCTGCACATCTCTGTGTGGTATAAAGCATTGTAAAAAATGCATTTTGGTCTCAGCATGAAAATCATTACAGAGAGCACACTTGGGAGCAGAGACAACTGTTCTGGAACGACTCTTCAAATATGACGTATTTGCCATTTCACAGTTTCAAATCTTCTTCATAACTGAAAGTGTTGCACATTCATTACTGTTGTGCTACCAACTTTATTCTATGACTTCTTAAAATAACTGATTTTTTCCCCTCAAATTCAACCAGTAATTTTAAAAAGGCTTTTACATCATGATTTTTTTATATGCACTTTGCAGATTCAGGAGCACCAGAAAGCTCCTGGGAACAGCTTAACCTGCCATTTCTAAATCTTTGAATAAACTTACTTAGTGCTAATTACACAGTTGTTATCAAGAAGTTTGTTGCACAGGTTGTAAGTCTTGATGATGGTATCAAGAGAGGAAGTCTCATCCTGTCTTGGAGGTGGCAGCTAGGGTAGGAGTTAAGCTTCCTGGAATTAGGTTCTAAACTGTTTCACTAACAAATAACACAATTTTGGGGTCAAATCACTTAAGTCTTAATGAAGTCCTTTGATGTAGAAATTTGAAATAGTTTTACCTAGACTAGAGGGGCTCTTTAGAAATTGGTAATATTTTTTGAAAACTAGTCATTATTTTGTGGCATGTACAGTGTAAATCTGTCTTTGTTCCAGCAGGAGAAAAAGAATGTTTCAACTGTTTTTTCTGTACATTCACCTCAGTCAAATTATCAAGTCTTAGGCGTCATTTGAAAACCCATTCAGATGAGAAACGTCACGTGTGTCACCTCTGCCTGAAGGCCTTCCGTACAGCAACTCTGCTGCATAACCACGTGAACACACACACAGGTACCTGATGCTTGAAAATACTTCATGTTCCATACTATCTTCAAAATTGAATTAACAGTCAAGTGACTTTGCCTCGGAGCTGTGTTCTGTGATCATTTTATGCTCAGAAATTCCTCTGATTTTCTTTGGCGTTCCACACTGAAAAGACGTGGTCTGTAGTTGGAAACTCTCTGTGTGGGTATTTGTTTATTTTGTTTAGTACCATTCTAACAGTTCTTGTCAGCTGAACAGTGACTTCAGTTGTACTTCATTCCTACGTGCAGAATAGAATTTTCTGTGATGTTTTCATTTTCCTGTATAAATACATGAAGCAAAATGATAAACTGTATTTATTATAAACTTATTGTGTGCATCTATGTGGAAGAAATTCTTCTCTGTGAGGGTGGTGAGGCCCTGGCACAGGTTGCCCAGAGAAGCTGTGGATGCCCCATCCCTGGAAGTGCCAGCTTGGACAGAGCTTGGAGCAACCTGGGATAGTGGAAGGTGTCGCTGCCCGTGGCAAGGGGTAGAACAAAATGAACTTTAAGGTCCCTTCCAACCCAAATCATTCTATGATTTATTGTATATAAAAAGTCAGAATATCAGAAAAGGTTCTATTAAAAAATTCTACATGTTGATTTAAGGCAGACAGATCACATTGCTGTGTTTTTAAATAAAATTCTAATGGTGTATTCTTGCAGGGAACAAACCCCATAAATGCAGTGAGTGTGACAGAGCATTTGTGACCCGGGGGGAGCTTTCACGACACAGGAGGTACAAACACACTTTAGAGAAGCCTTTCAAGTGCACAGTATGTGAATACTCCAGTGTTGAAGTAAGTACAACCTTACTGAATCTTTTGGGAGGGTTTGGAGGCTTTCATGTGCCAAGATTTTAATGTACACAGAATTTTTGCCCAGATTTTTAATCTTGAGAAGTCCAGGCTCTGCTGATCTCCTTGGACACACTGATGGATTGTGTTTATGTGTTATGTTGCTGCAGTGTTACTGCAAGGTGGCTGATGGCGACAACTTTGTGGTGCCATGAATTTCATTTCATTTGTGTGCACATCTTTTCATCCCCATCACCCTGAAGAGAAGGAACAAGTAACCTGAATTTCTGGAACCCTCATTTGGTCCATGTAGTGATATTTGCAAATGTGTTGCTCCAAATTAATATTCATACAGTTATCTAGGGGTTTTTAACTAGTTGCATTTTAAGAGCATTTTCTTTTTTGTGACGCTAAAATTGCTGCTAGACTTTTTGGTCCTACACAAGCATTCTTGGTCCTCATTTACACTACATTCCATGTACTGTAGGACAGTACCAGCTAATGTCTAAAATGAAGCTCATATATTATGTTTGTACACTTGATGATGTTTGGGGTTTTTTCCAGGATTGGAATTTTCTTAATCAAGAGATAAAAACCTTAGAGTCTGCTTAAGGGTGCACTTCAAAATTGCAATTGAATTGGGTACACAGGCTTTCAGAAATGCACCTGTGATTGAATCACTGCCACAGTTTAGTGGATGTTCAATATCTGAATTTGTGCTGTGTCCAGATCTAAAGCTGTAAGCAAGCCTGAACTTTATTCCATGCACCTTATCTTAATAATTAGATTTTGGATAGCTTGCATCTTAAAAAACTGTGACAGCTGATATTAAATTACCCTGTTCTTTCCCTTGTTTCAATAAGGAGCTATTCAGCATTCACTGCTGTTACAGAACTCTCATTCCTGTAAGCTTTACTTGAATGAAAAAGCTGAAGGAGCTCTCTAGTACTTCTATGCAAATTATTTGACTTTTGGTAGCAAAGGTTGGCAGTCATGTTTAATTTTATTTAAGTGAATCGAGGTGTAGATTTGAAGGAATCTAGCAGTGAATTCAATAATTGTGTTTATAAATGGAGGAACTGAACATGTGGTAACTCCTAATCACATACCTGCAGTATTTATGTAATACATATCAGAAAAATAGTATTAAAAAAGTAGAATTGAATTAAACTTTGCAATGGAAGTGATTCATTGGGACTTGAAGGTGAATAGACTCTGGATAATGAGCTGGGTCTTTCATTTATTTTCTTGAGTGTTTTCAAAGAATTTATGGTTTGTATATCCAAGTAGCCTGACAGTAGTAGGTATCCTCTTTTTAAAATTCTATCTTTTATGTTCCTATCATAAAATCTCCCATTTTGCTAATGAGGACATTAAACATGGAAGTAAGATATACTGGGGAAAGGGTGCAGAAGTGTCCTAAAACCACAGCAGGCTGATTGTGCAGGAAAAAAACATGGAGTGCTAATTCTGGGATTAATGCAATGCTTTAAATTGCCGTAGGTGTAGTATGTAAAATTGCTTATATTTTCATTAAATACATCTCTAGTGTAGATGTTACTTTAGAAAATCTCTTTATTTTTATCTGAGGCCAGCAAAATGAGACGCCACGTTCGTTCGCACACGGGAGAGCGGCCCTACCCCTGTGACCTGTGCAGCTATGCAAGCAAAGATGCCTATAAACTGAAAAGGCACATGTTAACTCACACAGGTAAGATTCTGGGGTAATGATCAAGTCTAGGGCCTCAGCTGCTTAATATTCATAGGATTTCATTTCAGCCTCAAAATTAGCCCTTTTTTATTTCTGATTTTGGGTAAAAACACACCGAAAAAACATGTTCTCTTTCGGTGTTCTGGATTTGGCTGTTGGAAGCCCAGCAGTGCTAGTAGTTAGTCTTGCCATTCTTCCTAAACCTTTTTTATATTAGAAAAATACTTCTTTTTCTGTGGATCAAGTTATCACTTCTATTTATCAATTACTTGATTTTACATGGAGATGTATCTGACGAGAGATTTTTAAATATCTGTTCAGAACATGGATATTGTTGTGACCCCAGACTGCCAGCAACTAATTTGGTCAACAAAGAATTAAATTGCTTGAATGTTGAAAGCAGCGTGTTCCTGTCATAGCTCTGTAACAAGCGAGTAATCTCAGAGGGCACTGGGTATCAATCCTATACTTCAGGGTTTAACTTGGCTCAATTATGATATGTAATTTGTGCTCTGATTAATGTTTTAGGTTGAATCAGAGTGTGACAGCGTGGTTTGAATCAAATTTTCCAAATATCTCCACTTGTCATGCATTGGTTCACATCTTGAGACTGTTTGGTGCAATTAAACTGACATTTTTTTATGAGAGTCAACCACAAGAGTCCAACTGGAAGAGTTCAAGAGTGTTACCCACTAGTGGCAAGGACTTTTTCCACAGAACCAGTCTGGAGTTGGTTCAAAGCTGTGCCAGTTGCCAGTGTTGATGTAATTTTTAATGATAGTCACACCTGATGTGGCTTTTTGGGGAAGAAAAGCAAGAAAATAATTTCCTAATTTCTCTCCCCACCATTATCAATGGCTGGTGGTGTATCACTCTTATCATGGTGGTCTACAGCTGTTGGCTTCCTCTCCTTGCATATTTGAGGATAATTCTGCATTTTTGTACATGAAGTATTCAAGGAAGAGTAGATGACAGTTAAAATAATTCCTGATTCATAGTTTAGAATTATATGTGTGGCTTTATACTTCATCAGTTTGACTTGTGGAGTCAGGAAAGCCAAGATTTTGTGTTGCAATCAGTTATGTAAACTTCTGGAAGCTTGTTTGGCCTTTTGTGCACTGTCAACTAATACTAACTTTTGGTTGGTCTGGGAACTGTTGCTGTTAGAACATGGATGTTGAGTTCTGTGGGAATTTGCATTTGTATCAAATAAGTAGAGTTTCTAAGCATATGTTATTTTAATTTTGTTTTAATAGGTGAAAAACACTATGAATGTTACATTTGCCAAGCCAGATTCACTCAAAGGGGTACCATGAAAATCCACATGTTACAGAAGCATGGAGAAAATGTGCCAAAACACCAGTGTCCACATTGTAGTACCTGTCTTTCCCGAAAAAGTGATTTGGGTGAGTTGAAGGGAAAACACTGAAAATAAAATGTGAAGATAAGTAGAGGTGAAATCTCTAATTTTCACAAAGTTTCACCAAAGACATAATATATGGCTTCGTATTATCACAGAATATTTTATGTAAAATGTATTCGTAGTTTTACAGGTAAGTTCCTCCTGCAAGGAGATGTGGTGACATCTTGTGGTTGATGTTTTAATTTGTTTAAAATGCAAAGTAGGAAAGATTTAGCTTTTTTTCTTTTTTTTTATTTGCTTGATATCTGTGGCACTGTGACCTTCTGTTTTTTCAGAAGTGTTGGAAGCAATACAGCTGACCAGTAACAACAAAACCTATATAAAATTTCAAGTTTCCAGAAATACATGAAAAAACTGTATTAAAACTGGAAAGTTTTTGAGTATTTGATTTGTTAAATTATTTCCGCTGAAATCAATCAGTTGCAGGCTTATAACCGCTTGATTTCTTTGGGAAGTTACAACATCTTGCTGCAACTTTAGTTTAATCTTAAACTAATTTGTCTGTTTTACCCCTACTGCAGAGAGCAGAGAAGGTTCTTTTGTGTTTTCCTCTACAAGATTTGCAGTATTCAGGGCCATGCACGGCTCAACTCTTGTTCAAAACTGTGGAAATAAAAACTTGAATGAATTGTTTTGAATAACTGTCCAGGTGTGCACCTGAGGAATCTGCATTCCTACATGGAAGAGGCAGTGAAGTGCAGGGACTGTGAAGCAGCTTTCCACGAGCGCTACGCTTTCCTTCAGCACAGGAAGACTCACAGGAATGAGAAAAGATTCAAGTGTGCTCAGTGCAGCTGCACATGTAACCAGGTATTTCAGTTCCCTGAGAAAATACTGATTCCTCTGGTGATGGTGTTGCCAGGTACAGTTGGCTTTGGGGTTATGTTTACCTTAAGAAAATAAAAACTTTTGTGACTGCAGTCCAACTGAAATAGTGCAGTGGTGCTTATTTCCAGGGTAAGTCCTTCACAAATAAACACTGAAATTGAAATGCTGGAAAGATGAGTCTATCTTCTTGATAAATCTTTTGTGCATGGGCTGCTTAGAAGCATAAAGTATGAGCAATCACTTTCAGGGATGTTGTGATACAGAACAAAATATAGTATTTGAGCCTGGAATGTGATTTTCAGCAATGATGCAGAGTAAATTCAGTCTGAACTAAAAAATTTATTTTAAAGAGTACTTTTAGGATAGCTAGGACCAGTTCAGCAAGGAAAGTAAGAAATTATTTTTCACTTCAAAACCGTATGCAGTGAGAACATTCTCTCATTTTGGGTTAACTGTGCCCACTTTAAAGTAAACGTGGCCCTTTTTCCACATACAGATTTTACATGTAAAACTTTATTTGCTTATCCAGGAACCAGAAAATGGTAACTTTTATTTTATACCCACCAAATGGCAATGTTCTTTTGAAGCAGAATTTTAATAGATATTCTGGAAAATCTTCAGGAGTTTTATGGAAGTTGTTAACTAAGTCAGTCTTCCAGTTAGTGTTCCAAAATTTGTCTGTCAGAACTGTATTTGCTTTGTGTGTGTTAAATTGCTTACATGGATTAATATTTGATTGATACATTTTTTTCTTCATTATGCTGACAGAGTAATATGTGTAAGCACGCTGAAAACTGTGGATTGGTGAGGGCAAAAACTGCTACACCCAGAAAAAGAAGCAAAGGCAAAAATAAAATCCACGAGAACCCGAAGTGTGTTAAGCCAGAAGGTAATCAGTGACTAAGTCAGAATTTAATCATGTAAATTAGAATCAAGACTAAAAGGCTAAGGCAGTGAATCTTCCCTGCTGCTTAATTACCGTTTCACAGTGAAGCTAATAATGGAAGAATACTTCAAAATAGGCTTTATGGTGTGTCAGAAATTCTTGTCATGTGAGTTGGGTCATTGCACAGGTACCATCTTGGGCTGTTCCCTGCTCCTGCAAATGAGTTCCTAAACTCCCTTCTTAGCAATGCTTTCAGGTGGTTTTTGTGGAGTAAGAGACAAGAATGGAGATACACCTTAGGCCTAGATGTCCCTAAACCTCACCTTTTGGTGTATCAGATTGTGTCTGCACTGAGAGAAAATTTGACATGGCGAAAAGAAGAAATGTTGGAACTTTTCTGAATCTAATGAATATATATCAGCAGCTGAGTTTACATTAGCATTGACACTTCTGTTTTCACTGGTGAGGCTGTAATGGTATGGTTAGAGAGAAGTGTTACAGCTGCAGTGTTTGTGTTTTTTCAGTAATTAGATTTTGCTGTTTATTAATGTTTTCCTACATGCAAACAATTCCTTTTGATATCTTGTAAATACCTTCATCTGAAAGCTTGATTTTCTAGAGCTGTGAGAACGTATCTTCAGATGCTGTTCATGCAAATATTCAGTTCATTAATTGACTCACACAAAACCTAAAAATTTCTGTGCTGTTTCAGAAGGTTTTTCCCCAAAGTTGACATTTGCAAGTATTTATATATCACTGTCCACTTCTCGCACAACTTGAAGGGGCCTGTGGGTTCCTCAGTGTGGCTTTGCAGATGATGACTTGTGAGACTGGGGCTGTTGCTAATAATTAAAAAAGAAAAAGGATGCATATGATAATTAAATTTCCAGTTAAATAATGCTTCATTTTCCTCTGATGAGAATACCACACTCAGTAACATGGCTTGTAATGTAATAGTCAACAAAAGATACATTGATTCCCCAAGTGAAGTGTAAGATAAAAGATGTGCTGTAGTTACATATTGGTAGCATTTTCTCCACTAGATTAAACTACATACTTGTTAAATTTATTGAAATATTTACTTGTCTTTCTGGTTAATCATCCCAGTATTTAATTTTCTTTTCAAAGTTGCCCTGAAATCATTCCAAGATGACTCTACTGTGAGAAATGAACATTGTGCCAGTGAGATTGTTCCTGTTTTAGATGGGACAGAAACAGCAGCTCCGAGGGAACACAAAACAGAAGCAACTCATGAAGTGGATTCTCAACATCAAGGACAAATAATGCACAAACAGACTGGTCTTCCTTGTTCTCAGTAGTTGTAACTGAACAGTTCAAAGTGTGGAACTACCTCCAGTTAGAAAGGTAGAAAAGATGCTAGTTGGAAGCTGTTGAAGCCTTTCCGTGCTCGTGTTTCTTCCTGCTGCAGTTTCTACTGTGCAGCCTAAGTACCATTGCAAAGTGTGAAAGTTAGAGGGGACCTTCAGCTGGTTTCTTACATACATGTAATAACAGAATGGGAGAAAACAGCTCATTTCAGGGTCATTTATTAAAGAATGGGTAGGTTTTTTCACCTTGCATTCGTTTTTTTCCAGCTTTACTCACAGAATTGCAGACTGATCTGAGGCAAATTTATCCCTCAGTATCACTGAGAGCTGCCTGAATTTTGGTGTTTTTCAGTGTTTATACTTGGCTGAGGTGAGCACATGAAAGACAATGATTTTTTTTAATGCAAGAAAACATTTACTAAATCTCCTTTCTACAAACACTTTGGTTTCCAATAGAATTCATGATGCAGTAGAATGCGTGACACAAATTTCTGAAAAAGCACCGTTTTTTATGCCTCACACTATTAGTAATCAGAAACTAATTTTTTGTCTGAATTTTTATCATCTCAGTTAGCTGGGCAGACAGAGCTGCATGACAAAAATGAAGCAGGAACAGGGTGTCAGAAAAGTGTGGGTGAACCCCACATTCTGGGAATGCAGAACCTTTTGTGACCTTAAGCTGACTGTTTTTTGAATGCAGGTGGGTTCTCTTTTTTTTTTTATCCCTCCTTTAAACAGCTTTGCAAGTGTTCCATGTAAGTTTGTGATCCTCGGTTTAGCACCAGATCCAAACCACACCCACAACTTTGATTTTAATTAGCTCTTCAATAAAGCACAATTGCATTATTTACGAAAGTTCATGTTTATAGTAGACTTAAAAATCAAAAAAATTTAACTGACAAATAAAATTCTCTAATGTTCCTTAGGTTATAAGAACTACTGGGTTTAACTCAATAATTACTAGAGTCATTACAGTAAGTACTATTAATTTTTATGATTCATTACAATGATCACAATTGCCATTTATGCACTGCTCACACATTTTTTTTTGTCATTTATAATTAATACTTGGAAACCTGCTCGTAAAATCTTAAATACTTTTAAAATATTCATCTTTAATGCTGCTATTCTTACGTTACATTTAATTACAAATAAGCCCAGCATAACTAACAAATATTAATAATATTAGGTCATGTAACAAGTAAATTTAATTGAAATGTCAAGCCCTCATCCCAATTTCAAGATTAACATCTGTGTTTAGCTTTGTTATGGAATTTGACCAGTATTAAATGGTTTGGGTTTGCACGTTGGGCAAGCTGTGGTTGCTGGTTCTGCTGATGTGGTCAGGGGCAGAGAATTCCTGTGCTGTGCACTCCAGGTGAGCTGAAGTCTGAGACAACTGCAACTTTAAACTTTTTTTACTTTGAATAGCGTGTTAAAAATGAAACCTAGTTAGTTTATTAAAATAACAGCTTTATCTTATAATTGGTAGTGTCTACATGCCTGTTCTAGGATAACTTCTTTAATTCAGCTGCTGTTCCAAGCCAGTGCCAGGAGCTTTAGCTGCCACACAGTGTCCCCAGTATCTCTGTGCTCACGGTGAGCAGATGAAGAAGAATGTTGGTATTAGCAGGAGATAATTGCTGTTTACAGCAAATAATCCATTTGTCTCAGAGACCACACCAAAGGCCTCATTGAGACCTTCATCAATCAGCTCAGTCAAACACATGAACAGGAATTACAGTTTGGTAATAGAAACCTTGTCCAGTTTTGTAGCAAACCTGAGAAGTCAGAGGGCTTGAATTCATCGAAATTTCTCATTGGTTTTGTCTCTCCATTACAGAGCTGTTACTTGAGTGTTTATAAATGTTCATATTTATTGGTTTGTGTCTGTTTCCATACTGGTAAAATGTCCGTAAGTTCATTTGTTCTTCCAGTCACAGGACTTAAGAATACTTTTGTTCATGATAATTGCTTAAATAATATGGTTAACTTTATTCTTGTTGTGCTGTCTCCATTTCTGTTATAAATTATAAGCAGCAGATTTTTTGTTAAAATTAATTTTAGAAGTTGTTTAAATTCCTTGATCAATTTGCTGAATATATATTGTTCATTTGAATTGTTAATAACAAAGCTGACTCATCCTGTGCTGACATCTAAAAATCAGACTACATAAAGTGGAATGTGAATGTAGTAATAAAAGGTATTTTTATCTCTGAACTTTCAAATTATTATTTCAGTAGTTAGAAGCTAAAATGTGTCATTTTGGAAATCAAGGAAGAATGCTTTGACCTCCTCAGGAGCCATTCCTAGTGGCCACATGCTTTTTAACAGCAATGATTGTTCTTCATGATTAAGAATTTGCATAACTATGCAAATGCAAATATTTGCATCGCTATTCTGATTTATATTTTACAAAGATAATTTCATTGTATTGCTCACATATTTTAGACCAGTAGGTATGTATTAATATCTTTTAAAGCAATACATATTCTGAACAGATACCAAATTTAAAATACTTTAATTTACTAATTGTGGAGGAGTTGTTAAATACACAGGAATTATTCATGTCTGAAACAGATAGTGCTGGAGTGTTCTGTAGCATTACGTAACAGTGTTCTGAGATAATCCAGTTATTTGGGAAAGAAGAGGAAACTTGCATTCTGAGTTTCCTCTGCAAGCTGAAATTGTCTACACTTTAAATAGTTAATGTGTGAGGAAATTTAGTTTGCACAGACCCAGCAGATAGAAAGCAGAGAAAGTTAAAACAGGCCTTTGGATACATTTTTTTTACTATTTATGCTCTGTAATAAAAGAGACTTGACACAGCACAGGAGTAGCTTCAATGACGCTAAAATGTGACGTGTGACGTTGTGGAAGTGATGTGTCAGTTGGAATGAATTGCGTTCTGAAATTTGGGACAATCGCTCTCAAAAGCATCCTGGACTCTGCCGACGGGATGAGAAGGAGCCGAGGCTGGAAGTTGGCTCTGGTGTTCCTGCAGGGAGAGTTCACGGGCAGTGCTGCTCCGGGAGCGGTCCTTCCTGGTGCGGGTCCCGGAGCGGTCATTCCCGGTGCTGTGTCCCAGAGCGGTCATTCCCAGTGTTGTGTCCCGGAGCGGTCCTTCCTGGTGCGGGTCCCGGAGCGGTCATTCCCGGTGCTGCTCCCAGAGCGGTCATTCCCGGTGCTGTGTCCCAGAGCTGTCATTCCCAGTGTTGTGTCCCGGAGCGGTCATTCCCGGTGCTGCTCCCGGAGCGGTCCCTCCCGCTGTTTGCTGTGTCCCGGAGCGGTCATTCCCGGTGCTGTGTCCCGGAGCGGTCATTCCCGGTGCTGCTCCCAGAGCGGTCATTCCCGGTGCTGTGTCCCGGAGCGGGCATTCCCGGTGCTGCTCCCAGAGCGGTCCTTCCCGGCGCTGCCCGCAGGTGGCAGCACGGGGCCGCCGCCGTGGGAGCTCAAGGGAAGCCGCTCCGAGCTGCTGGAATTGCTGCCTCAGTTTCCCTCGGCCCGTCCCTCCATCACTTTGGCCATGTCCGGGCGATATAAAAAGAGCTGGTTTCTTTCCCTTAGCAGGCTACAAAGTGTTGTCACCCCAAGCAGGAGTGAGGATGGGGAGAGCGCTGCTGTCTTCTGCTGAAGCCCAGCTGGGATAGGATGAGGCTGCCTTGTTGTGCCTGGAATGGGACTTTTCTCCCGCTGGGGCTGGCACAGGCTCAGCTGGTCCCTCCACGTTCGCTGGCTGTGACACCTCTTCAGCCCTGCAGTGCCTTTGCTGTGTTTGTGTTTTCCCTTTGGCTGAGTTGGCTCCATGGAAGGTGAGGTTGGTGCCGCCAGTGCAAGGCAGGCGCAGGGAGTCTGCACTAGGGCGTGTTAATATATTTTCTGTTGCTGATAAATGTTTTTAACGTATCAGGATAGTTACTGTTTGTTGCTAATTTAAGCATCTTATCTAAGAAATCTTTACTTAAAGAGATTTTAGGGCTTTAAACAAGCAACAGATTTGTTAGGTAAATTTTAAAGTAAGTCCTTTAAGGTGAGGTGAAGTGGGCACACAGGCCATGAGGAGTGAGCTGGCCTTTTGATAAAGGAAGAGCTTGTCAAATCCAGTAGATTTCTTTTGTATGCTCCAAGTGTGGAAATCTCACAACAGTGTGGAAATGGTGCTCAGTGAGTGTCACCACAAGGACTAGGAGTTCTCATGCTGTGATGTAACATTTTGCCATGAGATGGTCTTTAGTCACTGTTTAAGTGTTATTCCTCATATTCTAAGAGTATATGAGGAAATGGTGGATTTCCAGCTGATTTCCATTTTTGTGACTGTTCCAAGAAATTTTCTTGAATTGTCATCTTAACGTTCCTGTCATCCTCTCCTTTGTATCCAAACTAGTCTCTTTCCTGTCTTTCAAATCTTTTTGCTGACTGCTGAGTCTGGATCGGGGAAACGTGTCTGCTGTCTGTCGGCACATTCCTGAAGATCTTTGCTGTGATAACTTTTTTGTTAGTTACATGAGTTTGGTTATTTAACAATCTCACATCTATACTGCAAAGATAACTGACAAGAAATTAACAGATGGGAGTGTAATTGTTGTTGTTTTGAGGAAGCCTCTCCGTCTCTCAGCCATAGCTGTGTTGTCTCCATTGTGCAGATGAGAAAGATGACACAGAACAAAATGAATCTCTGATTTAATCCTCTTGCCTTCAGGAGCAATGAAACCCACTGATGATACAGTGTGCTGTGCTTATTACTACTTCAGTCTCACTAAACCAGAAATAGAAACCTGGGGTGCTGCAGCATGTGATGATTAAGTTACATTAGCAGAAGGTGGTGAGCAAATAGGCAAGGATCTAAAGACATAAAGCTAGTGCTGTTAATCACTGCCAGAGACATTAAAATCGGAATATTAAAGCTGAAATAACATTTATAACTTCTTAAAGGTCAGTGCTTAAGCTGGTAGGAAGGCACTGTGGCAGCATGACTAACAGCCATGGGCACGAGTGGCATGCAGCATCTTGGAAGGAGCAGACACAGGGTTTCATCTGGTGCTAATTGGAACGTCCAAAAAGGAGACACAGACTCTATAGTCTTAAGGCCTTTCTAAAGTAGGAACAGTGAAATGAAAAACACTTTCCTTTGCTACAAACAGAGGCCCCTTTTGCTGTGTTTCTCTGAATGCAGGCTCACTCCATGCAGTCCCTAATGGGTGACTGAATTATGGCTGGCAGGTTATGTATGGCTCTAGCAGTAACTTCCACTCAGTTTAATATCTCGGGTTTGTTTTGTTTAAGAAGCGGGATGTGCATTTGAAAGCAATTTGCATTAATACAGTATGTCTTCAGGCAAACATCATTCCCTGTTTTTAACAGCTTTCGAACTTTTAAACAGCCCAGCTATTGTTTGAAGTCAGTCACAGAAACAGCTGGGCTCTGTCTGGCGTTAGGGGTGTGAGTGTTACAAAATGGGAAAGCATTTTTGAACAGTTTTGGTTCAATCTGTTTTCACTTCGAATTGGCACTTGATAATGAATTTAGTTTCGATCTCCATCGGTAGTTGACTGTTTGAGTTGCCTCTCTAAATTATTTTATTTTTAGCTTTTGAGATTGGGGGTTTTTTTCCCAGATTGACTATTACTGGTTCTATCCCTGCCCTGTCCACATAACAACATCTGCAGCTAATGGGAGGAATGCAAAGGAGTGACACTGCTGATTGGTTTGATAAGAAAGAGCCTTGCTTTTATTACCAACTAATTAAGTGGTAGGTAGCAGCTAATGGTGATTATAATTAAGCCTGGAACTGCCATTCTTTTTCTGGAAGAGCTGTAAGCTGGGAGAACTAAGCTAAAGTCCCTTTAAGGCAAAGGTGATTTTTCCTTTAGTTACAGGAGCTGATCAGCTGTTTCACTGTAAAGTGAAAGTTGTAAAGCTGTTTATAGTTGGTATTTGCCAATCCCATTTTAAATGTCCTGCTGCTTGAATGGAGTTGTTTATCCCTTCATCATTTAGCTTTACTGACTGTGAATTGAAATTGTTTAATTTTACATGAGCTGTACCCTCCAGGCCATGCCCTCTGACAAAACTTTTGCAGGAGTTTTGCTTCAGTAAAAATTGTGGGATAATAAATGTCATAATAGTGTTAAGGTAAGGCTGTGGTTCATCTTTGCAGAGGTGTAAGTTTATAGTAAATTCAGTTAGTTCAGTGAATTCATTCTATTCTAGTTAGAGGCAAAGTGAGACAGCTGTCTCTTCTTTTGGGGCAAACTTCCAAAGAGTGATGCACAACCAACAAACCCCACCTTTCAAGATGAGGCAATGCACCTACCTGTACTTTGGATACAAAGTGATATTTTTCTGTTTTCCTCTCAATGCCTCTGAGGGATGCAGGAGCATCCAGGGTGCTGCTGCTCATCCTGCCAGGACAGCAGCCTGGAGGGAGTTGCAGTTCCTGCCAGGGCTGCCCCTCTGCAGGGAGGGCACAGTGGGCAGCCAGGCTGTGCTTCAGGGGGTTCCTCCTCTCAGAAGCAGCTGATGAGTGCAAACAATAAAACTGCTTTCCCCATCTGGTGATGGAGACTGACGGTTCGTAGGGGATGAGTCAAAGGTCACTGATGAGAAGATCCATCCAGATAATTGCTGTAATTGCACCCTGAGGATGCAGCTCCTCTCGAAGAGCATCAGGCAGTGACTGTTGGTAAATCTATACTTGGCAGTGAACTTCATCCTAGGCTTTAAATCAAGGAAGTTCCTTCATGAGATATAAATGGAGAAAGTTATTTTGATTTTTTCTTCCTCAATCCAACCATGTTTTCTCTTGTTGGTAGGTGAATAAGGAAATAGTGCCATTATGAAACAGGGAAGTAATTGTGATTTAAACATAAAATTACCATTTAGTGTTAAATCCTTTGATGAATACACAAGCTGTTGTTACTTCACAACAAATATCAATAGGCAGCATGAATGACTATACATAATTCATAGTATTTAACTTGAAATATTGCATCTTCTTCTTACAGTGATTGATTCATTTTTCCTGAGTTTGTCCAGTGGCTTCATTACAATTTAATACAAAAACCTTTTCTGTTGGAGAGTGAACAGTAACAGAACACAAGCAGCAGCCCTGCCACAAAATTAACTTTTTTTCCACCCTTTCACGAGGCCCTGAAATCCAAAAGCTTTGTGGTTGCATTGCTGAGTGAAACTAGGGAAATAACACCATTATCAGTCAGTCAGCCCTTGGCAGTTAGGACTTTATTACGTGAGGAATAAGAAATACTAAACAGAGGTTGTGCTCAGTAAGAAGGAATTGAAAAGGCAGGAGTTAAATACAACAATCAGACTGTGGTTTTTTTTACCTCAAACTTCCTATTTTAATAGACTCTTTCTTTGCCCATAGGGAAATTTCTCTTATACCAGAGAGGCCAAAGGGATGGGAAGCAAAAATCTTTGCTCATGCAAGAAGCTGCAGTGTTTGTTTTCTGTCAAAGCTCCACAAAGGATTGTGATTACCCAACCACTGGTGAGGAAGGTGAGTGAGCATCCAGCATTGCATGAGCCTGTTTATGGCCAGGCATTTTCATTCCCTCTCAGGCTGTGTGTGCCCTGGATCAGTTTTCTGTGGTTCCCAGAGGCTGACAGAATGAAGAAGTGCAGGGGTAACCTGGCGTTGCTCTGAACAAAGGCCGGTTCCTCTCCAGTGCTCTCTGGGGCTGGTTTGCAGGTTCAGGCATGTTCCTTCAGACCCACACTGACACACAGGCAGGGGCAGAAGAACATTTTCTGGAAAGTGCTGTCATGGTTTTTAATCTGCTGTTGTTTCCTCCTTCCTGGATTTTTCTGTACCGGCTCCAAGGCAGTGTGATAGGGAGAAGCTGTCTCTAAACACTGTAGGGATAACTTATCCAGTCAGGTTTCGTTTTTATTCAGTGAAATTGCTGGGATTTTCCACACTGATAAAAGCTGTGCTGTCAGAGACACAATGGTTTTACATCATATACCTCTCATGCAAGTATTAATTTAAACTTGTCCTTACTATTATGAAATAAGTAGGTAGCAGCATGGTCTTGTGCCAGCACAGATTAGTACATTTGTAATTAGATTAGTACAAATTGTTTATAGGTTTCAGACTCCTCTTAGTCCAGTAGAATATGCATGCAGGCTGTAAAATTGCTTTCTTTGCTGGAAATTCCTTTGAAATAACAAATGTGTGGTTCAGAATAGAATTTTACATTTTTTACATTAGTTCAATAACAACAATAATCTGATATTGTGGTCATTGTTTACGCCTTTTGCCATTTATTCATCAAAACAGAAAGCAGTATTTTGTGCCTACCAGAGATCTTGGTATTTGTTTATGATTCATTCAGTGTCTATAATTCAAATGTACTCCTGAAAGTCTCCCCAAAGCTCTCGCTCGTGGGAAACCAGCAGGCTTACACCAAACATATCTGTCACTACTAAAAGCTATTTGATAAGAGACTTGGGAAAAAATCTTCTTAAAATACAGCAGAAGAGAACTGCAAAAACCAGAGTTCTTGAGTCAACTGCTGCACAGGAGCTCTGGCAGCTATTTTTGCTGGGAGTGCTTTGGGTGGAAGACAAACATGGTCAAATTAGCTAAAATGCTGGAAGTTCAGTCAAGGATACTGCCTTAAATAGTTTACCCAGAAAAGGACAAGGCTTTCTTAGGGCAGCCCCTTCAGAATTCCAATGGCAGTTGCAATTTCTAATAAGTAAATATCAAATATAGTAATTTTTCTGTGAATTTGTTTTACGAGAGATTATTGGAATGTTTCGAGGTCAAATTCAGCCCTCCTAACTATGAAATACTCACTAGGAAAAATATATATCTGAGAGTAGACCTTGATTAATATTGTTGTTTTCCTCTTCTAGGTTGTATTTTTTTGCCATTCATGGCTATAGGTCACATAGCTGGAGGAAAAAAAGTATGGTAACAAGATGCTAAAATTTAAAGGAAAATGTGTTCACTCTTGACCTCCTTTTACTGTGTAGTGGTTTTTAGTTTTTGCCAAATATCTGCTATTTGACCTCTCTGGGGTATGATAATATTGACCTAAAGAGCACAGGAGATTATCTTTCAATGTAGGAATAAATTCAATATTTACTCATAAATATTTTTCATAGAGCCATAGAATACCAGGCTGGAAAGGACCTCAAGGATCATGATGGAACCTTTCTAGGCAAAAGCACAGCCTTGACAGGATGGCCCAGCATCCTGCCCAGCTGAATCTTAGAAGTGTCCAGCACTGGGGAATCCACCACTCCCCTAGGGAGATTTTTCCAATGGCTGATTGGAAATTTCTCATTGTGAGAAATTTCCCACTTGTGTCCAAGTGGAATCTCCCCAGGAGTAACTTGTACCCATTGCCACTTGTCTTTTCCATGTGACTCCCTGTAAAAAGGGAATTTCCATCCTCTTTATAGCCTGGAACGTGGTGAGGAGGTCTCCCTAAGCCTTCTTTTCTCAAGGGTGAACAACTCCAGTTCTCTCAGCCTGTCCTCATGGGGCAGCTTCCCAGTTCTTTGCTGATCTTTGTGGTCCTTCTCTGGACCCTCTCCAGCCTTTCCACATCCTTTTTGCATAGCAGGGGTCAAAACTGAACTCAGTATTTCAGGTGAGGCCTGACAAGTGCTGGATTGAGTGGGATGATGATTTTATCTCTGCTGGTGATGCCCTTGTTGGTGCAGCCCAGCATCCTGTTGGCTCTCTGCCACCACAGCTCCCTGGTCACCCATATTGATCTTTTTGGCCACCTGGACCCCCAGGTCCCTTTCCCCAGAAAGTGGCTCAATTGCTGGCTTATCCCTGGTTATCCCATCCACCTTTCCTGCTGCAGTGACCATAGACACACCTGACACTGCAGATATCCAGCCTTTCACTTGATCACCCCCCTGCTCTCCTCTCAAATCCCTTCAGCTGCCACGAAAGCTTTGTGGTAGTTCCCCAAATGCCATATGTGTGGGTGTGACCCCCCATCTGTTAATTAACATTTGCATGCACAGACCAGTTTCTAATCACGTGGGTAGAGGGTGGCTGTACTCATCCCACTTCTAGGAAAGATTAATTCCCAAATGCCAGAAGTAGAAATAATGGAGTGAGTAATTCGTGGCGACCCCTTTGCCTCGCTGTGGGGTTGTGGTGGTCTCAGCAAAGGGTTAACAGGGGCTGTGCACAGCCAGCCCCTCACTGCCTCTGCTAAAGGAACATTAATTATAGAGAGCCCGAAGGATTCAGAGCTAAAAAGCCTAAAAAGCCTGAGTCGTATTTAAAACCAAGACAGTCAAATAACCGGTTGGATTTGATCGCTAATAAATTACTGTGTTCTGATGGTGAAATTCAGCAAGAGGGTGACAGTCAGATGGGGAGGTTGGCAGCAAAAGTTTTAAAAATAAATAGTCTTAAATTGCAGGAAATTACAGCAAGCAGCTCCTTGGAGTTATTTTCCTGCACGCATTGTGTGTCTGAGGAGGCAGGCAGCCTGCTGGCAAGCTTTTGACCTTTTGTGTGAGAAATAAAATATGCAGGTGCAATAGTGTGAGTGCACAACGGGGGACAGTGACTTTCAGCTGTGGTTTGAGCACTGGGGGCCCTGCAGGGCAGCCAGGAGTGCTCCAGATTAGCTCCATTAAACCTGAGAGCAGCACAAGGAGAGGCTGTGGCTGTGAAGGATTGCAGAATTTGTGTTTCCTACAAATATCCTTGTACTCCAAATCAGTAAATCAGCCGATGGAAGATTTGTGTTAAATGATCTTGCTGAGAACTGATCTGGTTCTCATATTGCCCTATTTATATTTCAGTCTGGAGTAACTCTTAGAGCAGTTGAGTTTAGTTCAAAGACATTGCTGCAACCATGATCTAACTCCCAGTTCCTTGTCTGAAAGGAAATCCATACCTGCATGGCAGGGACTTCCTCCCACTGTAATTATGTTCCAAATTCCTGAACCCTCTATGTAAATATGAATGAGAAGTGATGATTGTAAATGTAATGATGGTGCTGTAGGTAAAAAGGTGACAGTAATGTTGGGAATGTCAGCTGTGCAGTGGCTGGAGGAACAAGTCCCCTCAATTCTCCCTCTGCATCAGAAGTGCCAGATCCTGGATCTCTCTGGACAAAAGGAGTTGCTCCACTCAGATATTCAGTGTTTATCAGATCAGTGTCCATACAGACAAAACTGAGGAGTTCCAGTCATTCAGTTCGCACAGTTTAATGTTGTTGTTACTGCTCCAATGTTTGCCAGTTGTTTGGGCATGAAAAAATCACCAGTTTTTACTGTGGGAAAAACCCCCATGTTGTCCCAAACACTTCCCTGTCTTTATAAATCATAGAGGAACTTACACTGAGGATTCTGAACCCAAAGTTTTATCTACTGATAGATCACATTTAGAACCAATTTTTAGCTCCATGTTCTTATCAAAATACTCTTTTTAAAAAAATAAAGGATATGTTCTTGGAAGCTTAAATAACCTCCATAGAGAAATTTGTATCCGTGCAGTTTTTACAACTAAAACCAGTTCTAACTATTATCTGCTGGTGGCACCATTACACCAGAGGAATTTATTATCCAAGTCTTAAATGAAAACCTGCTACAGACTACACCTCTCAATTTGATTTAATGGGATTTTTTTTTTTTTTTATTTCTTCATAGTTTGGTGTCAGTTAAAGCAAGCCATTTTGTTGCCATTGGGCCTTTGTGGGTGACTTTTAAAGAAATGAGCTTCATAAGGAACCCGACCATGATGTAGCAGGGAAGAAAATTGTCTGGCAGAGTCACCTAAAGTAAGTGATCCTTTATCCTGTTTTTTTCTCTGCATCAGAAGTAATTCTACATTGAGTTTTATTCCCCTACTTTTTTTTTTTTTAATTTCAGAAATCTTCACTAAATAAATTTAAAAGCCATCTTAGATCATCTTTCATCTTTCAGATGCTGAGAATTAATCTCTGACACTTGATTTTTCTAATTTTGAGTGGGTAGAAACAGGTACATTAGGGTTTTTTCTGTGGGGTAACCACACAGACAAACCCATTATTTTTAGTTGGCAGATACAGTTATTTTGTTTTCTTCACAACCTTATATTGTCCTAATCTTTCATGTAATTTCCTAGACCTTTCCCTTATTGATATATATTTATACATAACTGTGTGAGCCACTTATATACCACACAACATAGTGGAGTTTGATTTTTCCCGTGGCTAGGAGAGCAATCACTTTCCACAGTATTTTTCCACACAGGTTTCTTCTAACTTTACTTTTTAGCTTAAAGTTACCAAGATTGAAAATTTTTAGTAGTTACCTAAATTAATCTTTGTCCTCCCTGGGAGACAAACATTTCTAATCAAATATATAATTGATTTTACTAATTCTGTTTTTCTTGCAAGGAACTGTTTGGTGCAATCTTCTTTGCTCAGAAATGGGAGAATCACACTACACTTCAGTCCAGTGTGAATGCCCTTACCCATGGCCCTGTATGAGAGAGAAAATGATTCAGTTCAAAAATCCTCATATAAAACCTGGTATTTTTCTGTTTCTCCCAATTTTAGAAAGCACAAATTCTCATCCCCCCATGTTGCTCTCTCTCCCTCCTCTGGTTGACGTTGCTTTATATCTGGGCAGAAGTAATTTGTGCAAGACACATTACTTATAGGACAGTGCCTAAAAATACATCTAAAGGTCACTGCACACCAGACAGAAGGCAGCACTTGTCCCAGCCACTCGCACTGAGAACGACAGGTCTTCGTTAATATTAATTGTGCATATTTTAAACAGTGCCTGCTTTAAAAATACATTGCACAAACATGCAGCAATGAGCGTTTTGTGAGCCCTGGGACTGGATAATGGAGGTCAGCTCTTCACTGATGATTTTAGGCATAAGTGTTTGCTGTTCTTATTGGGTTCCAGGTTTGTGAATTAGAGCCGTATTGTGCATCTGTTTCCAGGGAAGTGGGGTATATTTCCAAAAATACAAGTGAAATTAAGAATAGTAACAAAGATGTATAAAGTACTGAGAAAACTCAGAGCTAATGACTTGCACAAACATTCACCACGATTGTGCTTATAATAGTAAGCATGTACAGAGAACATGGGAAAACTCTGCTGGGAGAGCGAGGCCAGATCCCCTCCGTGCTCAGGAGAAGCTGAGCTGCCGTGAGGAGGTGGATCAGAGCCTCCTCAGTGTCCTGCTGCTCCCACAGCATCCAGCTGCCTTCCCGCAGCTCCTGGCCCAGGGATGCCTCGCTCTTTCCTGGCTCCCTCAGACCTTGGAAATGTTCCTCCAAAGGCAGTGGTGGCAGCTGCTCCATGGACTGACCTTAGGATCCACCTGGATTATCCCCAGGGTCATCTTCTTCCTTCCAGCTGGTGATGTGACACTGAAAAGTAGCTCCCTACACACAGTACACACACAGTCACCACTTGTGCCATCCCTTCTTGTGAGCCCAGGCAAAATCAAAAGGTATGATTCTCTCCTCAGGTGGACATTATCCAGGAATGATGTTTTTACTAAAACCATGGATTCTGAGTCTTTATATGTCTCCAGAGAAAAGGCTGCAATATTTGAAAGGCTCTATCAACATCAAACAAAGAAACCCTGGCACCTGGACACTGTTCACATCAAGGCCCTCTCACTTGAGCACGCTTGGTTTGTTTTGTAATTTATCCTTAATAAGAAAATGTTGAAAAGATCTAATTCTGGCTGGGCATCAAAGGCACTGGAGCTGTACATGGACAGCGTTGTTTATAATGTGACTGTGCTGTGTGGCAATTTACATCCCAAATTTTTGTTGCTATTGAGTATGGCCTTTTTTTCTTTTGAAAACTGGTGTATGAATGTGTTTACAATGGTAATTATTCACACAGAGTTAGAAGCAAAAAAAGATTGAAGTGTGGTGAAAGCAACAGCGTCACAAGGAAGGTGATGCTGTGTAGGTAAAGTCATTTCAGAACTTCCTGACATGTTAAGTTTATGAAGATGAACATTAATTCTGTTTTAGAAGAAGAATTGAGGTAGAACAGATGGGTTGGTTGCCAAGAAAATGGTTTGAAAGGAAGTAATGTGCACATTGACATTTCCTGCTTTTACATAATTATTTTTTAAATAACTTATGTAATTGCCTTGAGTGGAATGACTGTGTTCATTAGTGGGGTATGAAGACAAGCATTTCCAGCATCTCAGAAGGGCTGTCTTGTGCTGTACCTCTCTTCTGTTGCATTTAACCACCCCAGCACATGCTTTTATTTTGTTTTTGACAAAGCAATATGCCATGACTTGAACAAAACTCGAGCAGCATCTTTTGCTTGCCTTGTGCACAGCCTATTCCACCTGGAGGGGTTAAACGTGAGTGGCACTTTGTCCACCTTCCCACAGCTGCCCACTTGGGGTGGAAAATCATGGTCCTTACCCTCTCAGGGCACGAGTATCATCTCCCTCTTCCTCTGAGCACAATTTGTTGGCTCATCCCACTCTCCCTCCCTGAGAATAAAATCCACAAAGCAGGTCTTGGAACAGAGGATGTTGGTAGGTTGAAGGCCCAGGAATATTTTCCTCCCTGGCCCCTCTCAGTATTCATCCATGCCCTGTGTGCTGGGTATCTTCTCTCTGCTCCCAGATTTTCCCTGTGACAATCCCAGTTTCCTCCCTGAGCACACCCCCCCGCCTCACCCCCATCCCAAGCATCCTGTAGCTCTGCAAGCAGCGTTCTGCTGCCTTGTTTTCGAGTTCCACTTGAACATATGCTGCGTGTGGAGATGCTGATGGGCGGCAGCATCTGCTGCTCCAGCCAGAGCTGTGCTCCGCTTTGGAGGGTAATTACTGAGAGCCGTGCCCTGTGTTTGCCCACTATCTGCTCCTGCCAGGTCTTCGCCTTCCACAAACTGCCCATTATGTGGTGATGATAATTAAATCTCCCCTGCACCAGGCAGGTCTGAGCAGTGCATGAAGAGCCCTCCTTGTCCGTGCAGCTGCCAAGGAAGATGCAGCCCGTAATGATGCCGTAATCACCTGCCGGCTCCACAATGCCCGGCACCACCTATTTGTTCCCAAAGAGCTCTTTCAGCAGCTGTCAGATGTTAATGGCTTTCAGCTGCTGAAACAACCTGCGCCCTGTGCGAACCGGGGGACACATCATGGAAATGGGCATAAATATTCATGTGGAACTAACAAAACCAAAAGTGCGAGTGTGGGTATCAGAGTTCCAGTGTGGATGTGCTGTGATGGGTTTAGAGTGATGAATGCAGCGTGAATGTTTTGAAGTAACGTTGTTCTTTTTACACTTGTGAGAGAAAAAAACCCACTAAAGGTAGTGGGATTGCGGGGGCACGTGGGTAAGAGCAGGATTTGTGCCCCTGGGTGATGTAGGCAGTTCTGGGTTGGGCACTGCATCTGGGTGATGCACTGAAACTTGTTCCTGGAAGAAAGGAGCTGCTGTGTTTGCTCATCCTGTTTGCATCTCTCTTCTGAACCTGCTTATGAAGAATTGAAAGTTTCTCACCAGATCTGTGCTAGATGCTGATGGGACACAGAACCCCACAGGCTGAGTTCAGTGTTCTAGTTTCTAAAATAATTAATGTCAAGAATAGCAATGTATCTGATTTGGTCAAGAGCTGATAATTTCCCACCTTTCAGCACCCCAAAGCCTCAAATCTTTGACATCAGCATAGAAGTGTTGTGAGTCAGTCTCTTTAGACAGACTTTTACAAATTAATTCTGTCAATGTGTCTACATTGGATTTTTTAAACAATAACTTTGTTTGTAATGTGCTTTTACTTTTTCTTCAGATTCAGGATAGCCCTGCTGAGAGGGGTCAAGGCTGATGTTCTTCTTGAAACCCTTTGCTGGTGCATCAGAACCGTAAAGGTACATCAGAAGCCAGTGACACCCATTTAAATAATCATAAATTGGTGGTGATATCCTTCATTACCTTGAACAATTATCCGTATAGCCTGTATGTGTATATTTTTCTGGCGAAGAAGTCTTGTGAAAATAACGTTAATTCAGTGTCTCAGATAAAGAATATTTTAGTTAGAAATTGTTGTCATAATAGTTGCACAAAAGGCTTCAAATGTTCTGCAACTTGGTACAAATAAAATGTTCAAAGGTACAGGTGTTGTTCATGAGCCATCAAAGAGTTTTCCACTGCCACCACGGTGTTTTATTAAAATGAAAAGAAGAGAAAAGATAAAAACCAAAGCTCTGTGCTAATCTTTTCCTTTGTTGCTTGAGGGACATTTCAGTATAAAGTAGCAATTTCCATATCATTTGAATAGCAGTTGCAACCCATTGATGTTTAAAGTGAAATGTGCAGCTCCTGTAATCAGCAAAACAGATGCAAATGTCTTGTCTGTCTCAAAGTGCTGCTCCCTGCTTGCTGCCTCAATTAGATTTAGAGTGGAAAACACGATCAGATAATGGAAATCATGGGAGCGCCTCTTTCATCTCTTTGCTAGCAATAGTTTGTTCAAAAGCATTTGGGGTGAGCCTGGCTGGGTGCACATGAGGGTCCCTGCAGCATCACCACCCTCCTGAGCTGCAGAAGGTCCCGCAGAGCTTTGGAGGTGGGAGAGGGACGCATCTCCCCCCCCCCGCCCTCTTCCCTGACCCTGCCCCTGGGGACAGGAATGGCCTTTGAGTTCTGTTTATGCCCGGTGCCATCCCAGTGCAAGCCTCTGCACATTTTTGTAAATAAGCAATAGCAAAAATAAATGACATTTAGCATTTAGATCCCAGGCCTGTGGCTTTGGGGGTGCAGGGAGCAGTGTGGCAGGTTGGGTACAACGCTGCTGAGCTCCCTGAGTTCTGCCATCCCAGGCTTTAGGTGGCTGGAGCCGTTCCTCAGAGGGCTTTTTAACTCTAAAAATAACCTGTGATAGTATGAGGGAAGAGTTTAGTTTATCCTTCACATTTCCAAATGTAACAGTGAACACATCCGTGGTGCTTTCCTGTGCCCGGTGTGTCTGAGCTGCTGGCGCAGTGATCAGAGAGAGGTTTCCATCAGAATGATTTCTGAGTGGAACTGAGCCCTTCTGGGAAAGGGAAAATTTCCCAGGGAAAGGCTTGGGTTTGATCAAATTAAAATCGCTGAAGCCTCCAAAACAGCTTGCTGATGGGATGAGAATCCTCCTTTGCTTCCTCTACAACATTTTCCTGAAAAGAGGCTGTTTTTTTGGTTTTTTAAATTAGTACTTTTTCTAATCAGGCGACATCTTATGGAAAAGGATTTCCATCTTGTGGTCATCTGTGGTAATAAAACATTCCAGCTGGACTTTTTTTTTATAGCAAACCAAACTGGTTTCAATAAGAAATAATGCAAATCTGTTGTAGTTCCTTGCGAAGGTAAGTGCTGGAGACCTCACAAAGTGTGTTTGTACAGAAGGTGAAACTGTTTCAGGACTACCCCCCTTCAAAAAGTCATCTTTGGAACTAAAATAATTGGGAAAGGTATAATATAAATGATTCATGGTGGAATATTTAATTTAGACACATTATACAGCAGGTTGGCCTCAGGAGCCGTGCACAGGAGCCCTTACTTGGAACTGGAACAGAAAGGAGGCGATTACTCCTGAACTTCTGGGAAATTTTCAATCCAGAGCCAAATATTGTTGCTTGGATTGTTTTCTATTCCAGGATGACTCTGAGTCTCACTACAACGTCATCATAACTTCATGCAGATATTTGTTGTTCAGGGCAAATTTTGAAACCCGTGCTCTAATCTTGAAATAGCAAAATGCTGCAGGGTTAAGTGCTGGAGTTCACTGGAAAATCTGCCCACTTCAGTGGGAAAGACTTTTTAATATATTAAAAACAAAACAAATTTGGAAAGGTCATTTTAAATACTAAGGACTGTGGCTGAAGGGCAGGGCTGTGTGTGCTGGGGAAGTTTAGATCTCGGATCTTGTGCAGGTGCTCTGTAAATGACCTCGGCTGTACAACCCTGCAAGGACAGGTGAGGCTGTTAAAAGGAATAATTAGTTTCTTACGTCTGATTTCTACCTTGTCCAGTCTTGCACTGTGATGCCCTTGCAGATTGCACTTGAAGATCTTCTGACTTCAGCAAGAGCTGGACCAGCCTTGAATATATCTACAAGGAGAGTTAAATAAGATCTCAGATCAAATTCTTAGAGATAAACGTAAGAACTTCATAAGTATTTTTTATTTTGAGGGCTTGTAACTAAAGGAGATGTTCAGTGTGTTCCTTAGTGGGTGCCAAAAAGCTAATTTTCAGAAGTATCTGAATTTCAGGGAAAGTCAATAACTGCTATATTTAATCAGAAGTCTGTGCAACTGCTGCTGAAATCCATCTATATTCTTTTCCTAGGAATAATAAAGGAAAAAAAATACAGCATGTGTATGAAAAATCAGGTAAAATGCATATGACTTACATGATACAGTAATGCAAATTTCAAAAAACCAGTTCAACAATATGTCTGAAGTTGTGCTGTAAATGTCACTGTAAGGAAAGTAGGAGAAAAGAAAATATTTGTGAACTCTTTGCAGTAATTGGTAAATAGTTTCCAGAAAATCTTATATCCAAAGTTTATACATGGGCCTTCTTCTGTTGGTAACTGCAGCCAGTGGGAGTTTTTGCTGTGGTCTCTACTGAAACAGGATCCCATTTATTTTTTTATTTCTTATGTGGAGGTATAAATCTTGGACCTGAATTGAAAGAACACTTAAGGAGGAAAACATTTTCTCTTTTTATTTTAAAAAAAGTCATCTAAAAACTAGTTGGTTAAAAGCATTAAAAAGTACTTGAGGAAAGGCTTCGTTAAATCAAACAAATCTCTAATTTTGCTTTTAGACCTTCGTGGAGGGTGCTGTGTTTATCCCATTTATTTGAAGTGTGAGAACTCTGTGTCAGGTGAAGCCATTAGCAACTCCTGGGGCAGCAAACAGCAAAGCACCCGGCACAGCTCGGGGCTGCTCTGAAGAAATTCAGCTTCCACACTTCCACATTTCCCCACAGGAAGTGAGGGGTGAGGGGAAATCAGCCAGAGAGGAGATGCCCTGGCACTGAGGGGAGCAGCTGACCCTGCCAGGGTGGCTCTTGGGCTGGGGGTGCTGTGCTGGGCTCCTGGAGCATCCCTGACCTCCCCAGGCGAGATGGGAATTCTGCACCAGCAGCCCAGGCTGGCTCAGCCCCAGGGTCGCCCTCCAGGTTTGGATTATTCTGTGAATTTCAGTATGTACATGGATGGGCTTTTCTTCTTGCAAAGTTTTGGGAGCTCATGCAGGTGGTCCCTTACCCACAGTAACTCCAAATAGAGGAGCTTTGGGCCTGCTGACTTTGATGGTTGAGGAATGAACAACTTCTTTAAATTTATGGATAGTGCTTCCTTTCTCTGCTTCAAACTGCTGGGTAATTCCATCCTTTGGAAAGTGTTTCATTTATCTGGTTCTTTGGCCTTATAATGTTACCTACTGCACTGTGTGTTGGTAAAGAAGTGTTTTATTTGTCTGAAATTTTGTTGACAAATATCCCCTCACTTGTGTGGAGGTTTTCATTTCAAAGCAATTGCCCTGTGCAAGTAACACCTCTGCAAGCTCTGGTGTCATCCTGACAGCAGTGGGTGGGCACCATCCTCCCTGCTCCTGCTGTTCCCAGCCTTGGGAAGGACTATTTTGTGCAAGTTTTGGTTCCCACATCCTCAGTTCTTCAAACTGTGAGGAGGAAAGTAACTACAGGTGCTTTGGGGAGAGCTGGCTGACCAAATGGACTGGTTTTGTTTCCTTTTGTTACCAGTTGCTAAGAAATGCCTGCAGGAAGCTGCCAAGCACACTCTTATGGGGTTGCTTTCCATATAAATGACTGCCAGGGTCTCCCAAGTGTGGCCTCAGAGGAGAGAGGTGGAGAAGGTGAGGAACAGCATGGAGGTGTCGCTGGCAGTGACAGGGAGACTCTCCTGGCAGGGCTCTCCTGGGCATGGTCTGTGCTGGGACACATCCTGGAGAATTTCCCTTGGAAGGGGCTCCCCTGGCTATCCCATCTGCTTCCACTTGGACTTGGGAAGTCCCAAGTTTTGCAATCCCAGTGGATGGTGGAAGTGAGGAATCTGGATAAGAGATGGAGCTCACGGTGCCTCAGAGCAGGCCCTGAAACTTTGGCAGTTTCTATGGCCCAGATCCAGTGCGGTTTTTTCACTGGTTTTGGTTTTTCTGCAGTTCCCAAGCCCTGGGCGAGTGCTGTGACACCAGGCTGCAGCTTTCAGCAGCAGCAGCCCAGAAATGGTGGTTAATCACTAGTTTATTAGCTCGTGGCCTTAGGCAAACCTGAAATCATTAACAGCCCATTTGTTGGGCTAATGACTCTTTTTTACTAGATGTATAATTTAATATATGGTAACTTTCATGCTTAATTATGCTCTTCAAAGCTTCTTTTGAAGGAATTTATTTCTCTGTGTGCATGTATATTAGAGGGTTGGGAGCTGGCTGGCTTTGCTTGCATGCTGCTCTGAGTTAAAATCTAGATAGTTTATGTAAGAAGATTTTAATTTAGATACGGGTATTTCCCCTGTTGCTTGTTCTTTCAATATTTTTATCTTTGAGCCCTTGAAAAATAAATAATGATGAATTATTTTAAACCAACAGGTTTAAAATGGCATCATTTCATGCCCCACTGTAAGTTGCTACATTGTTTTGGACAAGACGTAAACCCAAAGTCCTGATCAATAGGGCCATTGTGCCAGCAGCTTCCAAATGAATGCAAGTCTTGATCTCAGTGTCCTGGCTGTTTTCCAGCCTGGTTCACATTTTACTCAACAGCAAGTCCCACTTCTGTTCCCTCTAACCTCAGTGGGAACAGAGGCAGGCCACTGCAGAGTGCTGCTAATCCCACGTGCCATTTGCATGCAGCACTTGTAAAGCATTCTGGGATCAGTTGGGATGAAAAAGGGCTGTGCTTGTAAGATGTTTTTCATTGGCATCCCAAATCCGCTGCTGTATCAGTGAAAGGAGTTTATGACTTTGTCAATCGGGAAATTTTTTTCCTTTGAGCGGGGCAGCTGATTGAGAAGGATAATAAAGATGAATTTGATTTTCTTTCTGTGAGCTCTAGTGTCCCCTTCATGGAGATTAAAAATTTCCCGGTGCTGTTTTCAGCTCCACAGAGCAAGCAAAAGCTAATCTCCTGCTTGGCTATACCCACACCATTGCTGTCCACTAATAGGATCGCCATACAGTTGTGACTTAACAGGCACTGGGAGAGGATAATCCTGTTTATTCGGTCATCCAAAACACTGATGATCTGAGATAATCAGTGGGCTGGGAGCAGGGGAGGAGGAGGGGTGAGGTTTGCTTTGCCGTGTGGTTCGTCTGGGCAGAGGCTGAATGCCAGGGAATGGCTCGATCTCGTTACAGCACATGGGAAGGGACCAAAAACATCCTCCCAGCGCCAGCCCTGGAGAGCCATCCTGATAAAACAACAGCCTTGGCAGTGTCTGGTCCAGATGTTGTGCTCAACAATTCTAAATTGTTCTTTTTGTGACTGATTTAATATGGAAATACTCAGTGTCTGAGTGGCCACATGAGGCACTGTGCAAAATACTTTGGCTACCAGGTGGCAGAGGCTGTGTGTGAATGGGTCATCTCCACATGTTCACTCACACTGGGAAACCTACACCTACCTTGTACTTGGATCCAAATTTACTAAAATTACAACTCTTATTACATTTTCACTAGACATGAGACACAGCTTTTCACAGGACACTGAATATTTGTAAGCGGCCACTGGATCTGTGGGAATGTAGGAGCAAATTCTGCAGAGTCCCTTCCAAGAAATACAATCTGTAAGACTTTCCCTGGTGACCTAGAGCCTCGAAGCTGGGCTGTAAAAAATCTCTTGATAGGGCACAGTAGTGAGCTTTCAGATGACTTTCTTTTCTTGTTCTTGTGATCATTAAAGCTTTCACACTTCATATCATATCCCATTAATTCATTGGCTCGGGTTTCTGTGAAAGGCCCCCTCTTCACTTTGATTTTATCTCAGTCCATGTGTCTTTAGCAGCCAATAGTTTCCTATTGAAGATATTTCAGTGTTTGTAACCTTAACTTTTACAGCTGGCACGAGCCATGGATTAACTTCAAATAGTGATGCTGACTTTGAAGCCTCATTTTATGTTCTCTGAGCTGTCCTAGTCCAGATGACAGGTTTATAGTTTGGGAAGCCAGTAGCAATGGCTGAGCTCACTGGTCTTTGTAACTAAAGCACTGTCATTAGGTGCAGCTCCTCACCATGGTGACACTGCAAATATTGAACACAAAGTGATTCATGGGACCCAATGTAATGCTTGCTTTAATTAATATTTTACAAGATAACTTGCTTTATTTAACTTCTCAAACGTGAGCGGGTTGGGAAGGACAGAATGTTGCTATGTAAAATTCATGGGCACTCATATTTGTGTGCTTGTTTTAAAAATTAAATTTAAAAAGTATTGTTTGTTTTCTCCTCTCCCTGCTGGCGGATGTTCAGGCCCTTGCAAGGCTCCAGGGGATTTTCTGTGTGTGAGAGCTGAATGATGAGCTCTGAAAAGTGATGTTCCTGCTCTCCTGCCTTCCTCCCTCCCTTTGTATTCTCATGCAGTCAGTGTGACAGGGCAGTGTCCTTGCTGGAAGTGTTTTGGGATACCCTGAGCAGAGAGCACAGTGCTGTGACCCCACTGGTGCAGCCTGACCATCGGACCCCTCAGACCTGAGGTTCAGCCATATTTCCCTGAAGAAATGATGTTCTGGGTAAGTAGGGCTGGCAGGAAGTAAAGGAATATGGCATTTGCAGAGCTTTGGGGCAATACAGGAAATTCGTAATTAGGAAATCAGCCCCAGAGTTTTACTTCTGAAGTGGAATGCTGTTACAAGCATATTCCAGATTTCTATGCACTTTAATTGGAATTTATTTCACCTAAAAATCAATCTGTAGACCAAGACAGAGGATGCATCAACCCATCTATTTAAGTGGTGGCCACACCATCCTTAGAAGTGATGATACCCAGGGTCTTTCCCTCTGGATATGTCCTGATAATCTGAGAGATCACAGCCATGGCCTCTCACAGCAGTGACCAACACGGGGGAGGCCTGTGAGGACAGCCCTCTGAAGAAAAACTTTCTCAATAATTAGGTTTTTCTATAAATTTCCCTCTTACAACTAAGATTTCCTCTTGTAATTTTTACAACCATGACTTTAAATAAGCAAACATTATAAAATCTGTTAAATTCACCAGCATTCTTCTGCAAGCAGGGGAAAAAATGCCCATTATTGACTCTTGTTTGCCACAAAGAAGTGCCCATTAGTGTGTGTCCAACCCCTTTATATAAAACTGAGAGCAATGAAGTCACTGACAGGGCTCTTATTTGTCTACGTTGAATCCTGCAGAGATGGCAGAGGAGAAAATCCTTCATTAATAAAAGAATTAACTCCTCTTCACGTTAACCTAAAATGCTTCTACATTGATGAAAAGATTTGGGTTTGCTCCAGTGTGGTTTTCCCCATGTCGTTGGTTTTTGCTTTTCTTTCAACTTGCTCTTTGTAATCCATTTCTAGTTGGTTTTTCTTTCCTTTTCAAGTCTGACATATAGCATGATGTTACAAATTCTGGCCTGTGACAGCTTGAGGGATATTTATATGTTTGGACAAAATATCTTCCCTTCCAAGTCTATTTTAAATGCCATGGAAACATCTCACTTCTGAGGTTTTGTTTGTCATTGTTAGTTATTAAAATCCTCTGCCCAAGATCAGCAGTGACACAAAAATCTTGTGCAGGAGGCATTTTCAGGGATTTTGCATAGATTGCTTCAGGAAGTCAGGAGGGGGTGATGGAGAGGAGAGGAAGATCAAGATAAGACCTTTTTCTAGACTATTTAAAAGGTTTCTTTTTCTTTGCAGAGTGTGCAACCAGAAGTAACCACGAGGCAGGAGCTGGAAGCTGAAACTGCAGCACAAGCCTGGCCCAGGCTGGTGTCAGGGGACAACTTCTGGTGAGCTTTGTTTCTTTCCCTGTCCTTGCAGCTGGGAATATGCCATGATTTAAAACCAGTGTAGCATTAACTGTCCCATTACACACAGCAGAAAGCTCAGGGACTGACCTCATCTGCCAGAACAAGTGTTTTAATGCTGCCCAAAGTTCAAGTCAATCAAAAGGTCAAACTTGTTTAAGGCAGGGAGTGATAAGAGGGGCGATGGAAGCTCGGAAGCTCATTCCCACTTGATGGAATTAAGCCAGACTGGCTTCAGGGAAATCTCCAGATAAGATGAACCCTGGAGAGCAGTGACAGATGAGAAACTCAGGGCTGAGCCTCCCCTTGCTGGAGTCAGAGAATTCCCATTAAATGTAACAGAAGAAAAATAGACCCTGGTGAATGGGACTTCAGGTCATTCTCCTGGCAAGGCCTGCTCAGGACACAAATCACAGTGCCTTGATGTTGGTGAAGTTTTTGGTCAGGTGATGGAATAGACTGTGAGAGGGAAAGGGGATTTTCAGCCTGAAAGGTTTGTCCCTGTGAAGGAGGAAAGACCGAGGTTACTTTTGTAGTCCAGAGTGCTCAGAGCAGCTCTCTGAAATGGCTGGGCCTGGTGGCATCTCTGCCAGCATGGGCACGGTGGGATGTGCAGAACTTCTGGTCAAGTTTCAGGGAAGTGGCATCTTCAGTTTATCGCCTTTGGGAGGGATGGGGAGGAAGGTGGAGCTCACACCTTGCTCAGCTGAGACTGGAACAGAACTTTTTCCCTTTTCAAAGGCAGAGTTTTTCCCTTTCAGAGTTTTCTTCTGTGCAGGGGAGAACATGGAAAACTTTTCTGTGGAAAGCCCTCCCTCTGGTTCTGTGGGGGGCTGCTCAGCACCCTCAGCAGCTGTTTGGAAAACTCTTTCTACAGTTCGTAATGGCTGCTTTTATCAAGGGGCTGATGGCCTTATTTAAAACAAACCAAAAGAAGAAAAAAAGACAAGAGGAGGGAGTGATGAACTTTGTAGAATCTGCTCCTGCCATTTGAGTTATGATGGGGAACATTGCTGGGGACCCCATTAGCCTCTGTGGCACATGGCCATGCTTTTGTAAGCTTGCAAAAGATGGAGTTTTTCTATATAGTTGTTTTTGTCTTTTTTTTCTTGGTCAAAGACAGCATTCTCCAAGGGCTGACTACAGAAAAAAACCCTGGTCTTTTTGGCAGAATTCCCTGGTTCTTACACAGCCAGGGTTTTCTGTGCTCCAGCTCTGGTGTGTGACCCACGCTCTGAACACATCCAGGGCCAAATGAGGATCTTTTGACTCAGGGCTGAATCTGATCATCTTTTGTCTGTGGGAAAGATGCAAATAATTCTATTTATGTGGGTGAAGAAAGGTGATATTCAGGATGAGGAAAGGTGGCCCAGGCTGCTGATCTGGCTCTAAGAGCAAGGATGGGTTGAGGACCAAGCCATAGACCTGCTCTATCAGAAGTCCAGCTCCAGACTGCTCAGCCCAGGAGGGCACCTGCCCATCCTGTCCCTCCAGCCCCCGGGGTCAGGTCTGTGCTGCTTTTCACTGCTGGCAAAACCAGCAACACTGCAACAGAGAATGGGGATTTTTCCGAGCTCATGTTCATGACACCAGATGTGCCTGTGCTTTTTTTCAAGCTCATTTGAATGTATGTAATGGACTTCTGGCTTTGTAAAAATCATCAGTTACCAGATGTCTTTTAAATTGTCTACCTTGCAAAATCGTCCGTTACCAGATGTCTTTTAAATTGGAAACCTCTGCAGTCAGAGGTTAAAGCCATGTCAAAACAGTCACTGATATGACTTCATATTACACTTCAAATGCACTGTGATTTCCTCCAATTCTTTCCCCTTAAAAGTCCTCTTGTGGAAATTTTATGGCTCACCCAAGATTTGCCACCCGCCCATTGCTAGAGATCCAGTGATAAATGCTTTTAATAAGTAACAGTGGCAGGGGCTTTGTACCCCTGTCTTGTGGATATCTCACCTCTCAGACAGCAGAAATAAAAGCCTGTTGTACCAGGAAGAGTAATGATCTGGATACTGGTGGAAGGTTCCTGCAGCTGCACAATCAGTGCAGATCTTGTACAGCTGGAGCTGTTTGCAAGCAGGATTTTGTCCTGGGCCCAGTTGGGAGCTCAAGGCAGCTGGAAAAGCAGTGATGCTTGCAGAGTTCCTAAGGTAAAAGAGGTTTGGGGGCTGTGTGGGGCTGGGAAGAGGCTGTGCAAATCAAAAGGAAAAGTAGGTTGGGTGTGAGTTTCCTTCTTAATCTGACTCTCCAGGGTCCCATCCAGTCTCTGTGCTGGCTGCCAAAAGCTCAGACTGAGTGGCTATTTCGGGATACAGCAACACCAAGTGTTACTTCAGAGATGTTTGGAGAGAGATTTAATAAAATCAACTAATAAGGTTTGACGTGCTGAAGATTAAGAAAAGTCATTCCAAGCATCTGAGCTGACCTCAGGGGTGGGGGGCTCAGGGGAGTCGTGTGTGTCCTGGGGATGGATGCCCTCCTGGGATGGCTGATAGGACAACAGCAGCTCACCCACCTCTTTGTGAAACCATCTCTGAACTGTGAGGGCAAACCAGCAGGGCAGCCTGGCACTGGATATTGGCCTTAAAATTAAAAAAAAGATAAGGAAGGGAAAAGGCAGCTCAAAGCTGGTGCATGCTCTGGGGCTGGGAGCAGCCCCTCTCCCTGCAGCAGGCAGCTGGGGTGGCTGCAGCAGTTGTCCCCATGTAAATCACCCTGTCCCCAGCCCAGGGGCTGGCGCTGGACAGTGGGGTCCCCGCTCACAGCCGGGCACTGCCCTTGTGCTCGGTGCCAACTGCTCGGGGCTGTCGGCTTCTGGTTTTGTTTTGATAGTTTAGGGTTTTTTTTTCCTTTTTTGTCATAGGACCAGCCCAGAATAGAATCACGAGATCAGTGTTTATTACTTTCCAAATAATCTATAGCCTGGTTTTAGTGCTGACACCGTTTGAAAGGTGGTGTCACCGCTGCGCTCATGTTTCCATGTGACACCACTGCTCGCTGTTTTTTCCCATTTCATAACTAATAAGTGAAGTGAGTTTGACAGCCTTGGTTTCAGCTTCAGCCTGTTGGTTCCCATGTCACAGATAGGCTCTGTTAGCAGCAAATTCTTGTCAGGAGAAGAGAATTACAGCTCAGGCTTGAAATGTGCTGGTGTTCAGTGCAAAGCTTTAAATTCTTGACCAAAGTTAGATAAAACCAGCTGAAAGTGTGACGTTAGAAATACACTATCTATTTATCTTTTCCTCCTCACCAAAAATACCTAGAGTGGAAGTATGTGTCTTTGCATCCAAGCTGAGAACAGTTGAGCTCCTCTGAAAAAAAAAAAAGATAAACACAGCGTTTTAAATATTCTGGATTTTAAAATCTGTGCAACTGTCCATCTCGCTAGATGTGTGTGTATTATCTGTATTGAAAGAAAAAGGTATGTAGAGACATCTCTTTAAAGAAAAAAGAATGATTCGTTTTCAAGGTGTGGGAAGCTTGTTTAACTGGTAATAAGAAAAAAATGTTATTTCTCCCCCAGTAGTCTTTAATAGCACCGAGCTCCCGCCTGAGTACAGATGGAGCTTTGATACGATCACACTTTTGCAGGGTATGTGCTGTATATCCTGCTGCTAATCCTGGGGTGGAAATCAGCTCCTCCTGACACCTGCTGCCAGGACCTGACACAACTGATTTCAGCTGCAGCAATTGCAGCCTCCTGGGCTGGATTTTGGATTTGGGCATGTCCCAGCTGGGCAAGTCAGTGCTGGGCACTTTCTTTGCCTGGTGCTGACATCCTCCCGCGAAACCTCCCTCTGGATCCACCACTCCGTGCTGCCCTCCTGGGTCCCCTTCAGCCCAACCATTCCTTGAAGCCCCATTTCTCTCTGCTGGATGGGGCTGCTCCTCCCCTCTGGGCACACCAGAGGTTTGTGTTCAGACAATGTTTTTAATTATGGTTTCCAGCAGGATGAGCTCTCCCACATCCCAGCTTGGAACAGCCTGTGAAATACAGCAGCTTCTGGGGTCAGATAAGGAGCAAGTGCCTGTGGAGCCAGGAGCCCCAGGCCCTTCAGCTACAGCTCTGGGCTTCTTTAGGGAATGCTGTTTCCAGAGCCTTCCTGGCTGTCTGGGGCCACCATAAAAACTGGAGTCAAACATAGATCCTGATGGTTTTGGCCTCTTTGCTAACATTTGGCAATCAGATCTTGTTATTGAACAGTTTTCTAGAAGCTGAGTGGAAGACTGGAGGGGGTTTTGGAGGGGCTTTTTTGGTAATGGTTTGCTAAATAAATTTATGGTTTAGATCGGAAGGGACCCTTAGCCTGACCTCTGGTATATAACAGAGGGTGTTGAATTTCCTGCACTCAACTCCCACAGTCTATCCAAGAACTGCCTAACCACAGTGCTTTCCTAGGGAAAAAAATGCTCTTAAATGCACTCATTTTCAGCATGGTAGAAAAGTTTCTTATCCCTGATAGGGAGGAATGGGATTTTCCAGAAAGTTCTGAGACAAAGAACTTCTGATCTAGGCTCTCCCTTGACCTCATCCCTCTCCCCAGACAGCACCCTGTGACCTGCTTGTCTCCTTTCCTGGTTGTGCTGGAGGTTAGAGAGACATTAAATGAGCTAAAGGGGCAGAGGGGGAAGAGGTATCCATTTGGGAATAAAGAAAGGGCAGGCATGTAACCCAACTCAGCAGTGACGGGGTTAGTCTGACCTTGCCCCACTTTTGGATGGGAAATTGTCATCTCAAACCAGGTATTTATTACTCAACACAGATGTTTGCAATGACTTATGAGCCACCACTGCTGCTCTTTTACACAAACCCTGTTGGGCCAGGCACTGCACTAGTGCAGAGCAACAAGCTGTTCCTGCCCTGAAGAGCTCTCAGACTCACAAGGTAATTACATCTCTTTGTCCATTAATTTCCTCTCCCAGATTTAAAGTGCAATGACAAATAAATGATTTTAAGTAACCTCTTGAGATAGATGTGCTGCCAGCAGGCCCTGACCTGCCTGGGTAATGGAGGGCTGGGAGATTCACAGATTTGGAAAGCTGCAGCGTGGCTTTGCTAAAATGACACAGATTAAGATATTGTAGAGATTATTTTCCAAAAACGTGGTGGTCAAGGGCTTAATGACTTAAATTGTGGTCAAATGTCTCCTTGTTATCAATCATCCATTGCCAGTTAAACTGCATTAATGAAAGTCTCTTGATAAAAGCTGCCTTATCACCCGGAACTGAGATACCCAGCCTAATGAGCTCCAGCAAGGCTGGAGGAAATGCTCCTTTCAGGAGCCAAGGAGATGAGGTGTCGCTTTCCTGAATTAGGCTGAGTCAAATTGATGGTCAGGCCCTCCAGAAAGAAGCAGTTTCTTTCACCTTTTGTGTTAAAGGACTGTTTTATCCAGGTGTCAGAAAGGATTCTGGCTGTCTTGCAGGAGTTTGGAGTCCAAGCAAACACACCTTGCTGGCCATTTGCAATGGCTGGGGCTGCAGGCAGTGTCACTGCACCCTGGGGGATGGCACAGCACTTCCCTCTGCCATAACCACTTACTTCCTTGGAGAAAATGGGCTGAAAACAGTGTTTAACATTGGTGATGACAATTCTTCCAGATTTATTACCTGTTTTTTGTTCCCTGCTTGGCTGCCTGCTCCCCTTCCATCTGCCAGCCCTGTAATCCACCTCCTCTTATCTCAGCACAGTTCTCTCCACCTCTTGCTCATTTTCATTTTATTGCTTAGCTAATCTCATCCTCCTGCTTTTCCTGACACTGCTCCCTCCTCCCCATCTGTGGAGATTAAATCACTGCTCCTTTTGTCTGATGCCACTCAACATTCCCCCATTTCACTCAGGCTTTGGGAAGCTTCCAGGCACTTTTGCTGTTGTTGCACACATCCGTTTTCCTGGCACAAAAAGGCCCAGCAGCATCTGATGGGAGCGTTAGCGAGTCCTCGTTTCAACCAGTTCTCAGAGATGTCCTGAATCTGAAATGGAGCCGAGCTCAGCCTGCCCAGTGCAGCAGAGCCAGGTGTGTGTCTGGAGCACCAGGACCGTCAGCAGGATGCTCAGGGCAGCTCCTGCAGTGGTGACAGAGCCTGGCTCCTGAACATTAGCTCAGAAAAATCTAGACCAAAGGCATGGGCTAGGAAATCTCCAAGCTCTCAAAATGTGAAGTTTTGGAAGTGGTTTCTCATCTTGTTGGTGATGTATCAGTGTAGTCAACCATCTTCCCTATTTACAGTCTGTCAGTGTTCGTGGCCTCAACAGTTTTATTCTAAATACTGATGAGAGTTTCTGAGGGTTTTGGGTCAAGCTTGAAGCAGTCTCTCTGTTCCAGGGTGTTAAATGCACCCTGGTTTGGGGTCCCATGGGGGGACACTGGATATTCATGCCACGTGTTTCTGGCACCCTTCCACCTTCCCGCACTGCTGGAGACTTTTAGCAGTGCTTCCTCCACCTGAGTGACTGTGCAAGGCCACTGACTGCAGTGCTGCTCATGTGGGCTCAGAACTGGGACCAGCAGAGCCTTTAACTCCCTGGCAAGCCCCAGACTACTTCAAACGGTGTTTCAGGGACCACATTCCCTGACAGGACTCCTCACAGCTGCCACTTGCTGTTCCTCCCTGCTGTGAGCACCCCAGTCTGTCTGCTACCAGAACAAGTCCTAAAGTCTTGATTCAAGTAACCCCACTCCATATACATGGGAGATGGTGCCCTTAGCAAGGACTGCTGCTGTTTGGCCCTAATCATTGAGTTTAGATGTTCATTGTTATTCTGTTTGGGTTATATCCCTTGCCTTAATCTGAACTTGCAATACCAACCATGGTGCGTTTGCTGTATCTCCCCTCACTACCTTTATATGCCAGCATGTTTTAAATTAGTTTAAAGAGTATGAGAGCTAAAAAGAAAAAAAAACAGGCAGCTTCAGATGAAAGCCAGCGGCATGCCTTTAAAAATAGAGCAGCAGCCCTGCGCGAGGTGCTGAGCAAGTGGGTGCACGGGCGGGGAGCTGCAGAGGTTCTGTTTAAACAGAAGGTAAATAAGTGGCTCAGGGAGCTGCAGTTCATCTTGTTCCCTTACGTGTTGCCCAGATAATGCAGCAGATCTTCAGGCAGGCTGGTTCTAAAAATGGACACAGCTCTTGGGTTTCACTGGGTGACGCTCAGGCTGTCCGGCCGTCTCGGGTGAAGCCTCCGTGGGAGCAGCGTGAGGGCACGCCAGGGAAATGGCATTTGGTGCTTCAAAACCAGCAGCAGTGCTCAGCTCTTGGCACTTTTTGCAGTGAAGATTGTGTGACTTTATACCGTGGTGCCTAATGCAAAAGTTGCTGCCTGTAAATCCCTGGGGTCAGGCGGTGTTTTGTTAGAATTCCCTTTCCTGCTGTGGTTGACCTGTGAAAACAGCAATCATCTGACAGTGACAGCAGCACTTAATTAGTAATGCAGGATTAGAAAGGGCTGTCCAGTGAGTAATTTCACAGGAGCAGAGTTTAGGATTGAAGCTACTTTAATATAACAATTGTCTTGAAAGCCTCCTTGGCATTTTAATGGTGTTTTTCTATGGTCTAAATATATATGAGAAGTTGAGAGGATGTTTAAATCTGAGCAGGGTATAAAAGGGACCAAGAGAAAGACTGAAAGGTCTTGTTCAAACTCCACGCAGCTGTGTGAGCCACTGGCTTCCCTAGGACAGGGCATCATCCCCGGGAGCTGCACCTTTCACCATTCCTCTCACTGCTCCAGGATAAGCACTAGTATCTTTACCTCCCTTGTCATACTCCTCTCTCCAGCCTAGTTGAGCTCAGCTCAGCTGTGCAAAGCACAAGTATTTGTTACCCTTCGGTGGCTGCAGCAGTGGCCAACCAGCCCTTCACTGCTCCCAAGGAAACTGTGTTTGGATTGAGCATATGTTGCTCACTGGAATGGAGAATTCTCCATTTTTTTTCTAAATGAGTTTTCTCAGGCTGTCCCTGTTCAGCAAATTCAGGAGAGAAAGGGCAGCAGTGCCCCTTGGCCAGACCATGGCAAGCACTTCTGTTCTCCTACAGGAGAAGGCAGAGTGCAGCCTTCCCCATGGCAATAGAGTGATCCTCTCTTGGGTGAATTGTTGCTTACAAGGTTAATTAGCTGTAGAAAATGAGCTAGAGTACTTGGGAGTAATGAATCATAATGAGTTGTTATATTTGAGGAGTGACAAATTAAATTCATGCATGTTTTGGACTACTTGTTTTAGTCAGAATGGAAAATAGTGCTATGCTTTCTTCTGCTGTTCTGCTTTTGTGTCGAGACGTCAGGAGATAAATCAATATGGCCAGAGTTTGTAAAGTCTGGCAATGCTTGACTGCACAGTGTTTCATCTCTCTCCTGGGTCCTTGAGCTGGGCTAGGAGCAAGAGCTCCTCTGGAATCAATACTTTTGCCTCCACCTTCAACAAGAGGGATTTTGATCCATTACTGAGAAAACATGAAGCTTCTCCTAAGCTAAAAGAGAAAAAACCACCTGTTTTGTCCTAATACCATGAGTGGTAATGTCCTCCTGCAGCTCTGACTGAGGTGCAGCACCCTCACCTAGGGAAGTACATTAAATTATAGTTCCACTTCCCACACCAAGGTGAGTCGAGGAACCTGTTGGTAGCAAGATCCATGAGATCCTTCAGCTCCTGCTGTGCCCAGAAGAATCTCTGGAGTTTTTCTGTGGAATTAGACCCAGCAACATAGCAAGCTAAGGAGCAGACAGGCATTGTAACCCCTGAAATACCTGGAAAGTCAGGATAAGCAAGCTGCTCCTACCTGGAAGGTAGCTGCTGGAATCTCAATGTTAAGATTAAGGACACTGTGAAAAAGAGGATTTTGGTGAGAAGAATTTGCTCTTAGTCCCCTTCAAGAATCATAACATGTCCTTGGGTGAGCTGGAGCCTGGCACGAGCTGCTGTGCTTGATTTGGGTTTTTTGGTGTGGTACCAAGGTTCAGCTGGTTCAAGGCTGGGGGAGTTGTGAGCAGTGGGAAGATTTGAATTCACAACCTTCCTTTTAAATAGATCAGTGGCTCCAGGAGGGCAAGTGGGATTGCTGCAGTGATTAAGTTCTTTGCTGGATTGATGCCTCTGGAAGTGTTTGGAGAGATTTGACAAATCTTTCTGTCTGTGGAAGGTTCCCATGGCTTTAGCTGTTTGTCACCACTGGGAAATCTTTCCCCTTCACAGAACAAAGAGCACTTCAGGGTTCAAAGAGAGGAGGTACCAACTGGCATTTAGTATTGCTACTAATTATATGTCAAAACTTAATATAAGTTAGGACCAAATTAGTGCATTTCTCCAGATGTTTTCACAGTTGCCCTGTCTGCAGCCCCGTGGGTTATGTTCTGAGTTTTTAAGCACTCATTTTGGTCCTTCTCATCTCCACTGACGTGGTTGGTCCTGGCATGGTCAGGTGCAAACTCCCACTTACTCAATGCTGTGAAATCATCACTGACATGAAGTGGAAAATTCTCCTTGGGGTGCAGAGCTCTTTCAGGAGGCAGCCAGTGGGGTGATTGCTTATAGACCTGGCCCTGTGCTTGGAGATGTGGACTCATATGCAATATCTGTGAAAGCAGCTATTCTTGCTCTTGCCAAGCTGCTCTGAAGACCCATACAATGATGTGAATTGTAAGCCACAAGCTGGCTCTTATCTTCAAATTGTTTTTCTCTGACAGTTTTAAGAAGAGCTCAGCATGTTCTCAGTAGGAGCTGATAGATGCTGAGCACTTCTGAAATCCTGCCAACTTCATTTAGGTTCCTAAACGGGAACTGAGTGCTTTTGAACATATGATCCTAAGGGTGCATTTCATAGCTCTACAGCTCTGTCCATATCATTTCTTTCCTCTCTCCCCGTCCCCAGAATGCTCTGGGCAGCAGCAATACCACCAGGAGCACCAGGCTAGTCAGGGCCTGAGTGATGTCTCAGTTAAGGTGTCAGCTCAAGCCGCACTGAGCAGAATTAAGTGACAGCAGTTAAAAGGTGCCTGTCTGCATCCTGTCTGCGGTAAGGTCCCCATCATCCCTACCAGCAGTATGGATACATTTGAGATAGCTGTGGTGGATTTTATATATGTATGTGAAATCAATAATCTAGTGCAAATTCTACCTTGTTTCTCAGAGTATTTCATTCCATGTTTCAGGGCATGTACACTGTGCTTGACAATGTTCTGACTCTCAATTTCAGGATTCACATTTTCTCCTAAGCAGGTTCTTGGGGCAGATATGATGAATATTTTGCAGTGCTCATGGGGCAGAGGAGGGCAGACAGGCCTTTATCTGAAGCTTTTCCAGCAGAGTTAGTGCATGGACAGCATCTGTTTTGGTGCTGTGTGGCTGACATCCTCTCCCTGCAGACTTGGCAGCGAGCAGAAGGACCACATGTCAAAAAATCTGGGGGGCCCAAGCGCTGTGGACAAAAGTATGGCAAAGAATTTAAACATCAGTGAGTGGAGTGATGCTGGAGGGCTGGCGGGGAGCGATTAGCACAGTGCTCTGGAATGTGGCGTTTCAATAGCGCTCCAGAAGGCTCTGCAGCCCCATTGACTTCTGCAGCGTCAGGACAGAGCCCCAGAGCTCCGGCTTTTGCCGGGGAACGGGAACGTGCAGCGCCGGGTGTGCAGCAACCGCAGAGCTCCCCGCTCTGCTCACCCCCCTCGCCCTGCCATGGGGGGATTCCTTTTCTCCACAGGAATCAGGTGCACGCAAGGTGCACTGCCAGAGCCCCCCGACAGTCTGCAGCAGTGTCAGCTCTTTGCTTGCCCTGGGCCAATGCACTAAAAGCCACCTACGGCCGTGATCCAGCTGCTGCCAGCTGTGCAGTGGGGTGGGGTTTGCGTGTTTTTCTCACGTGTGTTAGCGTGGGATTTGGGTGCGTTTTTTCCACTGGTTTTGGTCTCTTTGGGAATTCACCCAGCGGGATTAAGCATGTGTCTGTGGTCGCATTCAGTTGTTTCATTTTGTTTTCTTTATATTTTCTTTTCCCCCTGGTTCAGATTTCTAGGTATATAAATCAAATTGTGGAATGAATTAAAATAAAGCTGGGTGGAAGGCCTGGCTGATGTGAACACATACATTTTTAGTTGAGGTGGGAGAAGAACCCGTTCATTCAAGCCCTCATCTAGGGCAGGGAATTCCCTGGCTTTTGTCTAAATATGGCATGCGAGAGCGCAGCACAGGCAATGCAATGCTTCACTGAGTATTGTTTAAAAGGGAGCTTGGCACTGGCCAGCAAGTAGGATTCTTGTGAAAACATGGCACAAGGAGTTGTTTGACAGATTCTGACATAGCAAAGTCTTTACAAGAGGCAAAAAAAAAAAAAAAAAAAAAAAAAAAAAAAAGGAAAAGAGAGAAACTGCAGAGTGCACAAAGCTAAAAGTATTTTGTCTGCCTAGGAAGATAGCAGAATAGAAGGTGCTTTGCACTGAGTCATACCCTGCATACTCTGTGGGTCTGATCCTATCAGTGAACCATGGCACTGAGTTAAAAATCCACTCCTAAATGATTGCCTCTCTCATCCAGGAGAGGCGATGAAGAAGAGTAAGAGCTGGGAAGAGACTGGCATGGCTTGAACCCACTGGCCAGAGTCTCTGTCCCAGATTTGCCGAGTTGGATGGACCTGTTCTTTGCCATCCCATGTTCCACCCTGCAGGCAGTGGCATTTCACCAGCAGATCTTTGGATGCAGCACTCAGTCCCAAGCAATCCTGTGGTCTGTGTAGGTGTCCCCTTTTTGCAAAACTTATGCTGAGTTGTGGCTTTGAACACCTATTGCAGCAGCAGTCCCTGCCTGGAAGGAAGCCCTCCTCCCGCTGCCCCTGCTGCATCTGGAGACATTGTGAGAACCTTGGAGCACAAAGGCCTTTGGACATCTCAGCAATGGAGAATTTTGTCTCCAAAATTCCTGGTCTATTTTTGAAATGTGGCCATTATGTGAGAGAAAATTTATCTGGAACTCAGCACTTCTGGAGGTTGCAGATGAGGACACATCACTCAGTGATTCTTCTACTGAACAGTGTGTGTAGCTCATACAGAGGAGGACTTGGCTCAGCCTACCCTAAATTTGCCTTCAGTGCAACATCCGTGCTTGATCATAGCTGGAGCTTCCTCTCATCAAAGGTAAGTCACTCTTCCTCTGGTTGGTTGTCTGGATGGTGTCTTGCAAAGCAAACTGGAATGATAGGAGTAGTCTGTAATTAGCACATACCCTCAGGCAGTTTTGTTGTTCCTGAAATGCAGGGCCTGAATTGTTCTGCTGCAATGGGATTGGTTTGGTGAGTGCTTTAACTGCTCTGCATTTGTACTTGTGTTAGTGAAAGCTGTTCCCTAGGACTGGTCTGCTATGGGTCAGAAATCAGGAGTCCAGATCCACTCCTGTGGGCATCTTCCAGTGAAACCAAAGGTTAATCCATCACATGTGTTGCCCTTGAGATGCACTCCATGGCAAAGCAACAAAGCCCAGGAGTTTCTGTGTCATCTTAGCAAAGCTCGAGGGAGAGTGAAGGCACGGGATCACTCCCCACCCTTTTTGAGCATTTCAGTTGATGTTTTTAATTGTAGTGGAGCTGCTGCAAATATTTCAGAAAGCAAATATTTGGTGTCCCCATCCAGCAGAAAATAAGTAGAAGAACCAACCACCTGCCACTCACTTGGTCACCTCTACAAAACCAGGCTGGGGCTGAGAATCAATAGCAACGACACGGAACTTTTGTGGTGAGTTCTCTTTGAACAAGAGCTGTGCTGGGAGAGCAAACAACACCTGGAGGAGCTGGGCATGGGCTGAAAGGGAGCAGGGATGGTGGGCAGAGGCTGTTTGTGCTCCAGGGTGGGGCTCTGGCACAGGCAGGAGGAGGAGGAGGAGGAGAATGCCTCCATCAGCCCCTGGTAATGCGGGAGAAGAGCAGGCAAGCTCCCACCTTGCCCTGCCCTGGCTGGATGGGCAGCGGCTCCTCTGTGCCTGCCAGGATGAAAGCCCCGGAGTGGAACTGCCCCCAGCCCCTCCGGCTCTTGGCTGGGGTGGGGTCACACCGAGGACAAATCCCAGGGTTGTCACTGGGCACTGGGAAATCGCTGATCTGGTGAAGGCAGCAGATCCGTCACCACTCACACCTCTGCCCAAGCTGAATTCCCTGAGGAAACCAGTGTCCCTGTGCCCTAACTGGGAAGCAGGAGGATGGCATGTTACCCACTCTGGCTGGGCCCAAATACCCAATGTCCAAGTGATCTGCATTTGGGTGCTGGGGTTTTTTCTTAATCTCTTTTTTTTTTGTTGTTCTTAGCCTTCTAAAAACAAACTTCAGATTCGTCAGCTGGAAGTGATCTCATCGCGTTACAGATTTGCTTTCCTGGGAAACTAAACTCTTCTGGTGTAATGATGGGAAAGTCTCACCTTCCCTTTTTCTATATTCCTTTAACCAAGGTTCTGTTGAAATTAGCTTGGCAGGCCAACAGCTCAGAAGGAAAGACACAAAAGAAAAACCTTTGTTACTATTAGGTTTTTTATTCTATTTATTTTCTTACCCATCTCATGATTTTGGGGAGATGGCAAGTGATTTTTGAATATTTATTGACACATATCCAAATCTGTAGAGAAGGATACATTTTACTAATACAGTAGTCTGTTTGTCTCATTGCCAGCAAAAAAAATAGAGGCAAACCCCAATAATTAATTATTGCACTGTGTTTTGTAGTTTTCTTTGAGTTGCAACACTGTCTGCTCACTCCTACTGTTTTTTCTGCCTCTTACAAATTCTTTGCACAAGTGGAAGCCCAGCTCAGCTAACCCAGTGCAGTATCACTGTACTCAAGTGAGGATGGGCTTGGCTCCTCTTCAAAGGGAGCTTTTATCGAGTGTTTAGTGTGATGTGACAAAGCAGGGAAGTGTGCCACGGGATGTGGTGCTTCCAAATCCCCTCCTTCTACCTTGATTAAACTTGAGGGCAATTACCCTTGCCAGGGTGATGAGCACTGCCAATGTGCATCTTGTTTACTGCTGTGCTCAGTTTTTTACGTTGTTTTCCCATTTTGCACTGGGACAAAACTCTTCTGCTTTATGCCCTGGATAAAATCCATTTAAAATACCAAGTTTCTCATATTTTGCCACAGGAACCATGGGATTCAGAACACTGTGTTTCAGGCTGGCACACTTTCTCACAAGTGCAAAGTGATGCCTGGGCCCCAGGAGATCTTCAAGGTCTCACTGTCAGTGCAGGGAAGCTTTGGATGGGGCCAGTAGAAACTAAAAAGATTTATTCTGGGACTATTTTATTGTGCTTGGAACAAGCATTTACTGTCTGGTGTGAGTGGGCTTTAGATGCTGCTGTAAATTCCAGCTGAAAATTTCACAGCATTTGCCATTCTGTTTTGCCCTATTTTATTTTCCATGTTTCATTCGCATTTCTAGATTCTGCTTTATTCTGATTTCTGATAAATTTAGGTCATTGAATCAAAGTCTTATTTAAAAAAAAAAGAACAAAACAACCACATCATATTTGGGCAAAAAATATTTGGGAAAACATTTTTATTTTACCAATTTCCCAGTTGCCTATAGCAGTCACTCTAAAAACGGATGCATCTAACTAGTGTTACTTGAAAAGATCCTATTTCTTTTTTCTCTCTGCTTTTCTTTTTTTTTTTCTTTCTTCACAAGAACCAGGCCAGATTTCAGAGAAACTTTAACAAGAAAAATGCACATCAGCACCCTGAGATATTTCCATGTTTGGCTTTGAATCTGTCAGTTTTATGTGGAGAAAAAAAAATAGGTTGTGAATTTACTAGTTCAGAGATTTTGTAGTTTGCTGGTTTTGCCTCGCAGGCTGGGCAGAATGTAGTGAGGACAGGAGCTGGTCATTCCTGCCTCTGCCCTGTGTTTCACCCATCACTTTGTGCCCTGGCAGCCTGCTGGCTTCCTCCTCTTTTCTCTGGATAATCTTCTTCCCTCTTTTTTTTTTTGACTAAAGTGACATGAAAGCCCGTTTCAGTTGGTTATGGTACAGTGCTGAACTCTTCTTTGCCGAGGACGCTCTGGTTGCCTCTGAAGCCATCACTGGACAATGGTGGGACAGCAGACCCAGCTCCTTGTTGCACTTGGCTCTGTGCTGTGATTCCAGGACCAGCATGGGATTCTACTTGGCACGTTCCTGGGAGGGGTGGCCCCGCAGGCAGAGCCAGGGCAAGGCTCCCACAAGCTGTTCCCATTCATGCTCAGCACGGATGCGGCAGCCCACCTGTTCTCCGCTGTGCTGGAATATCAGCCGGAGCCTTGGCTCTCTTGTTTCAGGCTGCAAGGGGTGATTTTTAATCCCTCTATTCAGAGAGTTTCGAGGAACAGGAGGAGAAGCATACGGCATATGCTCACCTCGGCTCCCAGGAGGTGTGGGGGAGTGCTCCAGCAGCTGCTGAGGTGATCCTTGTCCTTCTGGCCACAGCCACGTCCGAGAGGGGTGCTCAAGGTGCCTGGGCATCACCCCATGAGCAACTGAGCTCCACAAGCAGGTGGTGTCCCTTCCTCCCCTCTGCAGCCAACAGGGGCATGGACAAGGGCATGGCAGGGCAGAGTGGCTGGAGGAGGGACTCCATCCTCTCCTGGTTTTCCTTCAGTTGGATCAGCTCCGCAGCAGGGCTGGGAGCACTTCAAAGGCACAGGCTCTCCCTCCACAGTCACAGTATAATTTTGGGGTATGGTGTCTTGGGTGTTTGGAGGTTTGTTGGATTAAGGACTCACGTTTGACCAAAGCATGTCTCTTGTGAGATCTGGATGCAGCTCTGGCCTCAAAGCACACGAGATATCTACAGCACTAGAGCGGTGGGAGCAGGCTGAGTGCTGAGCCACTGGGACCTGCCTCCTGGATCCTGCACCTCCCCCTGTCTGCCCGTGTCACCAAACCCCGAGCACATCCATCCTTGATGTCCTGTCACTGCTCATTGCCTGACCCTCATGCTGACCCAGCTGCAGCCAACAGGAGCAGTGTCGATGGCATTACTGGCACCTCCTCTTCTCCCTTCCCTTGTTCCCTCCTGTGTCCCTCCTGCCCACCCTGCTCTCGCTGCTTTGCCTGCTCTGGGCACCATCTGCTGGGTTTGGGGCTGTCTCATCTCACCAACTGTCGTTTGTCCTGGCTGTGGGGGAAACGTGCTCACATTTTGCATCAAAGGACCCCTCAACCCCGCTCTTTGTGGACCAGCCGGGCTGTCGGAGAGGAGGTTTTGCATCAAAGGACCCCTCAACCCCTCTCTTTGTGGACCAGCCGGGCTGTCGGAGAGGAGCCAAGCAGTTGGCACTCAGTAAGCAACGAGCATTAATAAAAGCATTACAGTGAGGTTAGAGCCTCATTAAAGTACTGCTAACGTACCGTCTGCCTTCCAGAAGTACGAAATTTTAGCTAACACTTCCTCCTTCTAATTTTATGTATATTTAAATCTTTCTGGGCAGGCAATATTCATTTCTCCAGGCTGCTACAGCATAAACAAAGCCCATTTCAGAGGAGCTGCTCTGGAAGTGCCTTTGGGTGCTGTCTCCAATGCTGCTCCAATGAGACACGGGGCAGAACCTCTGGGTAGCCCCTCTGTGTGGCCATGGCAGTGTCCTGGAGCTCACTGGACACAAAGCCCAGCATTCCGGGGTGCACAGCAGCACTGGGGGCTGTGGGATGAAGGCAGGCTCTGAACACACCACCGCCCCTTGTCCCAGCCCTGCCACTGCTGCTGGCACCCTTTGCCAGGTGTGTTTTGGGGGGATAGAGATCCCACAGCTCATCTGCGGGAGCTGCAGTGCCCCGAGGTCCGCAAGCAGCACCTGAGCTTTGCTGGTGGACATCGCTGGGCTGGGGGCTGGCACTGATGCGTCTTGGCCAAGTGTCCCCCGGGAGGCAGCAGGGATTGGTACAGGAGGGGGTTTGCTCTGGGTGCCCCTCCAGCCTCCTCAGCACCCTCAGGGCTGGCTGCAGGTGCTGCTCCTGGCTCCCCACGCTCCCCCCCCGCTGCGGCAGACACCCGACTGCCCGCGGAGCCCATTGTAAAGCAAATTAATTCTCCCGCGCGCCGGGGAATAGCTGTGCTTTCGGAAAGGCTTGGCAGCGGCAGTGGGGAACGCAGCTGCTCCGAGGCTCGCAGCCCCTTTTTATTTCATTTGCCTGGTTTTAGCAGCATGCGAGGGGCACGGGAGCAGCAGCGCAGCCGGACACGCGGCCACGGGGGCATCTCGCTGGCCGGAATGCTGAGGTGGGAGAGCTCAGAGCTTCTCCTCCGGGGCCTCCTCCTGTCACCTCGGACAGCTTGCTATTCTCCTGCTCACTTTGGAGCAAACCCAGTGGTTTCCCTGTCAAAGGAGAGCGTTTGATGGATTAATCTATTTATTTTGCCTTACAGGGTAAATTGGTGTTTTTGACAGTAAATGCCATTTTCTTGAATGGAAATGGACAGTCCAAATGGCTTCTGCTAGGTTTAGCAGCCTGTTTGGAGGGTCTGCCCTGGGGAGAGGGGTGTCATGAGAGTAAACTCGGGGTTACACTGCTGCTTTATGTGTTGCAGAGACTCAGAGCTCGATGCAGCTGCAGGATCGTGCTAGGGATGTTCCCCCACTGCTTCCCGAATCTTGTGGGTTAGAGGGGCTGCACGGGCAATCTTGGGAGTCCTGCTTGGGGCTGGCAGTGTCTCAGGCTGGGGAATGACCACAGCCTGGGGGAGTTCTTGTCTCACTGCAAAATTTCCTCTTCATTTCAGGCATTACGACACAGATTTTCCTCTTGTGAAGGCCCCGGCTCTGCAGACAGGCACTACCCTCACTGCAGGAAAATTAGTAGGATGGCTTGGGGCAAAGGTAAAACTAAAGTACATCAGTAAATGTTTGCAGGATCAGGACCTTATTCAGGCATAAATCAGGTAGCTCCAGCCAACAATAGAATTACCTAAGTATAAAATCCCATGTAAGCTAGTAAGATCAGCTCCAAACCTGCTATGAATTTGCTTTTTGTTTCCATGCCAAGAATATATCACTTCTAACTGCTGCAATCAGGGCTGGTCCTTTCAGGTTTTTTAAGTGCTTTTGGGCACGTTTATTTCCCATCCCCAGAGCCTGACCCTCCTTCCCTGGGGCATGTCCCAGCCTGCTTTGCCCACAATAAATTGGCGCTATCAGAGAATATATTTTTTTTGTTTCCTGGCCGTTTTTGTTACTGCATTCGGTAAACAAAGGGACAGCAGTGACGATCCAAACCCACTCTTTTTTATTTGCCTGGGAACAGTGTCAACTATTTGTTGGTCTTTTGTTGCTGTTTTTGTTCTCTTTTCAGCCAGTGACTGTTGAAACGGCCACTGGTACCTGCGGGGAGCACGTCCTGGTGCGGCAGGATTTGTCACCTGGTGGCACTGGGTCAGCGAGGGGACAGTGAGGAGGACAAGGAGCTGCTGGTGGAAGGTGCCAGGTCAAACCAAGGGTTCAGGGCACAGTGGTCCCTTTCGTCCCTCCCAAACAATATGAGAACAGCCTGCAGGGTTTTCCTGGGGGTTGTAGGTGCCTCAGTTTCCCCAGCTTTCAGTGCACTGTTTGGAGATGGTGCCCCACGACGAGACGTCTGGTGGTGCTTGTGCCTGGTTGACCTGGGATGAGACTGGTTCTTGGGAATGAGCTTCTCAAAACACCTGGGAGAAGGAAGCTGGAGGCTCTTTCAGCCTGAGGGAAAACTTCTCCTGGCCTCTGCAGCCCTGGGGCCTGTGCAGCAGTGAAGGCAGCTCAGGCAGCTCCCAGGCTGGTCTTTTCCTAGCAGTCACCAGGAGAAACATCCTGGCTCCCACTGCCATCCCCGCCTGTCCCTCCAACCCACAACAGGGCTCTCCAAAAATCCAGGGAGAGCTTCCCCTTCCCTGTTCCACTGGGACAGACACAGCAGTCCCTGGGACAGCACCGTGAGAAACAGCAATGCATTTTCCATGCTTTGGGCACTGGCGTGGGCTGGGGACACCCTGGTGCCATCAGAGCCATTTGTCACCCCTGGGCACTCTGGAACAGGGTGGGGGGAGCTGCTCTGCTGCCTCTGCCAGGCACAACTCTTGTGCTGCAAACCAAATCCTGCAGAGGAACATCCCCGGGAGCCATATGGTGTCTCTGAGGCTTTGATGGAGTTGAGCAGAACTCAAAGCAGCCAAGCAGGTTGGACTGTGACCCGTGGTGAGCCCAGGGGACCTGTCCTGCCCTGCTCAGGGCTGCCAGCCTGGGCATTAAGAACTGTCTTGGTGTCTCCTGCCAGTGCCCGGTGGAGCTGCTGAGATTGGGGGTATGCATGTAAAGGAGGATGGTTTTGTGGTGAAGTGATGCAAGTGGAGAGAGCAGCATCTCAGGCTGATGTTTGAAACATCCCTCAGACAGCAGGTGGGTCAGGGGAGCCTGGGGACACACAGGGTTTGCTCAGCCTGTGCCAGGAAAGCCGTGATTCCAACCCCTTCTCAGGGCTGAGAGCAGCACCATAAACCACCGTGGATTGCTGGAGAGGCCTGCCCTGAGCTCTGCTCCTTCAGCAGGGATAACAGTCCTGCAGCACACAGAAGGAGGGATACACATGGCTGTAGCCTGCTAGGGTCCACTAAAACAAGTCCCAAACCCACGGAGGCAAGAAAAATTACTCAGGAGAATTTCTCTGGGATTTTGCCTTGTACCTCACTTTGTAATGCTCTGAGTTTGCTGTGGAAAGAGCAGTGTTCAACAGCCCAGGCTGGTTGAACCTCAAACCTTATATTAAGCATTTGCTGCCTGGTCTCCAGGAGCTGTGAGCAGCATCTCCCCCGCTGGGAAACACAGGCTGGAGGAGGGATGTGTGCCCTCCACTTGGAGCTGTGGGGGCTGCAGTGACTCACTGATATCAGGGGGCTGCCCAGAAAGAACCTGTGGATGTTTAATGTTGCAAAGGCTTCTGGAGGTTTGCTCTATAAATACAATTACGTTAAAAAAAGCCAGATTTCAGAGTTTACTCTAGAAGAAAAAGGGAGGGATGATTGTTTCTGACTGGTCATGGATTAATTTTTAAATTGTGTACCCACAATGTGTTGTCATGCCAAAAAAAATCTAACCCTTACAAAAAACTCATTTCAAAATGAGTAACTGCAACATTTTTTCATTGTGTAAGAAGGCTGTAGCAGGACTGCTGGGACTTCCCTTCTCCCCAGAATGACATTCTTATATCATTATTCTTATTCTGATATAATTAATGGGGCATTTGGACTCTGATAGCATTTGCTTCCATCCAGTTTCTCATGAAAACCCTCCTGATGCCTCTCAGAGCTTCACAAAGGTATGTAAGCTTTACTCCCCCTCTTTCTCCCTCCCAGAAGGAGAATGGGAACTGGAAAATTCCTCCAGTTTCTTGGCAGGGAGGCTGAGGTGATGTGGTTCTGCACAAAGCAGGTCTGGCCATGGACTCTGGCAGCAGTTTTATCTTCTTGCTGGGCTGGAAATCGTGACTTCAGCCATTGCAGCAGGTGTTCTCTGGAACACTCTGCGAGGAAATTGGTTTAAAGAGCAATAGCATAATTTATCCATCTGAACTAGCAAAGTGTAAATCTGTCTCAGGGGTGAAACAAAAATCCTGTGAAACTTGCAGGGCTTTGCTTGGTTTTTCTGCACCCAAGCAGGCTCTCAGAGCTGAGTCTTGTGCTTGTCCATCACTGCCTGGAGAATGCCCAGCACAGAGAGGCCATTTCTGCTGATAATGGGAAAGTCAGTGTTTGGTCCTGCTGTCAACAGGTTTTAGCTTGGAGAGAAACCTCCACTAATCAGCTGCTTTGTGGCATTTTTACAGCAAGATAAAACATGCCTGGAATTATTTGTTGGTCACTAAGCAAATGTTTTACTGGTGAAATGTTCCAGAAGCTGTTTAGAGTCTTGACTGACAAAAGTGCCAAAAACTTACAACCCTCTCCATGCTCTCCCCTCCCCAGATTCAGGGCTGAGATGGGAGATGGAGATGATGGAGGTGATGGAGGGAATGGAGATGTAGATAAAGAAGGAAATGGAGCCACCTCGTGCAAGAGTTGCAGGGGTCACCAGGGGCTGAAGTGTGGGGAGAAGCTCATTTGTTATGCAAATGTCTGCTTGAGCCTGGCGTAGACAGTGGAAAGCTCGAATTATTTTAAGCAGAGGACAAAAGTTGTCTCCATCCCCCTATCATCTTGGATCCTTGAAAAAACAAAACAAAACAGAAACCTCTCTGTGAACCATCTGAGAATGATCAGCACTTGGCTTTTCTGGCAAGAGCAGGGTGTGCACAGGCGCATGGAAATAGAACAATTAAGGGAAAAAAACGGTATTGGAAGCAGTCGGGCTTCAAGTCATGTTGTCTTGATGGCAGCACGAAGTGATCATCCTCCAGCCTTATCTCCATGAGCCTGCCGGGGACAGCAGAGCTGCAGGGCTGGGGGCTCTCCCTGGCTGACACACTGAGGTGCTTCTTTGCTGCCTACCCTGTTGAGGGCTGCGGATCAGCCCGGGCTCTCTGGGCAAGGAGAGGAGCAGGGATGGCTGTTTCGGATGCAGGAAGCCCTTTCAGGCCAACAGTTCGAGCTGGGAGGCTGGCCCATGCTGGGGAGGCACCCGTGCATGGCAGCAACCTTCCTGGGCTGGGCAGCGGGCGGGCGGCCCCCGC
>NW_008236180.1:7958812-7973341 GCF_000691975.1 Corvus brachyrhynchos
TGACTGGCAGCACCCTTCCTGCGCTGGCCAGCGGCTGCAGCTCCCCGGCCACCGCCCGCAGCTTTGCATGAGCAGATGTGCATTTCGTGCTGCTAAGAAAATCCTGCCAGTATTTACATAGCGTCCAGGGGCACCAAGGGCACAAAGCTGAGCCTTTCCCACGTGGGCAATGATGCCACGCTGCCCTTTCCATGGGGAAAGCCAAACCTGTGCCATGTGTTCTGGCAGCGCAGGCTGGGTAAGGCAGTGGTGCTGCCTGTACTCTGCCCACAGTGGCAAAAAGCTGTTTTCCAGACAGGTTAGATCCCTCCAGAGTGGTTTTCCCCCGAGCTGACCTCTCCCTAGGCCTCAGCATCCTTGTGCTCCCTGAGAAGGCCCAGTGAGCCACTGCACTCTGGTGTGCAGAGGGCTGGTTGAAGCTGGGAATGAATCTGTTTTTTAAAAGGGGCTTCAGACAAGCCCTTGATCTGCACTGGAAAGATCCCCACTGGTTCTGCAGCCCTGTGGTCAAATGGGGGTGCAGCCTCTCTGCCTCACTGGGTGGCTGCTGGGTGCTGGCACAATCAGCCCCTGCTGAGGGAACCTCCCTTTCTCCATGCAGCACATGTCACACAGGGTCACTTCCAATACTTCCTGCATGGGGTTTCCTCACAGCTCTGTCCCAAACACACCAGGGCTATGAGCTGTGCTGCATTGCTGCTCCCCAAGGCACGTGGGTCCCTGGGGCTTTGCTGGTGTCTCTGAGGGAGGGCAGTGAGGCCATGGAGGCTGGGGAAATCCCTTAACAAGTCTAAACAGCCCCCCAAAAGTCCCGTCCAGCCTGCAGAGTTGAGTTCAAGTCGATGTGGGCTCTGCTGGCTCCAAAGCTAAGGGTCTCTGGCACCCCAGGATCCCTTTGGCACAGGTGACATCCCTGTGAGCTTGGGACTCGCTCATCCCCAGCCTGGCTCTGTTCTGTGGCACACAGGGGAACCAGAGGCACTTGGCCATTCTGTGAGGCACTGGCCTCACACGTGTACCATGTGTGGTAAGGAGGGGAAGAGCCACCGGGCTGGTGGGTTCTTGGTGGCATGCCACTGTCCCCCACCATGTCTGCACCAGGAGGTGGGAGAAAAATGCTTGTTCTAGGGCCATGAGCTAACTGGAGTGAGCTCATCTGCTTTTACTACTCCTATCATGAATAAAAGAGTTAGTATCGTGAATAAAGGAAGGAGCCTGGTGTGCCATAACAGCCTGTGCCGTGACTGGCTGGGACTGGAGGTGACACTGAGCCGGGGAGGTTTGTGAGCCCCTCCCAGGCACAGGGCAGAGAAAATGGAATGATTTTCCTTGGCATGGCCAGGAGATGCTGGCAGGACTTCCCTAGTAACCCCAACGTGTCTCTGCAGAGCCACCTGCCCCCAGCCAGGTGTGAGCCAGGTGCAGAGGAAGGAGCTGGGGCTTGTGGTACAGTAACACCTGGACCATGTTTTCCCCTCTGTACAAAATGCTTCATTTCCTTAGAGCCATGTCAGCACTGCAAAGGCTCCACTGTGATTTTCCAACACTTAAAAGCAGTGGCTCTCATGGGCATTTTTGAAGTTGTTTGAAAAAAAATCTGTGTGTGCATTACAGTGTTTGTTTTCTCTGATGACTATTTTTAATCTTGTTTTTCATTAAAAAAAATCAAGATAGATATGAATTGAAGCTGCGCCTTTAACCATGACGTGATATTTGCTGCCCAAAGCTAAACACAAAATAAGGGAGAGTTGGAGCATGTGCCTAAAAGCTGGGAAAGGCTAAAGCTTTGAATACCACTCGCTTGGCAGCACTGTGAGAGCCCAGGGACCACAGCCAGGACACCGTGCTGGCCAGCTGGCACCAGAGGGGTTAAAGAAGTGGGTTCCTGCAAGGAAAGAGCTGGAAGTGGGCTTTCCAGGAGGAGATACTTGCACCCCGGTCTTCCCCTTGGCACCCAGCCTGAGAGAGCCACCAGAGCACCCCTGAAAGGCACAGGGCAGCCCTGGGCAGCACCAGGAGTGACAAAGGCAGCGAGGGGATGGTTCCCTTCTATGCCCCGCTGGTTTCCAGCGCTGGAGAGGAGCTGAGCAGGGAGCTGCACCCTCCCCCAGCTCTCTGGCCCGTCGCTGGGGCTCTCTGCTTTTGTTCCCGTGCTGGGGGCTTGGCCAAGTGGTGTTTGGCTGGAGCCAAAGGCTCCAAGAGGCCAAGGGCACGGTGCTCCCTGGAGCAAGCCAAGGATGGGATGGGGGCCCTGCAGCGGGGCCTGTGGGAGTGGGGGCACCCTGAAAGCAGAGGCAGAGCCTGCCCCACAGTGCTGGCAGTGCCATGTCACACTCAGTGTGGTGTCACACTCAGTCCCATGCTGCCTGGAGACCACGATGCTCCAGGACAGGAGCAGCTCTGCACGTCCTGCTTTGCATTTCAGGAGCCCAGCCTTCCTGCAGGGATGTTCCTGGCTGAAGCCAGGGACAGAGGACAGCAACATGTGGGAAATGTGGTGGCACAGACCCTGACGAATGTCATGGTGAGCTATTTTAAGATTTTATCTCTCTAGCCTCTGACAAAAATGTGCTGTGGAGCAGAGCTTATCATGTGCAATTTGGCACACGGGGCCAGTGAGGGGGCAGTGGAGCTGATCCCTGGAGCTGGGGGCAGGTGACACGGAGCCAGTGCAGCAGCAGCCGTGGGTGTGTGCCACAGGAGATGGGCATGCACAGGGTCTGACCCAGCCAGCAAAAACCAGGTATCTGAGCCAAAGTCCCAGCCTCCCAGCCCAGGTCTGAATCAGGGGACTGCCAGCTTTGCTGTGCTCCTGGCTTCCTGGTGTGACCCAGAGCATGAGGATGGACCTCAGCTGGGACCTTCCCTACCTCCAGTTTCTAAACTTTGGTTCTTCCTACAGGGTTGATTGATCAGATGAATGATGTAGTCCCCTTTCCCCATGGCTGTGCCCCAGGAGCTCAAGGCATCAAGAGCAGAGGAGGTGAGTGGGCCAGGCTGTGAGCCCTGGGGTTGCCACCACCACCAGGTCCCTCTGGCTCCCCTGGGGAGGCCGAGGAGTGCTGGGCTGGGCTGGGCCACTGCAGACAAACCGTGCGAGGTGAGGAGGTGCAGCTCTGCAAACGCTCAAACCGACAGCAGCACCCTGCACTGCTGGGAGCTGGGGGCTCTGCGAGTTATCACCCTGGCCCTTTTGGCTGCTGGGGCTGGAGATTAGGGAGCTGCTCCTTATCAGCCCCCGGTCCTGCCCTTGTGGGGCTCCGCTTTCAGTCTTACTCACTGGAGAAATGAGTAAGCCTGTTGTAAGCACTGTACTGAGACCTGTGGGGCAGCGGGCTCGGGCTGTGCTCGGTGGGTTGGGGTGGGGGTTTTTAAAGCATCTCTGCACAGTGACCTGCAGCAGCCAGGACACGCTGCAGACACCCACCAGAGCTGGGGCTGTGCTGCAGCTCAGGGCCCTGCACATCCAGAGCTCACCGTGTCTGATGAGGATGGGAAGAGTTAATTCTGTGTGTGTGCCAAGGATGAGAGGGGAAATCCAAGGTCCTCACATGCCCACAATCTCCAGTGCCTCACTTGCACAGACACCCCCACGCCTGCCCCCAAACCCATTGCCTGTGCACAAAGCTCTTGGCCTGGCCTCTGAGCTTGGGGCCAGCTCCTGTGGGTGTGTATCCATCCATCCATCCATCCATCCATCCATCCATCCAAGCAGGCCTCAGCCCCCGCCTCCTCCGGGATCTCTACAGAGACACCATTTCTAGCAGTTTATTCGACAGCTACAAGAAAATATCCCTGCACTCTCCAGCTCCACAAGGCACGTGACCCAGACAGTGCCAATGGAATAAACATTTGGATTTAATTTATTATCTTTCCTGCAGGCTCTGTCTCAGCTGGTGGCTGCAGAGGGGCTGGGGCTGCTCCCTGCCTGTGGGATAGGGGCTGGGGCAGCCTGGCAGCCTCTACCCAACTCCATGGGATATTTTTATTTTTTTTCCATTCAAGCCTTTGCAGAGTTCCTGGCAGGACTGGAGCTTTCATCCAGATTGCAGATGCCCAAAATATCTGTATTCTGGGCTGAGCAGACTAGGCTGAAGTGCCCATGGTTGGCTGATTGAAGAGGACAGAGGGGAATGCAAAGAGACAGACAGACAGACAGACAGGAAAAGCACCTGAGTACGTATGGCAGCAGTGGGCAAGAGGATAGGGGATGCCCCCAGCTGCTGCCCCATCTCCAGGCATGGCTCTCACATCAGTGAGATATTTTTACTGTTTATCACCAGGGATATTTTTACTGTTTTTCCCAGTCTGATGAAGCCTGAGCTCAGTCCAGGACATGGTTTTGCCCCAGATTAGCTTGTGCTACCAGCCATTAAATTTGGTTGCATTGCTGTTATGTTATGCTTCTTATTTTAAATTATCTTCCAAACTGGGGTTCACCTGGCATCTTCAGAAAGCCAGGATTTGTGAAATAATAGTTAAAATGCCAGTTGAAATAAGGCATTTTTATGTATTCTTTCACATACACACACAAATACACACAGCTACTGATAAAAAACGTGTTTGTTCATACATCCATGTTTCTAATCAGATTTATAATGTATATAATATAAATGTTTTTCTACATGTAAAATTCATTGGAAACAGGAAACCAAATTAGTTTACCTTACTAAAGTGCCGTGAAATAAAGAGCAGTGTACACGGTTGAAAAGAAGGTAGGATGTGGTTTTTGGAGGGCTTTTCTTCCCCCGAGGGCTTGTTCTACCATGTTTATGTCTAAAACCTGCTAATTTTAAAGCCAGCTCACAGGAGACTAATGGCATGACTTACTTATTTCATTTCACTTTCATTTTGCAGAGCTCAGGGTTTGTTTAAGGTGCTCACATGTCAGCAGCTCATGCGAACACACCAGCGGATTCTACAGGAGACCACAAATGGCCGTGGGTGTCTGCACACACTGACCCCTCCGTTTATCCATGAACAGGAGCCACTCCAGTGAGCTGAGTCTGATTTTAAAAGATCTTTTGAGTGTTAAACATGTAATAAGATGCTCAGTGCTATTTTCAAACCAAGACATGTTCCTGGCTGATTTACAAAAGACCACAGTCTCCAGTTTTATGTGGGCAAATGCTTTTAAAAATCGGCTTCTGGGATTTTGGGTGCTCATCAATTCATCCTCTGACAAGCCTCCGTCTCTGACCTTTCCATTACCAACTTTTCCATCTCCAACTGCTTCATCAGCCTCCTGAGCATGGGCACACAGCTAATAAATCTGAGCCTTTAATTGCCCTCCCACACTGTGTGGCCTTATCTGAGCCATCATTCCTGTCCCTGTGCCTTGTCACATCTCTCTGCTTCCAGGTTTGTGCTGCTGAAGTCAGCAAAAGGATAAAACAACAGTTATTTGGGTTTGGGTTTAGGTACAAATCCCTGCAGTAACACACTCCGTGGTGGCATAGCCCCACATGATGTGTCTGACGTGGCTGAGTTGGCTCTGCCAGGGGGGAGGTACAAACCCTCTGCTTCTATCTCATGCAAGGTCCCATTTTTTGATTCTTTATTCAGCTGAAACTATGCAGAAAATTGTGGAGGGGAAAAAAACCCACAAACCCACCATAAATTCCCTTTCTAAAGACATCAGTAAGGACAGAGGGTGCTGCTGGCCCGCAGTGCTGATGCTGCGACCGCTGAGGCTCGAGAAGCCTCAGGTCCCAAGAACACCCAACGCCTCTGGTACCCAAGGAAGATTTATTTATTCCCCCACAATTTATCCCCCTGTCAGGAAGTTTCCTGCAGCCCTCCAGGAGAGTGGGTGCAGCAGTATCAGCAGCCACAGGTCTATCAGGCTGAGCAGAAGCTTTTCCAGGAACTATCTAGTGAAACACATGACCGTGCCCGGCCGAAGGGCGATACGTGACAGGCATTCACCGGGTTCCCGGCCAGTCAGTTGACTTTGTTATTCAAACTATTTTAGTGATGGTTTTTAATCCCAGGCTTAAGTTTTTCTTTTTCTGTTTTTTTCTTTTTTTTTCTGCCTTTCTTTTTTTACTCTCTGAACAAGGGAATCTCTACGCTGGCAGGATTCAGAGAGGCACAAAGGAGGGAAAAACAAGTTTCAGCCAGAAGAGAGGGGAAAAAAAAAGGATGCTGTTAGCATTCCCTCTATGTGAGGGGGTAAAACCATTTTGCTGTCAACTCTATTTTAAAGGGTAAGTGCCAACAGCAGCCCAGTTACTATGCAAATAAATCCTATGCTCAGCCTTTCCCTCTCAGCGCAAAGTTTTGGTGCTGGGGCTCGTTAGCTAGGAGAGCTGGGCTGTGGGGGTTGGCAGAGCCCCCCATGTCCCCAGTGCCCTCATCTTCATCCTGGGGATGGCCACTGGCTGGGGGTGCCACTGCAAAGCTCTGGACCTTGGCAGGAACCCGTGGGTGTCCCCAGATAACGTGGGACAGTGGGGGGAGTGCTGCAGCGGTGAGGGCTGGGTACCCCTGCTCCTTATCAAGAGCAGATTCAGGCAGCAGCTGGCAGCAGAGCCCTTGGCTGTGCCTCTGTGACAGGGGACACCCCACGGACAGGCAGTGCCTGGAAAGGGCAGAAATCTCACCCGAGCCATCCCCCTTCATGGCAGGCAAGTGGGGAGGGTCTGGCAGCAGCCACCTGGGGTACAGGGCTATCTCTTGCTTGCTGCTGCCGGGTGGGAAGGGAGGTGATGCCAGGACATGATGCCAGATTCTGGCTGGGCTCGTCCAGGTGATGACCAGCACTCCAGCACTGGTATTTATGGTGACGCTTCTGCATGACAGCACAGGGGCTGCCCGTGCTCCAGCCCACACGCGCCAAAACTCCCCCTGACAGCCCCAGTGTGATGGTTTCCCATAAAAAAGATTTGAATTTGTCATGCAAATGACTGGGCATGTGGGCACAGCTGTGAGAGGTGGCCTGGGCCAGGTCAGCTGCCAGCATGGCCACAGGGATGTGTCCAGGACAAGGTCTGGCCCCTCAAAGCTGGTTCTAGTCCTGGAACCTGCCAAGCAGATGCCAGGTGCTGCCAGGGCTGCCCCGCCAAAACCACCCAGCCCTTGCTGCTCCTCCCAATCCCTGAAGATTTTAAAACAAGCACTGTGACCCCCCTGCTCGTCCCCTCCCTTGGCTTCTGTCGGGCTGCAGCAGAGCTGAGCTGCCCAGGATGAGCTTCCTTCGTGCTGGAACAACATTAGGAGGTGGAAGAGGATGCTCCATCAAGCAATGCACTAAAAACAAAATAAAATGATACTTTCAAGCAATTTCAAAGTGATTTAAGCTCTAGCCCTGTGCCACCCTGATCAGTCAGGAGCCAGGCAGCCACTGCCTCTCACGCACACCCCACTGCTCATACTCTGCAGTTTGTCCCTTGTCCTGCTAACACAGCAACCCTTTGAGCTCTTCCCACTTTCCCAGCCTAGCACGGGACAAGGAAGTGCTTGGGCTCCTTTTCGGAGGCTCCCAGCAGCACCTGGCAGAGCAGCCCCGAAGGAGGACAGCAGAGTTCATCATTCTGCCCGCCCTCCCGCAATTTCACAGCCGCGTTTTCGCAAACAGGAAGGCGGCAGGTTGGGCTGTTGTTTTGATGTGGCTGTTTCTCGAAATGAGCCCGGAGCAAAACTGAGCAGGATCCAGGATTGGCACTCGGCAGCGCGGGGTGCTGGGAGCGCTGCCTGTGCCCTCGCTTCCCAGCAGTTTGGCCACCTTTCAGGAAATCAGACAGCTAAATGGAAAATCATCACTCTTTTCACTTCAGGGCGCACTGCACACATGGGTTTTTTCAAAAACAAATCGATTTTCAGCAGCCTTGTTGTCCCCATTGAGCAGGGGAGATGTGGGCCCCCAGCAAAGACAAAAGCCCAGTTCAGCAGTGCCAGGCACCCCTGCCTGGGGACGGGCACCTCAATGCTGCTGGGCTGGGGCCAAGTGCTCCCCAGCAGCTCCCAGCACCTCCATCCAAAAATCCTCCCCTCCCTTCTCCTCAGAAGGACTCCTGACAGGGAGAAAGAAGAATTGCTGAATAATCTCCAGCCCTGATAGCACTTCAAAGGCAGGGCTCGGGCCAGGCTGCGCTCCCGCCAGCGCCGTGCTGGATGCGGTGCTTGGCTCTTACTCCTTTGGCAGCCCCACACGTATCCAGAAAGTAATTACTTAAAAAGGAAATAAATGTCACCCACATGGTTGTAAGCAAAACCCCGGGCAGGATGAACAGAGCCCCACCAGGATCTGCATTCTCACGCAACACAAGCAAGGCAAGAGCGAGTTGTTTCCATTCATCGAGATACGCTGTTTACTCTGAGGGCTGCTGGTGACATTAGACATGCCCACCGTGGGCATTTAAGTTCCCCAGGGCAGCCACAGTGCTGAACTGCCTCTGCTTTCATCCTATGGCATCCTCTTCCCCCAGAATGGCTTTAGGCATCACCACCTGGAACAGCAGCAGATGCTGGTGCCAAAAACACGGCCCTTCCTGGCACCAGGCCTGCCGTGACCTTTATAGAGATGAACCAGATAACTGGCATGATCAAACAGAGTAATTTTATTTACTTTTACAAATTGATTCTTAAGTTTGTAACTGTCAAAATCTGAACACCAAACTTCTAAAGCAAGTTGGTTGGGAAAAGTCAAATGCAGCAGCAGAGCGGCGAAGGAGGCTCAGGGGTGTGAGCAACCTCCCAGAATCTCTCTGCTGCTGGCACCTGCCTGGCTCTGCTGGATCCGAGACACCCCCAGCAAATCCCCTTAACCCAGCCAGGGCTCTGGCAGACCACTCACTTTCAGATGGATTCAATTTTAGAAAAATAACCCCCAACTTATTCTAAGCAAATACCAGAAGGAAAGTGATGGCCTGAGAACTCTGGGATGAGATCCCATCTGCCCCACTGGAGCTGCACCAGGATGGCAGCACCTCCCACTCTCTGCTCCACACAGCATGAGGAAGCACTTGGTACAAGCCCAGAGAGTTCTGTGAGCTCAGAAACCCTCAGGTGCCTCGGGACACGCAGAGCAAGGGCAGCACGTGGGACACGCTGCAGGATGGCAGCAGGAGCTCTTCCCAGGGGACACGCTCCCAGCCCACCCCAGCACACTCAAGGGTGAAGTCCAGCATGGCCAGACCAGGTGGGTTGGGAAATACTCCCTAAGGCACTGCAGCCAAGCAAACATGGTACCAATACAGCATCGAATAATTTTAAAAGTTAAAATAGTTTATTGCTGTCTTTGTAGAAATGCACTTAACTTACATCGCCTGTTCTCTTCCTTTATTTGGCTGTTGGATTACAGGCATAAAAAGGTTACATTTACCCATTTGTTCAGTGACATAACACCTTTTTCTCTATTGCTCCACTCCTGATATTCTCCTAAACCTTGCTGGCCAACAGCCCCAAATCTCTTTTACATAAATACTGTAAATGTCTCCATAGGTTGCAGCATTGTAACAAAAGATCTACCAAAGTAGACAAAATGTTCAGTATTCTTGGTTGGTTTTTTGCATTTAAAAATATACCTAAATTTGAGATAATCTTAACAGAGTAACAATTACAATAAGAAAATAGTACAGTGCGTTGACTAAAGGAATATTCTGCTCTCCTTCAAGCCAATATTCCCTTTTGCATGTTGAAGTGATTCAGCAATTACTTAAGAACTTTTACCTACATACAATAATTTAGTAAAATGAGAATTAAACAAGGCAGATACTTACTACTATTCTTCTGTCTGCAATTCACAGCTCATGCGAATAAAATCGCAATAAATATTAAAAAATAGTTTTTCTTTCGCTTTTTTTTTTTCTGTAAGGCATCTCTGAGTATTACAAAGTTTTTGTACAACCAAAAAATAAGATTGCTTTTTTTCCATGTTCTCCGAGTACCTCTGTACCTCACCAGTAAATAAGAGGATTGTAGGCTGGATGAGGAAGGAAGGGCTGACGGGGCAGGGGGCGGAAAGAAGACCACAGGTGATGGAAGCAGACCGCGATGTGTGCAAGAATCTGTAGTTTTCCTGTGAAACATTTCAGCCGCTTTTAGAACATCTTCAAGACAGTATCTGTCCAGATTGAAGGAACAAAAAAAAAAAACCAACAACAAAAAAAAAAAGGAAAAAAACTTACCAGAAGTCCACTTTCATAAGCACAGTCAGACTGCAAGGATTCGGGTTCGCCCTCAACACTATAAATAGCTTAGGTATCGATATGCACCTACATAAGGGGGATAAAGGGACGGGGTGATTTTTTTGTTTCTTTGTTTCTTTTATTGTTTTTTTGTTGTTTTGTTGTCCTAGTCGCATCCTTGCACGGTAAGGGATTGTCCTGGGAGGCCGAGCGGCCCTCACTGCATGCGGTCGGGCTGCAGCTGCTGGGGCTGGTACTGCACGAAGGCGGTGGCGGGCGCCGCGGGGTTGCTGGCGGTGAGGGGCGGCTGCACCGTGCCCGTGTAGCCGTATCCCACGAAGCCGGCGGCGGGGGAGGCAGCGTAGGGGTACTGGTCGTAGGCAGCTGTGGTGTACTGGGAATAGGCTTGGCTGGCGGCGGTGTAGTCGATGTAGGGAGACGTGATGGACTGCACGGGGGTGGGGATCACCACGCTGGGCTGGATGATAGCTTGGGGGTAAACATAGTGAGGCGTGAGTCTGTGGAGGCAAAGGGAGAAAGTCAGTGAGGGGCTGGGCTTCCCCCCGGCCTGCACATCCCCTCTTCCCCCCAGAATTCACGTGCATCAGCCACGGAAATGGTGCTGCCCAGCAGTGCTGCCCTCGAGTGAGGGGTGCTCCCTGGGGTGGGGATGAAAAGCAAACACTCCTAGACCCACAGTGGGAAAAGTGCAAGGTGAAGCAAGGATGGCAACTAATACACACACCCTGGTCCCCATGGCACGGATCTCCCACTATCCAGGCCGCTGGTCCCCAAAATAACCTCCTGGAAGGCCATGGCAGCCCCTGGCTCACCTAATTTCCTTGGCCCCCACACACCCTGCCTGTCCCTGCCAGCCCTTCTGCCTCCTGTATTCTCCACATCCCACCATCCAAACCTGGGTGGAGGGTCCTGAGGATGCACAGCCCCTGTTGGGGGCCTCCTGGCACCAGGGACAACGTGTCACTCTCCACTGTCCCACCAGGAATGAGCACTGTCCCTGGGCACAGCCCTGGGCCTGCCAGCTTGCCAGGTGCTATCAGTTACTACACACTTACACCATGTTTCCACAACACTGGATGTTTAGGGAATGCTACAGGGTGTTTGTTGTAAAACATGAGATGTTAATGCTGCTTTCTTCCCCCCAGTAGCTGGCAGGGCAGTGACACTCCTGTGTCCATGAGCTGTCACATCTGCCCCTGGCATCTCCACTGCCCTTTCCACAAGGGTCCAGAAGAGCTGCTTCTCCCAGGTTTGCCCCTGCCCTGAGGTAGCTGTGCTGCTGAGAGGAACTGAACAATGTCACAGTCAATTAAAGTCCTTAGATGGAAAGATCCTCGAGGTGATTAATGCAGGAGTGCCCACTAATTTGCTAGGAACTGCTAATGAGGAGGAAAGGCGGGGGGAAAAAAGCATCAAAATGAAAGGGCTGTATTTTCCAAAGGGCCTACGTCAAGTCAGGCCCCAAGCAAGGGCAAAAAACTGTGCAAACCTGAAGGTTTAGGTACATCCATACAAACTGCCATGGGCCAGAAAAAAATAGGGAATTGCACATGGCCTGGGGAGTACGACAGGGTGACACATCTGAGGCTTGTTTAAGAAACAGGGTTATTAAATACCAGCAAATGGCACAGTACCAGTGGAAGATCAGAACCACACGCATCAGAAAGGGCACCCTGAGGAGAAGGTCTCTTTGGCCACTGCTTGCTGAACCACATAAGGCCACAGAATGAAGCAAAGCCATCCCCTGAAAGCTTCTGCCACCCGGTCTCCAAACCCAGCTCATTCTGGCAAATAAAAATAACCCCAAGGCAAAACTCTGCAGGAAGATTATGCAGATTCAAATATTTTGGGGATTTTTGTGTGGATGTGTGTGACAGCACATTTTCAAACACAGCCACTTTTAAAAGCCTCCCACGGGCTCTTCACAAGGCACAGGGCTGTACATGGCTACCCTCATTCCACCTGAGCATCCTAAATCTCAGCCACCACCTGCAGCATGCTGGGGTCCACCTGGGGCTGGTCCCACCTACCCAGCACTTACAGGGCTGTTCCCACTTGCTTTACAACCAGCACTGGATGGTTTAATCTGCTCTTCTGGCAGGAGAAAGGCTTCTCACAAACAAGTGCTCATCTGAACCGAGTTTTCTCTCCTTTTCCCACTCCCATATGCAGTTTGGTTTTGCTTGAGACAATTTGCATGACAAGAGAATGACTGCTCTCCTCTCCCCACACAGCAACACTGTCTCTGAAATCAGGGTCCTTCCATATGCCCAGGGCAGCAGGGAGGATGGATGATGGTGAGCAGAACCTCAACTTTTGATTCAGTGCAAGACCTTCTCCTGAGGCCACAGACACCCCTGGACAGCAAGAGGGACCTCACAGCCTTTCAGTCCATAAACACACCATACCCAGCATCACCCTGTGGGTAACAAGAATGAGATGAGGCAGCAGAAATGCATTGAATCCCTTTTTGTTCAGCTCTGATCTAAACTGAGGCCAGCACAGCTGAATCAGAGCTGGAGCTTAGGCACCAGCTCAGCCCAAGGGCACTTCATGTCCACACTCACACCAGGCAGTGGCAGCCGCCTCGTGGAGGAGCAGGGCTCAGTCCCACCCAGAGGCTCCTCACGCCCGTCACTGGGGGATTTTCTCTTTCATTTTGTTTTAAATAACACAGAGGTGCAAATGCTGCTCTCTGGGCCTGCCAGGGCCTGGGAAAAGGCTCTGCAGAGGCACGCCCAGGCTCTTGGGGATGACATGAGCAGACTGTCCATGCTTATTGCTCTACCCTGGTAGATCAGCAGCTCAGACAACCTCCTGCATCCCAGACTGGGGATGGATGCTCTGGCTGCTCGTCACTGCTCCCTACACCTCACACCCTGCCCCCAGGCTTCCTGGTACTCCAGGGCCCAGCAAAGTTAAAATCACTCCACAAATGCAACAAAAAATGCACAATCCACTGAAAACCACCCAGCAGCAGGAGCAGAGGAGGGGCCTGCACTTTTCCTGCCCACAGGCAATCCACCTGCGCTCACCAAATGACCAGAACAGTCCGAGAGACTCCCAGCCTGACTCCCACCCTGTTTGAGCAGCTCCTCCATGTCCCTTGCTGCCACCCAACTGCTCTCCAGAGCCGGCAGAGCCCAAGTGGAGGATGTGGTGCCATCAGGGCGAGTGGACATTCCCAGCTCATCCCAAGGAACTCCGCATTGTTGGCTTTGCTTTCACACGTGGAGCGCCTCCACCGCAGCTCCGTGGTGGGCTTGGACACAGCAAATCTGCAACATCCTGCACTACATTTTTCCCTTAGCAAGGAGAAATTCCAGCTCTTCAGTGCTACTTGGAATAAAAAGCACCATTAGCTTGGAAGACAGAAAGTACTCCTGTACCCTGCTTCCAGAAATCCATCCCACCAGCCCAGTGCATACACAAGCACACAACACACACCACAGTTGGTACTGCACTAAAAAATCACACTCAGCAACTCCAGGATCTGCTTCTAAAGGGAATGTAAATGTAAAAGGGAAGGTTCTTTTGGTCTGTGAGATTTCAGTAATTCAGCTAGAAATTTCAGGCAAGATATTGTGCAGTTTGGTCTTCTGAATTAGGTGGACACATGGCAACTCATCGATCAAAACAAAACACACAACCCAAAGTAAGGTCACTCTGATGACTTGCAGCTACAAACAAAACAAACCAGTGCACTAGGATGAAGTTCTCTGCTGGCTACATTCAGCATCCACAGAAAACCTTAAAATAATTCCCCCTCTTCCATTATTTCTGCAGATGATCTTTCAGGAGATAAATTTTAAAAAAGCAAGCTGTTCTAGAGTTCTCCTTCTAGAAAACAGCAAACTCTAATCTGAATTTCTACAGGATGAGTCACATTTGTGTTTTAAGATGCCTTTCCCTTCCTCCCTCCCTGCAGTTTTCCTCCATCCCCCACGATAGGTCCTGCCAGCCAGAAGAGAACTTCATCAAAAACACACACGGTGTGATTATAAAACATCAACCAAGTGATCAGCCGTGGCCACCACACACCAAAGTCATCCTGTGAACAGCAGATGGACGAGATGCTGCTGGCACAACAACAGATCACGGGCAAAGGCCACCCAACACAACGAGCATGGTCAAACCTAAGCCTAGAGGCGGCGGTGGCACAGGAGGGACAGCAGGAGGGACAGCAGGGACTTGGCAGGGCCGTCATGGTGCCAGCCCATGCTCCTGACCACGTGGCACCACGCCACGCTGCCCCGGCAGCCAGAATTGAAACAGAACAAAAGAGATGGTTACAGAGCCACTGGCAGAGGGGACGCAGGCTCTGTCCTGCTTTGGCTGCGGGACAGAACAAAAGGGGCCCTGTTTTGGTGCAGGCAGG
>NW_008236180.1:7973410-7978615 GCF_000691975.1 Corvus brachyrhynchos
TCAAAACCTGCCATCGCCCAGGTCTCCCCACCACAGCAGCAGGGCAGGGCTGGCTGGGGGGCAGCCAGGAAGAAGGGACAAGTCAGGTGGAAATGTGTCCCACACCTCTTCCGGAACACCGAGGAAGAAGAACGAGCTCTCATCAGCAGCTCTCTCCAGCAATGCTCATCTCAGAGACACTTCATATGTTTGACTATTTTGTATCAGATTTACACCTAAAATGTGCTTTAGCTGCACTTTCTCAGCTCTCTGCCCTCCTGCAGGACTTCCTACACATGAGCCATGGGCTGCTCCTGCGAGCTGCACGAGTTTGGGAGAGCAACAAGGTGGGAGTTCCTGACCCCCTTGATCTCTGCCAGCCCTGCTGGGAGCTGGTTTTGTCAGTTCTGAAGAGGTGGAGACAGCTGCACCCCTCTGTCAGGAGGGACACGGCATCACACAAACATTTGGGAAACAAGGAGGGGCACAGGGCTCTTGGCAGCCTCACAGAGATCAGCACACAAACGCCACCACCCCAACCAGCCTTTTATTCCTTGAAGAATAAAAGAAACAGAGCCCTTTGTGTCTGCCAGTGAAGGCACAAATTCTGGCATTTGACCCCAGGAATTTGGCCTCCATTTCCACTAGAGCTGACCCATTAGCTGCCACAGGGACACCCACACTGCCACAGCACGTGATGGCAGGCGGTGCTGGGGGTGCTGCAGGAGCAGCTGAGCACAGCCCCTGGTGATGTGACACCTCCAACCACTGCCTGCAGGGCAGATCCAAAGGTGCACTTTGAAGTGGGCTCCTGAGTTGAAAGCTGCTCTGGGAAGCACACCCCACACTTGCACTGGCAGTGCCACGGCACCACCGCAGAGCTGGAGATGCATCCTGGTGTCACTCACACTCCAAGGAATCGCTCCTCAGGGACACTCCCAAGCCAGCAAGCACTCACCTCGAGGAGACACTCTTAGTAAACGTGTGTAGAGTACAGGCAGGGTTGGCCACAGGTATCATACGGGCCCCAGCCACGATGACAGGCTGTAGAAATGTGAGAAATTCAGGTGCTGTTCTCAATCCAGACATGAGGAGGAGGCTGGACTATGGCCAGGGGGTCCCTGCCTGCCCACAAGGACTCTCACTCCAGGAGGGGATCACAGTTTATCCACCAAGACTTTGGTGCAGATCTTGGTTGTGCCCCAACCCCTCCACAGTCCCTCACCATTCACTGACAGGGCTGGGCTTCAACCACGACATGACAAACCTCCAGCTCCTGAAATGTCCCTACTAAAGCTGATTTAAAGTACTGAAATGTCAACAGCTTCTGCCTCATCAGCCAGCTATCCCAGCCAGCTCAAAGTCACACAAGGATGAACTCCGCAGCTCCATGGGATTTATCCTCACCTGCTGCAATACGACACAAACACAAAATAGCAAAGCAATCAACACAATTTCTGCTCCTCTCTGTCTGTCTTCTCCTCATCCTCCTCTGTCCCTCTGAGAAGATTTACACAGCAGCCTGTGCAAACAGGTACAGAACTGAGTTTCCTGCTTCCCTGCTGGGAGCAGATGTCACCACACCAGTGGCAATCACCAAGGCATGACGTGCCACAACACTGTCCCAGACCGCAGTCAGTGGGGAAAAACCAGACAGAAATAAAAAAGAGGCAGCAGACCAAAGGTGGGAATACATCTCACAAAGATCTAATCCTTTTCCTCAGCTCAACCAGGAGTCTGAGATCAACATGCTGAGCTCCACCATGAGTTATAGCCAGGCTCAATAGCTTTATCCTCTGCATCTTGCTTCCCCCACACCCAAAGGAAGAAGGAAAAAAAAAAAAAACCACCATGATCCCAAACAAAGGCATGCTGGGCCAGACCAAAAATAGTTTTGGAGAAGCAGGCTGAAAAACACTCAGGTAGCAGGAGATAACATCTGCCTGAAACAAGAGCCATCTGGCACCAAGGAAAAAGCCACATGGAAGTTTATCCGCAACTAGTCAGCTCTCCAGAGAAGGAAAAACCCCTCCCCTTTCCAGTTATCAGCACAGCCAAACCAGAAACTAACTGACAGAAGAAACAGGGACTGCTTCACTCCAGTGCACGACAGGAACCTGAGTCCTTCAACATCAGTGTGAGGGACCTGGATGGTAGGGAAAACCAGGGTCCCCAACAGATTAACCCAGGAAGCTCCAGGATTCTGTCTTTGAGCTCTGCGCTTTTCTTCTGCAATTTAGAGAAGATCAATGGCAGAAACATCTCTAAAGTCTTCTAAGTACCCGACAAGTTTTGGAATCATATACCTTACAGTGACTACTTTCAACTGGTTCCATTTTTAACAGACTTTCTTTTTTTACACATGATCCCTTCCACTGACCCTTAATTAAAACCATCCACCCATTTGCTTTATCAAAACCCCCTTTCTTGGAGAGATGGAGTATTTTGAAGTAGAATGCTTCAGCTATGGAAGAAGCAATGAAATACCTCTTTTTGATAAAAGAAGGCCCACACTGATAAAACAAGTAATTAAGTAATTTCTCAGTCAAGAAAGAAATTCCATTTTAAGAGTTTGTGATCTCTGCTATCAGTGGTGTCTTTGTTGTAGTAGAACATTTAAAACATCTCAATCTAATCCCTCCACACCTTCCTGCAACCTGGAATCATGGGGCATGCCTGGATCCAGCATGGCTTTCCCAGCCTCTGCTCTTTGGCCAGAGCAGCTCAACCCTGACACAGGAGAGCTAAAATGCTCAAAGCTGGTGACAGGGAAATTGCAGGGGACAGCACGACCCCGTTTACAGCGCTTGGAGACTGAGAAACAGGAGACTGCGTTTTAACTCCCAGGTCCACGACTTTTCATCTTTTGTGATCATGGAGTATATTTAGCTCTGGTATGTAGCCTGCTCCCATCCGTGGGGAACAAGTTCTTCATAAAAGTCATATTTAGAAGTGACCCGGTGTCCTTGCTACCAAATTATCAGCACAACAACTGTCTGGTTCCCTGGCTGGTGCCCTCAGCGCCGGGGCAGGATGCCCAGGGCTGCATTCATCATTCGAATTACTGGGCATGTGCTTAATACTACGAGCTGGGGCCCATATGCCAGCAGCTGCTCAAAGGAAACATGAGATCAAGCACAAGCTGGGCTGCTCTGGAAATTCAGACATGTGCATCAATCTGCCACATTGGGACTCCGTGGCACCAGCCAGAGCAGCACAGGAGAATTTTGGATCTGCCACTCCCCAGCTCCTGCACCAAGGGGAAAGGACTCAGGTCTCTGCTGCTCAGGAGGCTGCTCTTGTGCTGGGGAGGATGAAGAGAAAATCCACCAGAGGCAATGGAATCACGTGGAGAAGATGGCACAACTCAAGCCATGTGCTGTAAAGACATAGCTAGAGCCAGCTCAGCCTGTCTCTCCATCACACACAAGCCTGTGCCCCAACTGCCCAGGCATGGCTCGGACCCTTCACCCAGAGCCTGTCCCTTGCAACAGGTCTGAGCTTGGCACATCATTCACATGGCCAAGTGTGAGGTCACTGTATCAGACCATGCTTTTATATTGTTTTACAGGCAGAACATGAGCAAATTGTGCCCCAAACCCAAAACAAATGGCACACCAAACCCCTGGGTCTCACACCAGCACTTGCCATCTTGAAGTAGATGTTCAAGAAAATTCTCAAAGCTGTCTGATCTGCTTATAGATACATGTCTGTGCTTAAAACCTACAAATGAAAAAATTAAAAAAGGGATTTCTTTCTGACTGGCAAGCATTTGGTCTGAACAGCAGTCACCATGCATGAGAACCAGCAGCTGAAGCCATTTAGAAAATGGATTTGGACATTTCTTAGGAAATGCCCCCTCTCCTCCCCAAGCTTTCATGTTCCTGGCACAGGATAGCACCAGGTGCCGGGTGCTGCATCCTCATGAGCCTGCTTGGAGTGGGATGGGATCCTGCAGCCTCCAGCTCCGGGTAAGTGGGCAGTGGGAAGCTGGAGCAGGGGGATGCCAGCTGACAGAGGCTGGGCACAGCACGGCCAGCGTACGCCCTTTCATAAGCATAACCACAGAAAAGATGAAAGTTTGTTGCCTTTTATTTTTAACCCAATAGAGAAATTTTAAGGATAAACAGCTGCGAGGGAGGCTGGGCTGACACAAAGAGGGACTTTCTTCACTTCCTAACTGCAGCAGCATCAGTGCATGAAATTTTAAACTCAAAGAGATTTAACTCTTTCTGCTGTTGCTGGAGACCAAATGCGGGCCAGAGGCAGGGGGCCACCAAAACAAGTAACTACACATGGATGGGGTCTCTGGAGCAATGACATCCAATGTGCAGCTATGGAAAGAGCTGGATCCTGCCACAAGAGACAGCTTTATGTTTGCAAGAGCTCAGTCACTTACTCAGTCACTGGTAGATCTCCCACACAGATAGCTCCTTCGCTGAGGCACAGCCACAGGAATGCATCTGCCATATGCTGCCTGTGGCCAGAGCAGCAAGCACAGAGGAGAACCAGGGAATCCCCGCTCCCTGCACAGACTCAAACCTGCCTCCAGCTTGAGAGTCCCAGAGGAAAGGACCAAGAGGTGGGACCAAGTAGCTCTGCCACATCACCTGATCACTAAGTGTGGCAGCTGCAGGGACGAACTGGCACTGCCAGGTGCCTCCAAGCAAAGCACAGTCTGCAAGCTCCAGGCTGAGCCCCAGGCCAAATGCTGCTTCCCTAAACTCAGCAGCCGGATCTCCAAGTCCCCCTGACACAGACACATCCTTTGCCTTTCGTTACTGTTAAGATCTCTGGTTACAACAAGCTAGAAACTTCTTTTCCAAACAGGATTTACTACTGACTCCGTGCTGTCTGCTGTGCAAGTGCCTCCTCTGCCAGGACAGCAGGAGGAAGGAGAGAGGCTCCTCATGGTTTCTCTTTCTGTTCCGCATAGCCCTGGCAATATTTACGGCTGCATTTGGGTGTCTGGGGCTGGGGGGGGGGAAGCCTTCAGTTTATAAATAATCCTCACTGCTGTTTGGGTAATTTTCATAGTTTCCATTCATTTCAGGTTTCACCAAAACCTGCCTTTTGTGGTTTGATAGCTGGGACACGACTGGCTGCTTGCTCTTCCTTAACTGCCCAGGAGTTAACGGTTGTTCATTCATTCCTGCCCTGCCAAGCCCAGAGCACTCACCAAGCACCCTGTGCCCCGTAACAATCCTCTTTTGGCAACCACAATGC
>NW_008236180.1:7979171-7982918 GCF_000691975.1 Corvus brachyrhynchos
GCGCCGCCTGTGGGTGTCTGGGGCTGGGGGGGGGGAAGCCTTCAGTTTATAAATAATCCTCACTGCTGTTTGGGTAATTTTCATAGTTTCCATTCATTTCAGGTTTCACCAAAACCTGCCTTTTGTGGTTTGATAGCTTCACCAAGCACCCTGTGCCCCGTAACAATCATCTTTTGGAAACCACAATGCCAACCCCTGGGCACAAACACTTTGCAGAGACAGGAACTACAGGAGGAAGAGCCAGGCAACATCTCACACCAGGGGCAAAGCAGCCGAGCCACTGGGCTTCCTTTGGGAAAGGTCAGGATGGAGTCTGCATGGCCCAGAGCAAACAGACAACAGCAGTTCAGTGACAGACCCTGATAAACTCCTCATCTACCCTCGTATCCCACAGAGGGCCAAGGAAATTGTGGGTTCAAGGGAGTGCAAGAGTGAAGTCTGGCAGGCTCTTAATTTTGTTGGTCTACTGAGGAGACAAAGAAGGAACTGGCAGCCAAGCTCTGTTGCTTGACTGAGCACCTGAGGCTTCGCTCAAAAGCCACAGAACAGCAGCCCCAGTCCTGGTGCTCAGGTAAACACATTCTGCCAAACCCACATTTCCAGTGATTCTGCTGCAGCAATGACTGAATTCAATGAAATTCTTGTTTACTGATGCTTGCAAATAATGATATATAATCCCCTGCCTCCAGCCCTCCATTCTCCTGGTTCCTGTCTCTGGGCAACTGATAAATAATTTATAGTGTTCTCCGCTGTATGTGCTAACTGCAGCTCTGCTGGTTTAATGATGAAACCAATGCCTAAGAACTGCAACAGGAACTGTCTAGATCACAAGGAACATGTAATCAGTCAATCCCACGCTCCTCTGGATGTGAAACCAAAAGCAAAATGTTGGAAAAAAAAAAATGTTTTCCAGAGCTGCAGCTGTGGGGTAGGAAGGGCACCCAGAGAACAGCAGATAATCTGCAAGGTGCTCCTGCCAACACGAGGAGTTTAACGGGCTTCACCATTTCACCCTTCTCTGTTCCCATGCATGGCAGGACTTGCCAGAGGCTGCTTTTATTGGCAACTTCTCTCCTGCACTCCCATGCAAAAATCTCTGGGTTCGCATCTCAAAGGTGCTGCTGCTGCTTTGGGGGCTGTAAAAGCTCTTGCAGCTCCCATGCAAGGAGAACTATTAAAAAGCAGCATCTTGCCTATGCAGACTAATGTGGCTCTTGCCCCAAAAAAGGGGAGACTCTTCATTTCATGGCAGATGTTCTTCAAGGCTCTCCAGCAGAGCTGTAACCGCTTGCAAAGAGCAGCGTGTTTGAACCGTACACAGCACACGTACACTGGGTGTGCACTATTGTGGCAACACAGCCTCTTACATCCATAAACTCATCGGAATGAGATTATCCAGGCAGTTGGCAACTGCAGCCACAAGGGCAGAGGAATGAAAGTTTTATTGTTAGCAGATTTTTTTTTCTTAAAAAAAAAAAAGAAAAAAGAAACAAAACACCCCCAAAAAAATGAGCGGAGAACAGGGAAGGGATGAAGTATTGCTGTTGACAAAGGCCAAAATCCCATCTATTTATATTAGAGTCACACAAAAACCACAGCAGGGCAGTACTCAAAAGCTTTTAAAAATGCACCTACTTTCTTAATGCTCTTAGAAAATAATAATAAAAACCTTATCAATATTCACTTTCTGAAATGGTGTAAAAAAAGAGCTGCATCAATCATTAAACAGTTAAATGAAGGCAGTATGACAGTCACTATTGTTCTCGTGAAGCACACTTGTCTTTTGCCGAGCAGCTGCCAGATCCTATTAGATGTATAAAAAGAGGACTTTTCTAACCGAGTAGGGATGGTATAAGCTATTGAAAACAGCAGACAAAAGGCCACTTTTGCAGACTATTCAAGCCTTGTATAACATCTGTCCAAAATCAATTTTTGACCTAATGTTACTTTCATTAAGTAACAGACTTTGTTTCCAATGCAATTTGTTTTCTAGGATAAAACTGTATCCTAAGCATTATTACGTGGGAAACAGCACAGAGGAAGCAGAGGATCTTATTTGAGAAACATGAGAACAGAATTTGCTTAATTGTTTTGACACCTTAAGTACTATAATAGAGAAACTATTTTCCATTTATTTGAATTCCTGTGAATTCTTGAAGTTGGCAAAGCAGCGAGCAATGCACTGGGTTTATTATGACTAAGATTTACTGAGGATAAAGAAGGATCTTTGGGAATTACATTAAAGCTGACAAATGCACAAAACTTCTGAAATCTCCACCAGAAATAAAGTACTCTGAACATTAACAACAGCTGTTGAAACTGTCCACTCTTGACAGTGAAGGCTTTTCTCACACATTTTAAATAATGAGGAAGTTGATTTGTGAATTTGATTTCAAACAGACCGTTAGGAAACATTTCCACTTACCCAAAGGGTCTCTGAATGAAGGCTGGATGTAGCTGCTGCACACCTATGGTAAAACCTAAAAAAAAAAGGTTCAGGAAAAAAAGAAATATTAATGAATGGCATCCATTGTACCATTCAACTTGTAACACACAGGCAGAATTACACCACACGTCTTTGCATTTGATCTGCTATGCATGTGAGCAAATTCAGAGCTCCATTTAGAAACAAGTTAAATTTAACATGCATATGTGATATGCACGAGGAGCAGATGGGAATTCATGATGAAAGCCCAGTGTGAACGTGCTGTTATCGAACAGACAATGGGGTATAAAGCCTTATTTTACACACTGGGTACTGTGGTCATTAAACCAAAGGGAGAAATGATGAAGTGGATCTTACTGTTAATTCTCATGTAACAAAGAGGGTAACGGGCAAACGGATCAGCCAGGGAAGGAAACAGCTTTAACTCAGTCATATGGGCTTTGGTGAGTAACATTAGTGCAGCAGGGCTGAGTAAGAAGATACAGCAGAGAGGTAACTGGACTACGTAGCGTCCTCAGCCAACAATCAGAACTATGGGGGACAGATAAAAGCACATCACCAGATCAGATGATTCCAGCCCGAGGAACTTGTTTCCTCATCTTACAAGTTATTCTAATAGAGAGAGATGGGATCTCCTGGATGCCTCACCAGTTTGAATACTCCTGGGTTTCGCTCCCAAATACGCCAGGTTCACATTTGCTTTCCTGCCGTCAATGATGGGGTTTGGGTCTTTGCAAGCTCTTTCAGCAGCAGCTCTGTCTGCCATGGTCACCTGGAATCGAGTACAGCCTTGTTTGTAGCAACAGTGCTTTGTAAACAGTCCAGCAACAGGCACTAAGTGGAGTTTATTTATTGTTCTATTTTGAATCGGGAGCTGAACTCCCTGCGTGCAGCCTCGCTTGCACGGCGAGATGGGAAGGGCTGCTGGGACTCGACGGCAAAGCGGGGGCTCCCCCCGCGCCCGGTTTCCCCGCTGGGCCGGTGCCAGCTGTTTTCCCCTGCCCTTCCACCTCCTCCCCGTGCCTTTTTTAAGAAGCTGGTGGAGCCCTTCCCAAAACCCCCGGCGCAGAGTTCAGGGCAGCTGCGGGCGGGATGCGGGGACCGCGCTGAGCCCCGCACGGATATCGCACGGCGGGAGGGAGGAGGAGGTGCTGAAACGAACGGCACGGCCTCGGCCAACACAGGGGGCTGCTCCCGGGCCCCCCGCCCAGCCTTTGTCCTGACCGAGCCCCTGGTTCTCGCAGCGGGCACAACCTCCCTGGGCCCTGCACCCAGCGCTCCGCGGCAGCGACGGGACGGGC
>NW_008236180.1:7983716-8003343 GCF_000691975.1 Corvus brachyrhynchos
TGCTGTTGCACAACCATCGCAACGGCCAGGGCTGGGCTCCTGGCAGGTTCGGGCACGGGGACAAAGCCAGCCCGCGGCCGCCAGCCTTTGTGGCACGCAGGGTGGAAAAGGCGCGGTTGAAGCCCGGGCAGGAGGAAGGGGCGGTGTTGAACCGAATCGCCAAGGAGGAACAGCCGGGGAGGGGGTCAAGGAGTGAACAAAGGTCCAGAGCTGTCTTTCTCAAGCAGGTTCTTAAACGTCCTGCTTCTCTGCTGGGCACCTGGACATGTACCTGTGCAGTCTGTCTCTGGGGACAGGAATGCACCATTCCCATTTCCACTGGTAGTCAGCAATGGGGTTCTCCACCGTCCTCCTTTAGCATTTTGTTCCATCAAAGGACGGGCAACTCCTGCTGTGAAGCGCAAGGCTGTGAAGTGCCACTGCCTTTGACCTGACCTGCAGGTTTCAGCCCTGGCCTGTGATTCAAACCTGGGACAATCGTTACTGCATCACAGCCCCATATTTGCTGCAGGTACCCCCTTGGTCCATAACTACAGGAAAACAAAAGCTGGAAAGCTACTTGGTACTTCAGAACCCACCATTCTGACGGTGGGATGCTTGCAATGCTTTAATTCCTCCTCTCCACTATCAGTTGGAGTTTGAGATGTAGGAGAGGATCCCAAAAATCATTATTCGTTCATAGTTTCCATCACCCAGAATCTCAAGAACTGCCCCTGTACCTTAGGTTTATCATTTCGCAGAGAAAGAGATTTTTTGCAACATGATAAATGCAGAGATAGATTTTAGAAAAAAAAAAAAAGCCAGTGAAGTTCTAAATTACCATCCACTTTGGCTTCTATACAGCAGGTTCAGATTCTGCAGACATTTTTTCTCTTATGGACCCCACAGAGAAAAGCCAGTTATTTCAAGAGAAAGGAATGCATTAATGTCTGCACTCCATAGTTATTCATTAATATTTTTCTTGCACTGCTTCCATAGTTCTAAACACCCTATGCTTCAGAAAAGAAAGAGGGGGGAAAAAAAGCCAAGGAAAGCCATTAAGCTTTTCAGTCCTGAAGCACCAGGCTTCAAGATTAGGGCACATTTCCTTTGATTACTGTGGAAGAAAGATGGAGCTGGGCCAGCAGCACCCAACATCACTGCAAAATTGACAGCCCCTGCAAATGGATGGTCCATGGAGCCTTTGTGTTTTGTGCAGCCACCAGCTGTCCCTGCTCCGTCCCAACAGAAAGCCTGGAATACACCTTTGGGGTCAGACTCCAGCCAGGGCCTGGGGCCTCTCCACCCCCGAGTCACCCCTTCTGTCTGCATGACTTCCACCACAAACTGCACATCAGCTGCTTCCTGGGCCGCCCGAGCTAATGACAACCCAGTTGGCATTCAGTCACTGTCCTTTTACAGAGCTTCATTCTGCTCCAAATGATGGCAAAGATTCAAATCATCCAACCAGACTCTGGCTCCTCTGCAGGGCAGGCAGGGCTGGCAAAGTTCTCCAAAGAGACCAGCAGCATCTCTGGTCGGGGGGGAAAATCAGCACAGGATTTCTTCTTCAAACACGATCCCCACATCTCTCAAAGGAGAAATCCCAGCTCCTTTTCTTCCCTCGAGGCAGGAACAGGAGTTCTCCTACGGGCAGAACAGAACAAGAAAGGAGTTGAGGCTAAACCTGTGCTTGGTGAACACCACAAACCCCCCAGTACCGCTGGTGTGGTGGGGGAGGCGGCCTCGGTTCTGCCACATCCTGGAAAGCAGGACAGGAAATGAAATCTCCTGTCTCATGGTGCAGCTATTGCACACACAGGCTGTAATGAGCTGTTACCACGAAAACAGCAGGAAAGGGAAGAGAAAGTGAGTAAGGATAACTTTATGGAAGTTAATTAATTTGCTTTTATTTTTTCTGCCTCGTTCTTGTGAAAAGCACTCATCCTCCTCAAAACACCTACAGGTAAAATCCAGCCATCAAATCAAAGCTGCAGGAGCTTGGCAGAGCCAGTTTGCTGACACCTCCCTGTGCTTTTACTGCATCTATAGGAGGACCTGAGAAGAGAAGAATATACTTCAACTTTCTCTGGTCAAAGACAGCTCCTGCAAAGACAGGCATATCTCAAAGTATGAAGCTGCCTTGGGGAAGGCAGGACATTGCTTAGCACAAATCTGAGAGAAAACTCCAAGCAAGAGGGGGAACACAGATCTGTGCTATTGTAGGGGTGCATTTAGTCCTTTGTAGTTATTAAGGAATAAAACTACACTGGTCCATCAGTGAGGAAGCTGGGAGAAAAGTCATCTTTTGCAGCGGGTGTACAACCATCCATATCCTTAATGTATAGGCTTTGTATTGCAAATCCAGAGCATCCTATTCTCATTCAGATTGGGAAGATTAATTTTATGATAATTCAACACAGTTAAGAGAACTCACTGGGGTTTTTTTACTTACATGTTAATATATCCCTTGAGGCTCATACAAAACTGATATGCAAAGGCTCCTTCTGGTGGACTTCAGCCACATTATCCAAGAGGTAGAATGGAGCAGCTGCAATCACCAAACCAAGTGTCCTGGTTCCACTGAAAATCCTAGAGAAGGTGGCACTGCAAGACTGTCCAGGTACGGAGCCACGTAGAAATGGTCCCCTGGATGAAAAACAAATTATGGCAGGAAGTTCTACCTTTGGGAGCACAAGAACAGGACAGAGTTGAGACATCTCAGGTCTGACCTACAAGCCGTTGAAGAACCTGCCTCATTTCTTAGCAAACTGATGGGCTTTATTTTTTAAATGGAGCAGGGCTACTGTGGAGCTCTGACCTTTTTGAGTTCCTGCTGCTGCTTAGCCAAGACTTCATTGCTGTAGGGCAGTGCCCTTGGGTTTTGCCATGGATACCCGCTTATTGCAACAACAGCAGATGAAACATACCCCTTAGAAGCTCCACAGTTAAATAAGTTAACTGGAGAGCAAGGGACTTACTGTGGGAACTGTTTGCTTTGTTAGTTTTACTAATGCTCAGTCTGGATGCTGGCCACCAGCAAGGCTGTGAACAGGGAGATCTTGAGGGGAGCTGCATTTAGTGGCATTTGGTTTAGGTTCTAGCAGGAAATTCTGCATCTGGGCCCTCTGTCTCAGATTTTCTGGTTTGGTGCCCTGAGCACACCATAACCATTGCTTAACCCAGAGCTGCTGCTGCTGCAACAACAAGAATTAAAAAATTACAATCATTCTTCTTTGGGCCACTTGTAACAAAATAGTTGAGCAGAGGATGTTCCCAGTCAGGGCTGCTTTTTGGCTTTGGTTTCTGTAGGAATCTTCCAATAGGACTATTTCCTCTTCTGAATATTCCAGAACTGGGGATGCTGAGTGAGCCCTGTTTCCTTTTGCTGGCTACGCTGGTTACACACAAGCAGACCGTCAGCTCTACTGGGCACAGAGTGATCTGGTTTAATGTGCAAGTAACCTGCATTAAAACAACATGGATATGGACATTGGTAAATCTGGGACTGAGAACAACAAATGGGACACCTGACTCAATTCTGCTGGACCACAAGTATGTGTTAGTGTGGCTAAAGGAAATGTCATTAAAAATCTAATTCTACTTCCCCAAACTTTCCTGCCCTCCCACTCGATGTCCCTTCACAAAATGAAAATTGCATATCTGTGCCACGACAAAGGACAAACAGAATCATGGTAACTGCAAACAAGATTCCTGAAAAAGAAGAGGCTCCGGGGAGAAATTGCAGTGCTCATAACTGCTTGGAGCATCTTGCCACAGGAAGTGCACTGCAAGCCTTGGATATAAGTCTAGATGAAAATAAAGGCATAATATGGCCAAGGAAACTAAGAGGCTGTGCCATCACATTGCTCATACCTCTGCAACTGCCAGCAGGGAGAATGTCTGTATTCAGGAATGTTGTGCTTTGCTCTTTGTGCCACCATCACCGTTTCCCAGGAGTTTCTCAGAGCACAGCTTGGCACTTTTCCTTCCACATGCCCTTGTGCCAGTCATGTGTGTCAGGGGAAGAATGAACCACGTGTTTGGGACCAGGAAGGACTAGGCCAGCAAGGAAAGGTGCTTCATTGGACTGGTGGTGAAGATGTGCTGGAGCCACCCTGAGTGGTCAAACCTACATTTCTTGGTGCTGGTCACTCTGCCCTTGGGGAATTTCTCCACCACCATCTCCAATTCTCTGTTTATCCAGGTACAGCTCCTGGGAGCTGTGTGTGTGTACAGACTCTCTGCAGCGTTGGCGAAGCACTCTGGGGAGCTGGAATGACACTGGGCTGGGGACTCAGCCGATCAGCCCGGGCCTGCCAGCTGGGGATTGTCACAGTCTGACAGCAGGGAGCTGGGCTGGCTTTCTGAGCAATCAAAATACTGCCCTTGATTAGGATGGTGGCTTGTTTTCTGGCATTGTTGGCATCTCTGCCAAATAGCTTTGTCATCATCAGTATTGTAATGTCTTGGCCTAGAGCAATGGTAACCCTTGCCTTTCCTGTGACCTTGGGGATGATCTCTCTTTGACCTCTTAGTGAATGACTAATGAAAAGTGCAGATGTTCATATTGCAACTAAATTATGCAACATAATTTAATATGTTAATAATAATCCAGGAAACCCTTCACTAGCTGATCTTAGTTTCTTCTTTACTTCATAGAAGGCAGGAAAGGGATGATAAAGGGTTAGAAAAAGAAAAGGAACAGGACAAAGCAAACAACTCATGTTGGTCTCTGGGACAGAAGTTTCTCTCCAGATTTTCTACCACAACTCCTCCATTGGCAGTAAGCAGTGGGAAACAGGAGCTGCAAGATAAAGAGAGAAGCAGCAAGCATTCTCCTGCTATGGCAGCATTAGGTGATGTCAGCAGAACATTAAATATGTAGGCCAAAATACTGTCCATTTCTTCAGGTTTGCCTTTGGAGATTCATGGAGGAAGAGTCTCTTCAGGAATTGGCTCAGGTGTCCCCAAATCTGAAAGGCAGGGCACAGGGAGAAGGGAGAGGAAGATAAGGAGATAAAACCACTTGTCGTCACCTGCTAAACACAACCTCCAATAAAGATACTACTCCTTTCCTGAATTCCTGCACAGAAAATCTGTCTCTCTTTAATGGAAATATTCTCCCATCTCTCTCAGGCTGGGATTTAATTATCAAAGGGTTTTCCTCCCTCAAAAAGTTTTTTAGAAAAAAGCATTCCATTTGAGTCAAACATGCAAACTACATCTCAAAATAGTTAAACAAATATTTTGGCTGTTTCAATTTTATGTTGTACTTTGGGAAAATATTAATTGTAACCTCATGCTTATGAAGTCTGAAAACCATAAAACTACATTTTAAAATGAGCAGAAATCATTTAATATTCTTTAAAGGAAGAAAGCAGAAAATGTAAGGCCTTTTGAAACAGCATTAATAATTTCAATTTTTTTCCAAATTTTTTGTGGAGTTGTTAGGTTAAAACTAAGTGGTATCTTCTGATTAAAAAAAAGAAAATGCCAGAAGGCTTCTAACAATCTCTGCCAAAGCTGCCAGGGCCACATCTCATGACCTTTTCATGGGAGTGCATGTGACACTGGTAGCACAAACCAAGCAGGAACTGTCCACCCACTCCAACCAGGGAATAGTCAGGACACTGACTATTAAGAAGAACATTAAACAAGATGTCCCAGCTCTGGGATGTAGAGCACAGCTGTATGGACACAACAGATATTCTTAACAGCAAAAGGCAACTGACTCCAGAGCTGGAACACATCCATAGCATTGGGGCAGACCCCATTTCTCTCCCACTGCCCATGGGCACACCCATGGATCACCTCCTTAACCTGGTGGTCCTTTTCTCCAGGTTGCTGTATTTTAGTCCTCACTAATACAGACTCTTTGTCACATCACATCCAATGAGATAAATAATCCATCTACTCTGATATCACTTTTCCAGTTGTGGTACTTTTAGAAGCTATTTAATGCCCACAATGAACCTGGCCAAGTGCAGAAGATCATACACAAAAAGAAAAAATATTGGCATGGTAATAAACCTTTGTTAAAGGTTTTGTTTGAAACTCTTAGAGCCTCCTAGTTACCATGTCTACTCTATTTAAACACCAGGCAGCAAAGATTTGTTGCAGTGGCTCTGAACAGGATATAAACACAATTGGAAGGTCAAGATAACAAACCAACATATCAGCATTGGATACAGAAGCTTTATCCATGGAGCCTGGAAAGGTGTTTAGAAAGAAAAACACAGTTACCTGCTCTGAAGTGTGGGCAGGATGATTCCAGCTTCTACATGATCTCAAAAAGTCCAAAATGGGCCTTTTACAAAAAAAATCAGTTACTATGGTGCCACAGCAGGGCAGCACCATCACCAACTGGAAGGGTCAAAGCTCACTTGGGCAATGCCATCTGGTTCCTGACAGTCCACATCCAGTCAGCTGGAGCAGTCCCTGCTGATGAGGAAAAGCCATCAAGAGCTCAACAGGCAGTGCCAGCAACACAATGTCCCCAACAGTGCAACAGGACAATGACATCAGCTGAACACAACAAGTGAAACAAAGGCAGGTCCCTTCCTGCTAAATCACACGGCCCAGTTAGTGCCCATCATGCCTTTAGCTGGTGGGTAAGCACATAGAGGAAGGTGCAAGACAACAAAGAGAGCATGTTTTTCATGCATTCTCAGGAGGACAAGACTGGAAGATCAGCTGATCTGTATTTTGAAGTCAAGCTCGTGCATGAAGTGTATGGATCAGTACTAAATCAGGAAACCCATTCTGCTTCTTGGAGTATGGTTTTCCTTTTGCCAGCCTGGGGGTGCCAGGGCCAGTCCTACCTCAAAGGGCATTTTCATCAGCCTACAAGGAGAAAAATCCACTCTTGTGTTTCCTTACCAGAATTTTGGCTGTGACAGCACCATCCATAAGGAGACCTGTTAAGAGCGAGGTGGTAGCACGTAGGTCACTAGTGGGGAATGTTACCCTGGGCCAAGCCACATTCAGAATCGTTTGGAGAGTTTAATCATCCTCTCTCTCATCTCCCTAATGCTGTTTGCAGCACCACTAAAGAAAGGTGCTCAGATGATGAACTGGATGACCTCAACCATTGTGACAGACACAGGTCAGCATTGCAGAATCACTCCCACTGCATCATGCAGCCAGTGGCTGAACAAAAGCTAGAAGGGTTCAATGAAAAAGGTTTTGCTAAGCTGTTCTCTTTAAATAGACATTTTCCATCTTTCTGTGGTTTTTTGAAAAGCTGTTTCAGCCCAGTGAAAGTGTTTCTGAAATGCTACATACTCATGTTTGAAGTCTGACAATGTTCCACAAATGTAGATGTTCTTCTTTACAATTATAGATACTGTTCCATAAATTAAACATTAATGCCTAAACAACCAACTGCTGTCTGCAACCCTGCTGCTACAGACCAAGAATGAACATTACTTACGAAAAGGAGACCTCCAAGGAAAAGAGTCAGGTATCTGGAGAAAGCAATTACCTGTCAGTAAGTGATACCTGACTCCATATAAATCCCACTGTTATAGCAGGAGCATGGCAGACAGCTGTCCTTCCAAAGAAAAAAAGGTTGTAAAGATTATATTTGAACTCCAGTTTAGTCATTTGAGAATAGTTTGAGCTGCTGCATTATCTCTGCCCTTTACTGAATGCAATAATCATGGCATATTCTAAACAAAATTAGTCTCCCTTTGCTGTACATCATTAGTGAGCTGCATTTTATAGGCAAGGAAAGGAAGGTGATTGAACCAGCTGGCAGTGGCTCAGAAAAGGACATTTGAGCTTACACCTTTCTGGGAGATGGCACAACTGTGAGGAAGTACCTTGAGAAGGGTTGAAGAAAATCCATTACTTGAGTTTTATTTCATAGTGTTCCCAGGAGCTGAACATTATCCCTCTCCTTGTCTGGTCCAGCAAACTGACGATCTGCATTTGAGAAAACATCAATGACAGACAGCATTCCCTATCAAACTACAAAGCATTTGTTAATACACCCCCAAGAAGGAGAGGCTTAGCTGACCTGGGTATTTACCATGCAGTTTCCAGCATTTTTCTGTTCCTACAACAAACTCGTTGTTGGATCTCAGCATATCCACACCTCACAAGTATAAAGCAGTTACTGCCTGCACAAGACACCCTGGGCAGCAAAGGGTAAACTTTCCCTGTGCCCAGGGAAGAGCATTACCTTAATCTCTTATCTAGGCCTGCTTTTCAGTGGCACTTGATACAGGAGCTATACCAAACACTTCCTTGAATACATAAAGCCGGGGATTGGGTTACACACGATTCAAGATCTGTGCCACCAGTAAGACAAAAGCTCCTATATTACCTGGCACGCGCCTGCTAAATTATTGAAGTGTCCCTTGAAACTGAATGTATTCACTGGATAATTAGTCAACAGAAGAAAATGGCCTCTCTTTACAAAGCTAATGTTGACAGGTATTGTGTCTCTTAGGCACTGTAACAAAAAGCATTTGCAAAACTGATGCAACACAAACATTTGGAATTGCTCTGTCCATGCACAAGTGTTCCCAAGGTACATAGTCCCCTTTGTGGTGCTGCCTCAGTCTCACATTACCTTACAACCAAGTCCTAAAAATGTGAATTACTTTTACCAAATGTAGCACCATCCCCATTTCAGAAGCAGGTAAATGGTGCAAGCACATGGAAGTTTGCTTTGCATCTGAGGAAGGAGTGAGATCAAAGTGGCACAGGTACCAGCCCCAGTCCTCTCATTCTGCATCAAGTGAGACCTACCTGGGGCTGTGCAGTCACTGCCCCTCTCAGCTCACACTGCTTGTAGCTGATGTCCCCATGTGCCACTCCAGAGGCTCTGCTCTCAGGGGCTTGTTCCCTGCTGCAAGTACTTGGGATCACAGGCTGCTCCATGTGCACACAGGACACGCTGCAGAACGGCAGTCCCAGCACGTCTGCTGACAGCACCACAGCCAGCCAGTGCTGCTCCGTTTATTCTGACCTGGCAAGGGAAGAACAGCAGCAGTTTCCACTTAGGGGATGGCTGTGCTGTTGCTGAGAGCAGGATGGGCCTTGCACTGCTGTGTATAAACCTAAGCTTACCTAGAAATACAAATAGATGGCTTCCAGCTGTTTGAACACCAGCTGCGGGATGAAATACAGTTCTACCAACTCCAGCTCACAGCCCGAGGTGTGCAAAGACAACATTCTGTCAGTGCAGATATTACTGGGCTTTTTTCTTTTGAATTACACCTGTCACACCTGACACTAAGGGGACAGGTGGGCTCTTTTAGGGGTCTTTGGCAGAATAAAGAGCACTAAATTGTAGTTACAATCAAGGTTTTCTCAGCAGGATATTCTTATTAGCATAGCACAGAATTTATGATTAGTATGGCACAGGATTTCTACAAGTAGCAACAATATGGTACAATTTATAAGTAGCATAATACAGAATTTATAACATAATTTCTTGTAGCCTGGACCCTCCGCAGGTCTGAGGATCTTAATACATGGTTTAGTGTATCAATGTAACAATCATAATACAGACTTGGAAATCATGCCACAGAATGAGTCACTGAGTCCTGAGGAAGCAGAGGACAGTGGAGGCATCTGTGGCCATGAGAGGTCACAGGTCACTGTCCAGCAGCAGTTTGGGTCCCTGTTCTCCACTGAGGATTTCTAACTCCATAATTTTATAGACAGAGCCCTGGGTGCTGTTACACTTCCCTGTCTGTGATGGGCTCATCAGCAGCACTGAGCTGGCTGGGAGCCTGCCACCTTCAAGGCTAGCAAGGTTTCAGCCTGAAGCCCAGGAATCTTGAGGCCAGCAGCAAAGGGAAGAAGAAACATGTTTGGTTGACTTGGTTCAGAGCACCTTCAGGGCCTGGACGGTGAGAGAAGGGGAACAAATACATGACCTGCTTGGTCAGACATCTCTCTGAGGAGCTAAAGGAACATCTCAGAGTTTGTTCTAAAACTTGGTTTATGTTTATGGATACCAGGTACACTCCTGAAAAACTCAGAATTAGAAATTATTTCTATCTTCTTCTGTTCTCTGAGTATTTTAGGATAACTTGCAAATAACTGTACCCTGTATTCCAGCAGACGTGCTGTAGCACTGCAGCTCCGTGCAGAACTCCAGCGGCCCCAGCTGCAGGGAAAGCGCTGCTCAGGAGCCATCAGCACTGCCCTCGCCTGGCACCACAGCAGAGTTACAGCAACGGCCTCAAACTGCAGCATTCTGTGCATCCTGCAACTGCCGGGGGAGAGAAAGTTATTGGGGAATTGTTCCTGCTCTGAATTTGTTCCAGTCATTATTGTGTGCTGCAGCTCCAGATGATGATCATCACCTGGCTGGTAAAGCTGAACAACCCTGGGGAAATGCTTTACATGGAGCATCAAAGATTTTTGAAATTAAGTCAGTCTTACCCAAATGACTGCAAATGACACATAGCCAATCTGAAGACTTAAAAATTAACAGGCATTTCATTTTTCCCAGGTTAATCTCTGCAAAAAGCAAACAAATTAGAAATCAGGGATTTCTATCATTTCAAAGGCCGGGTAGTGTAAAACCTCATGATAGTGATTTGACACAATTCTTCATCGTGGGCAGCTGCTCAGACACCTCATCTGCAAACAGCACTTCTTCACCATTAAACTGAGCCAGGCCTAAGCAACAGTTTTATTGAAATATCTCACATATACCTAATCCCAGCTCGATGTCAAATCCACACCTCTCTGGAGAAGAAGTCAATGACCAGTTTTCTTGGCCTAGGAGCTAAGCTGGAGTACTCACTAATTCAGGATTGCATTTCCTGTGACAGATGGTAAATCAATATTCTGCCTGCCTGCCATTGTGCAAACATGTCTTGTTTCATCTGTGAAAGGCTTTAGCAGACAACCTTTGCCAATTATTTCGTTTTCTGAAATACATTTCATTAAACCAATGTGCAAAACCACTGACACGTGAGAGCAGCAGCAGGAAACTCATCTGAAAATGTTGTAAAATGTTCCAATTTTGAGGGTTTAACTGGGCTGCTCTTTATGCCAAAGATTATTTTCCTGCAATAAAACACACTGACAGCAAACTTTCTGAAAACTAAAGAAGTTATTTTATAAATCAAGCATTCCTATGGTTAGCTTTGGGTACATTAGAGCCTTACATTCTTCAGTTTTTTTGGACAAGGTTACTGCCATAGAATAGCAAGTTAATACATCTCCAGAAATGCACTAATACTTTAAAGGGTGTGAATAAACTCTCACTTATTTTTGATGCTTGAAGGGATACAGCTGTGTGTACTTTACAACAGAACCTCACAATAGTTCCAGAGAAGAGTAAATTGCCAATGTGTTCTCTTAACTTGGGTAATGGAAAACAATTCAGTTCAAAGTCTGACTCTCCTCCCAGCTGAACACATGCAATGGGCACAGCAACATAATGGAAACTATGTTCTTCTAAAATTAGTCTGAACAAGTAGCAAGTGATGACTAAATAATTCTGAAGCCTCACTGACAAAGAAAATGAGTCCAGCAGAATAAGTACTCAACATATTAACACACAGTGAGTTATGAAACAACTCACCAGTGCTGGCCTCAGTGTCCACTCAAGTAGGTGCAACTCCATGGGATCCCAGAGCAATGTACCTGCCGAACTCACCTATTTTCTCTCATTCACATTGTTAAGCATTTAAACAAAATGAGATTTATTAAAGCAAGAAACAATGACACATTCCATTCCTCCCTGTTTACACCAGTGGGAGTTCTGCACACATCAGTGATCACATATACTTCATCTTGAGCCTGCAGTTGCTTGGTGGCATTCAGTTGACTGGGAAGTCTGGAAAAATGTGCTAACAACCAAAGATTGCTGCATAACAATCACAACCTTAGGGAAAAAAGTCAACAGAAACCAAAGAGATGTTTGAGAAAATGACCAGCTACCAATATAAGAGCTGGGAACTCTTTCTTACCTTAAAGAAAACAAATAGTGCATGAACATGAAAGCTCAAACTATGTAAAACAGAGGTAGCAGGAAAAAAAAAACTATCTTGAGAAATAAAACAGAAAAAGATCATCCCTCAACAAGGAGAGTTGGGTGTATTTCAAGGACTTTCCTCTATACCAACAAGAAATACCCATCCAGCAAAAAACTGATGAACACAGGGAAGAGTCTGGAGTGAAAAGACAGTGGCTGCAGAGAGTTTGAAGAGTCTATGATTCATTTGTACTCACGTTGTCAGGTATTTGGCTGCGGAAATAGCAATGAACTGGTTTTAGTCTCACAAAACAAAAGGTTTCTCACACCAGTTCTCCCAATTCTTCGAGGCAAACCCACAGGAATAATTCATAGTGAAACAGCAGTTGGAAAATGCACTGGATTCCCAGCTGAAGCAGCTGGAGGAAAAGGACTTTCATTAAATGTCTCTGAATTACAGTAAAAGGACTTTTAAAAGTGAAGCACATTACCTTGCCCACATTATTATAACAGAACTTTTGAATATAAAAAAGCATTTAGTAAAAACTTTATTTGAAATGTAGCATGAATCCGTAACCATCAGCATTAAACCATAACAGTTTTACAGAGAATTTGTACAATATGACATGTACTTCTACACATGCTCCCCCCATCGCCTTTTTATTCAGTCATTATCAAACAAACAATAGTTAGACAGGAATAATAAGCATTCACTTCCAAAAAGAAAACTTTGGCATGTATACAACTGGCTAGTTAAAAGTAAACAGTGGTAGATTCAAGTCAGAAAGAGACCCACTCGTTTTGTTTCACAGCATTTTTGATCAGGATGAAGCTCCCCAGCACTACTTTCTAGTTAATACAAAAATGAGTATTTTTTTCAGTTGTGAACACCCTGTTACAGGACAAAACCATGTTAAGAGAGATGTAAAAAACTCAACTTTTAAATCTAAAAGGTGTCAGCTTCAAAGCAGTTTAGGTCAAAGGGATTTTGCACACATTGGTTTGGTCATGAATAAAACCTTTAAAGGTTTGCTCATGCCCCTGAACTCTGTGTCACTGAGCTATTTCACCACTTCGCACCATTGCAACTTCTCCTTTGAATTAGAAAAAGCAGTTTGCTCAAAAGTCATGTCCGCTGCAGGAGTGTCAGAAAAATCTAAAGTTTGCACTGGGCCTATCTTCTGTCTTGAGTTTCTGTCACTGCTGTTGGCCCCTTACACACCTTCCTAGTCATCTACAAAAGAAGGGAAAAACTCTTTGCAAGGCATTTCTTCCTGGCATACAGCAGACAATGCTTCCATTTCAAAAACCAGAAAGCAGTGAAAGAACCCTGAATTATTAATAACGAAAACAAGCCTCCTTTGAGAAGAATTACTGGTGATTCTCCAAGTACTTACAAAAAATACAGTATTTATACAACTTCTCCAGAACTATTATCATTAACATATTTTAATGTAGTACTAACAAAATAAACCCATAGATACAAATGGTTGCACTTCAAAGCAGGAATATCTACACCCCAGTTGTTGCTTTTGCTGCAATTTCATTATTGCTGTGGAACAGAGAGTGGTTAAGTCATGTCAATACGAGCCTCTCTTTCTTATACACATCAGAGGATCTAATTTGGAAAATGTTCTCCAGCAAGTCAGAATACATTTAGTGTAATTTTTACAGTTCCTGCTAAAAGTTTGTGATCCAAACTTGAATAAACCATGGTGCAACAGGGCACAAATGGCAGAAGAGCAGAACAAGCAGAGGAGCTTGAGTCAGACTCGCTACTTCTTATTCCTGGGCTTCAGCTCCTCTGCCGCATTTCGCAGAAAAATGTAGTTTTTCTTCTGTGGATTATAGAATTCATGACCCTAAAGAGAAAAATAATCTACATTTAATCTCTTCAAATAAGAAATATCAGCATTACGTAAAATGTAAGAATATAAATATTCCATTGGTTTGGTTTATTAAGATTGAAAGCATTTAAAAAGTAAGTGGATATTGGACCACAGATATTGGACCACACTGGTGGATTAGAAACAGCTCAGTTTAACAAGCAATTACAAGAACTATACATAAAGTAAAATTTAGGACTTCTATCCATTTTTAAAGTACAAAATATTTTTAGTAAAAAAAAAATAACCATATATCTCTAGGTTCTACTCTACAGATGCAGCCTAAGGACTCAATATGATTTCTTTTAAATGTAATTTTATGCAGAGAAGAAACTAAACCTTTAATGGCCCACCCAGCTTCACTTTATATTTTCTATCTTTTAAATGACGTAAGGTCACGTTTTTTCAAAGTGAAGCCCAAGTTCTACAGGCAACTGCAGAGCTTTCTGTTCCCCAACTGCAGATGCAAATGTGCTGTTTTGCATAATCATATAATTTGCATACACATTACCAAATTAATAGCCAAATATCCAAATCAGGGAGAGCAAACACTAATAAAGCTACTGAAGCCCAACATGCAAGTTGGAAATTACCAACGCTATGGACAAGAAATGGTTCTGAGAAGGAACTTACTTAGTACTTAGCACCTACTGATTTTACTACTTAATACTGGTTTACAGATCTGAAAGATACCACTGCAGTCTACCCAAGCATCAGAACTGCAGAATTCATCTGCTCTGGCACCAACAAATAAAACTGAATACAATGCAGTGAATTTTGCTCTTTATGACAGGCAGTCGAGTTAATCTATGTGATTTCTGCATTCATTTCACTCAAAACCACAAGGAACATTATCCTCCAAGCACCATGAAAATTAGTTACATTTCAAGCTTGCTGGCCCTCTCTTCTTAAACTATTAGGAAGTATTAATTTTCCACAGATTATGGTTTGCTGTGTTTCTGCTGCATCTGTATTGCTAAGTCTGGAAGACAAATACATAATTAAGCACCATCAAAAAGCCTCACTGAGTGGCAGTGAAAATGTAATACAGGGCATTCAAACACTGGGGGTGCTTCTAGTCAGTCACAGCTTTTTTTCCTGCACAGGCAGCAGAGATGTGCACTTCACAAGCTCTGTGGGAAGCTGTTAGGGTGCCACACTGCTCTGCGACACTGCCCATGGCACAACGTGTGTGAGCAACCACAGCAGCCTCTGAATCAGGGAATTTACATTTTGCTCATCCACATTTGCAAACCAGCACTGTTTAGCAATCTTGTCCAGCTGAAGATGAAACACCACAAATTCACAGCTTCAGTGCTAAACTTCATCAGGTGGCCAAAATGGCCATTCTAAATTTTCTTAGGAATCAGAAAGACTCAGCTACTATTTATAAAGAACAGAAAAAGCTCCACAAGAAAAAGAGTTTTAGTTATTAACTGCAAATATGAACGTGAGTCTAAACCTTTCTTACCTTTGACCAATCATAACTGGAAGCATAAGCAAATATATTGCCATTGTGGTTGAAACAACAAGCAGATATTGGCTGGTCCAGTTGCTCTGAGGTTTTTAGCTTTGTCCGTGCATCTTTATCCCAAAAGCTGAATCTCCCATCAGACCCTACTGTGGCCAGAGTACCATGGACAGGGTGGAATGCTATCCCATTGACCTGCAGAACCATACAAAACACCATGTAAAAAACCACACACAGCAACAGGTGATAGGAACACTCACAGCACATGTCCTGAAGCCTGCAAGAGTAAATACACAAAACTTCTACTGGATTAGTAGTACAACTCTTAATTTTTAAAAATATTTTCAGATATATTTTTGGAGAAAAGACCCAAAAAACAACCAAAGAAAAGTCACCAAAGCAACAAGAAAAGCACCATCTTTTTTGCCTAGTACCTAGTAATTCAAAGCATAATGCCATTATACAACTATTGTTTCAATATCTGCAAAATTAACAAGTGTCAACTCCACTTGCTGACAAGAAGATTCAATGAAACACTGATCTAGTGCTTGTTTTATGGGAAATATAAAAATTTGCCTTTCCTCTTATGACTGTGACAGGTCTTCAAATGTGTCTAAGATACCTTTAGGCAAGACAAAAGGTCAAGAAGAACAAACAATTCAGAGCCAATTTTGTATCAGGAGTGTACAGTGTATATATGATAGATGGTACATGTTGGAAACTCACAGCATAGATGTCCTGAGGTGCTGATGTGTTTGTTCCATTGGAGCGATGGCATTTAAAAGTGAAATTATCTTTTGCACTGGGAAGGAAATAAAAATTTTTATTAAAAAAGGCTTCTTACTTTCATCACTGTGAACTGAGCAATTAGAGAGGATGTTTTATTAAATACTTACGGATTTGGGGGGTTGATATAATGAATAGCTACTCTCCCTTCAATACTTCCAAGGGCAAATCCAGTTGGTTTGTTCACTTTGTCTTTGAAAATAGCGACACAGCGATGCTGAATTAGAGAAAGGCAGAAAGGAGTTTTAGAGAGAGACATATTTTCCACAGGGACACAAAACTGACATCACAGACATCAAAGCAAGGTAAAGCAAAACCACTAACAAGGTCAACAGATTGGTCAAATCCTGTTGAGAATTTGGGCAACAGTGTTTAAATTTCTAAATCCTTGTGAAGATCAGCAACAGATCAATGGCAAACCAGGTCACTGCCATGCTAAGATAACTTGGGGTTGAAGCACTGCATGTTTTTACAAAAAAATGTCAAGTCCAGAATGTCAACAATCTGTATAAACACAAATATTATTATTTACCTGGTGTTTAAGAGGAGACTCTATTCTTCTAAATTCAGAAGGCTGGTTCTCTAACTGATAAACTATCAAACCCCTTTCTGCAGTGGCCACAGCTGCCATAGGATGAACCTGGGTAAGGTTGTAAAACAGGATGGAAGAGATGGAGGGAAATAGGAAAGAGATAAAGAACAAAGTTAATTTATTCACTTATCTTCAAACACAAGTCAGTATTGCCCTGCCACTGAGAAATTAAACACACCAAAAATCTTTTAATTATCAGCTGGCTCTTCCAGTGTGAAGTGCAGTGGTGGTTTACAAACGTGTCCAGAACTAAGGATAGGTCAGTCCTCGTGCTGATTTTTGTGATGTTAAAAGGACACTTAAAGTGTGTTTTGTAGGACGAAAATCCCTATTTTCCAGGGCCTGATCAAGAAGATCAGATTGTGTTCTACTACTACAACCACACAGAGATCAAACACTAACAGTATTCAAGTACTCTCCTAGAGAAACCCCCAAAACTTATTACTGCTCCCAGTTACCCAGCTGGCACCAGTTTACCACATATCCTGACTTACCACATCTGCACAGTAACATCTTTCAGGGAGCTGCAGTGTCATCATAGGTGTTGGTGAACGGGTATCCCAGAACTGATGGGAACAGAGAAATAAACAAACTTACACTCGGAGCTCAGGATACACTTAAAATTGCTACAGGAGAGAGAATATAACTGGCACCAAGTAGTGCAACTCTCTGAAGTGAGGCTATTCATTAATTATTAGAGCCTAATAAAGTAATTTCATTTCACATAAATATTTTTATACACAGATTACTAGCACACTTTGTGTCCATTTGTTCAGGTAAAAAAATCATACCTTCAATGTTTTATCCCAGCTTCCTGTCATCACACAGCTGTAATTTGGTGCTTTAATCCAATGGATAGTCTTCACAGGAGCATCATGCTGAAGAAAGAAAGGACAAACACACATGCAAAAAGCAATCGTTAGAGACTAACTCTCTTATTAAATTACAACTGGTAACTAATTCTAGTCACAATAATTACATATTCTACAAACAGACATTAACTTCTAATTTGAGCATGTAAACTGTAATTCCTGTTATTGTTGCAGCAGAAAGCTGGTATTTGTGAACTGAGCAACTTCTTAAAATTTTTTTCCCCTCTAATGCAGCAGGGTGACTTAGTGAGATCACTGCAGGTGGAAAGAGCTCCCTTAAGTAAAACAGAGGAAACAGGTGCACAGGGTTTTTAAATCACTTTGATCACCTGTTCAGGTGCACTTCACTATCTCAAAAATATTAAAATTAGAAACATAGCTTTTAATAAATACAGAAAAAGAAAAAAAATTAGTACTTTGGGTTTTACTTACTTGTGCAATCTGAATTGCTTGATTACTGTTGAGATCCCACATTTTGGCAGTTTTATCACAGGAAGCAGTAAATACTTTACTCCCATCCTAAACAACAAGAATAAACCCAAGAGATTAACCAGCTCTACTGGAAAACAGTCAAGCCTCATTCTCTTCTAGTAACAGTGTAACATCAATGTAACATGTACAGGGATTGCAAGACAAAGAAGAAACAGAAAGTCAAATTTATTTATGACTATATCATAAAAGAACAAACAGTGCTGGCTTTTATCTAGCTTTTAATACACTGCTAACTTTTAAACTCACTTTCAGCCTTCCTACATCCATGCCAGCCCATCCCATTAGGACACACTTAGTACACATTTACAGCAATTTAAGTCTACACAATAACCATGGGCTGCAGCTACATGTGGCACCCGTCTGTCTGCAAACCACACACCAATTTATTCAGACTTTGGGTAAAAAATGTACATTTGTTTTTAAATAAGAACATACATCACTCCAGCAGGCATCTAGTACAGGCCCTGTGTGCATCTGCTGAGCCTTTGGAATTGTCTGTCCGTTATCCTGAACTTCCCAGCAGCGAACCTGTAACAGGAGAAGCAAGTGCAGATTTAACGTATTAACAGAAACTTAAGAAGACTTGTCTTGAAGACCCCAGCCTTACTTTATCCAACAAAAAGTATGGTTAGAAACACCAAAGTTTGTTTTTTTTTCAGAACTAGTGAAACCTTATTTTTTCTGCTTATGTTCCTTTTACCTGTAGAGGCAAAACAACCCTGCAACTTCAATTTCCACCTCAAGAGAGCCTTGCAAACCTGTAACTCCTCACCACACTGTCCTGCAGAACCCTTAACCCTCAGCAGAGCACAACAGTTAGAAAACATGCCCACGTTTGTCTTCCTTCCCTGCCTGAGCCAGCTAGGATGTCATACTTCAAACTAAAAAAACTTATATGATAACTTAATCAAGAACCTTATCTTTTCGGATTAGCGCTGACAAAGTGGGTGATTTATCAACCATGTCAAACTTAGTGCTTTGGTACCAGACATAAGCTTCGCAGTTCTTCAACAAGTTAGGTTTGCAGGTGCCCTGCACAAGCTTTTAGGATCCCATTTTGCAGTTTAGGCACTTCATTCATCTGCATGTCTAACTGAGAGTACTTACATCATTTGCCCATGATCCTGCAATGAGGAAATTACCCGGCAGTGTTGGCGGACTAAATGCTAAACAAGATATGCTGTCATCAGGTGGAGATGTTACTTCAATATCCTATAAAGGACAGGAGACAGAACACAATTTGCCACATTTTAAAACTGTGAACAGAGTTCTTGTTACTTCTACAGAACGAGTCAGTAGGTTTTGCTGTGACACATGAACACACACAGCAGCACAGGGGGCTGACACACGTACTTTCATCGGGTTGTGGTTATCTGCTGTCGTGCTGCCGAACATGCTGGTACCTCCGGTACCAAACCCCGACGTTGATCCGAAGAGACTCATCCTTGCCCTGCGAACGAGTAAAAGGTTGAGCCCTGCAAGGCCCTCAAGCGTGCCCAGGGCCGCAGCCAGCACACCAGCACGCCCCTGGGATATACAAATATACCAAATAAAATAAAATAAAATAAAATAAAATAAAATAAAATAAAATAAAAT